>NC_091744.1:22989822-23298692 GCF_043380555.1 Nothobranchius furzeri | reverse complement strand
CCATGTCGTCATTTCTATAGATACAGTCACGAAACGTCTTGTGAGTGATCCTAGTCCGGCCCCCCAAAAGATCTCATGTGAACATCAAATGGGCGTGGCCTATTTTCTGAAATAGCGCCCCCTAGGTCCATTAAAACTGTCAGCCCCAAGCCATGCTTTGACTGAGGAGTACGAAATTTGGTACACTAATGTGGGGTCTCAGGACCTACAAAAAAGTCTCTGTGAGCCAAATGCAAAGTCGCACAGGAAGTCGGCCATTTTGGTCCAAGTACTCGATTTAGTGGTTTTCACACACGTTATTAGGAGAATGATGTCTCGTCGTCCTTTCCACCTATCACCTTCAAACTCCTGCTATATAATCTTAAGACATAGAGGAAAAAATTCAACCGTCGGATTTTATACAAGTATAAAGGTGTGGGCGTGGCTAAGCCTCAAACTTTGACCTTTCGCCATTACATTACTTGACTTAACAACTCCCATGTGCATGATCAGATCTATATCAAACTCTGTCTGTGTGATCATTGACCACATCTCAAGACAATGACAATGTGGACAGCTGACATCACCTATGCCCCGCCCCCTGACTACAGGAAGTCTATTTTTTATGGTGAAATGCCCATATTTGTCCCCTCTACTTTAGTCAACATGACACTAAGGTCATGCACTGTCTTCATGATGTTGTAATGACCATTCAGATCTGATAGCTTTTCAGAAAGGGAAGGGCTTTGATGCCACGGCGAATTCTGGCGTGACGCCGTGACCTTACGTTTGACTGTAACTTCCACTAACAACCTCCGATCTGCCCGAGACTGAACATGGCAATCAACAATCATGCCCTTTATTCAACGAGGCACACACGGTTGGTGAACGTTGTGTAATGTCACCACAGCGCCCCCTACACACCATTAAAACTGTAATAACTCCTACAGACGAGGTCGTAACTGCACCAAACTTGCTATGTGTACTCACACAATGGCACCCACCACAGTCCTGTGGTAAGTTGTTGATATTGCTTTAGCTCCGCCCCCTGACAGATATTAGGCCCTGAATAACATATGCATGATGCAATTCACACCAAACTGCACACAAATGACTGTCATCAACCTACAAACTTCTTCATGGAATAATTCTTAAATTTGGGACAGCACCCCCTAGATAAAAAAAACCTTTGTAACTTCTGCAAAAAAGCTCCAAACTACATCAAACATTGTGGGAGTCATCACAAATCTGCAATCAACACATGTATGTGATCACTTGTTCAATTCACTTTAACTCCACCCACTTACAGCTTTTTGTCTCTAGATGACCCATGCAACGTTTGATTGATTCCAAATTAACAGAAAACCATCTTTGATGACCAAAGATGACCTCTATGGCATTTACTTGTAAATGGTCACAACGCCCCCTAGATGGGTTCAAACTTTATTAACTTCTAAAGTCAAAGTCAGAATGGCATTATACTTGGCTTGTGACATCACGTGACTGCACCAAACACATTGATGTGGTTGTTGGTTCAAATCCCTGTAGCTCCGCCCCTTTCAGCTCACTGGCTTTAGATAACACACACAACGTCCGTTTGATGCCAAAATAACAGAAAACTGTCTTTGTCAACCAAAGCTGACCTCAATGGGATTTTTCTGTAATTGATCACAGCGCCCCCTAGATAACTTTAACTTTTGATAACTTTAATAAATATGGGCAGAAAAGCACTAAAGTTGGTCTTTGTCATCACACCAACAGTGTGCTAAAGATAAAGTATGCCCTAGTGGTGAGACATGTAATATAATGGTAGGCTCGGAGGGGATGCTGATTCAGGGTTAGGTGTGGACGAGGTGACTGTTAGCTTTTCTTGGTGTCAGGGTGGTGGACGTTTCAGTCCGTGGACGTGCCCTGGTGCCCCGTGCTGCCGGCCAGGACGGAGCGGCGGGGAGCTGGGTTTGGAGAGCGTCGGGGATGGAGCGGAGGGGGTGCGGAAGGAGGGTGAGCATCTTCGCTGCGAGGGCCGAACGACGCTGCTTGCAGCTTTAATTACGCTTTCTTTGTTTTTTCTTCCGCGTCTTTGGCTGGCCTTTAGGGGGTCTTAGCATATCCAAAAAGTCACCAAATTCTGGCCCAATATAGAAAGTGCGTGAAATTTACGTATTTCACTGGCAATGCGAAAGTTCATAGAAAAGTGGCTGAACAGCGCCCCCTAGAAAGAGAAAAATACCCCTCTCCATAAAGCTTAGTTTATCGTACAGTTATGAAATTTGGTATACTTGTAGTACTCAACAGTCCGCACAGAAAAGTCTCTTGCAACCATGGTCAATATCAAACAGGAAGTCGGCCATTTTAGGTTGAAATGGCGATTTTTTGCCATTTTGGCCATTTCTAGGGTCTATATTTGGTTGAACAGTTTGGTCATTTTTCGCACGATCGTCTCAAAAATAGTGTGCGATCGAACAGAAGTGATGGACGATTCAAATGAGAAAATAAAATTGACTTTTCGTAAATACTGAAGGGGCGGGGCCAGGCCTCAAAGTTTGAGCACTAGCCAAGAAAATTCAAATTGCTATAATTTCATAAATGAAAGAATTACAGTTAAAGTAATGTTCTATGGACAATCGTCATCGCCCCCCGAAGACAAATGAATGGTCGATTGATGATGTTACATAAGCTCCGCCCCCTCAGGACTTAAAAGGTCAAGTTTTACTGGGAAATTTTCCAAAAATCACTCTTTCAAATAATCATCCCAAATTTGTAGCAGGTAACTGAAGACAAGTTGGGGTTTCTTGGCGTCACTTTATGGGAGTTTTCTGCAGAAGGCGGGGCTGTGGCGGCGCGGCGAACTCAGGCGTACCGCTTAGGCCTTACGTTTGCCTCCCATTTCGTCATTTCTAGAGATATTGCCACGAAACTTCTTGTGAGTGATCCTAGTCCGGCCCCCCAAAAAATCTGATGTGAAATTCCGGTGGGCGTGGTCTATTTTCTGAAATAGCGCCCCCTAGGACCATTAAAACTGACAGCCCCAAGCCATGCTTTGACTGAGGATTATGAAATGTGGTACACTAATGTGGTGTCTCAGGACCTACAAAAAAGTCTCTTGGAGCCAAGTGCAAAGTCGCACAGGAAGTCGGCCATTTTGGTCCAAGTGCGCGATTTAGTGGTTTTCGCACACGTTGTTTGGAGAGTGATGCTCCGTCGCCCTTTTCACCAATCGCCTTCACACTTCTGCTATATACTCTTAAGACATAGATGAAAAAATTCAACCGTTGGATTTTAAATAAGTATAAAGGTGTGGGCGTGGCTAAGCCTCAAACTCTGACCTGTCGCCATGCCACTCTTTTTTTCACAGCTCCCTATTGGACTCCTTTTATCCAATCACCACCAAACAGTGGCAAATAGCAGCAGACATGTTGAGGTCACTTGGTCTATAGTACTGGCAGGTTTCGAATAAAGGCGGGGCTTTGGGAGCATGGCGAAATTCGCCATCACGCCATGGAAATACGTTTGTCTCTCATTTCTTCAATCATTGTGACATTGCCACACAATTTCTGATGAGTGATCCTACTCTAACCCCTAATATAATTGGACAGCTGAAGTTTGTGGGCGTGGCCTATTTTCCGAAACAGTGCCCCCTAGGACCATTAAAACAGTCAGCCCCAAGCCATGCTTTGACTGAGGATCACAAAATTTGGCACACTAATGTAGTGTCTCAGGACCTACAAAAAAGTCTCTTGGAGCCAAGCGCAATGTCGCACAGGAGGTCGGCCATTTTGGTGCAATTACTCAATTTAGTGGTTTTCGCACACGTTATTAGGAGAATGATATCTCCTCTCCCTTTCCACCGATCACCTTCAAACTTCTGCTATATACTCTTAAGACATAGAGCAAAAAATTCAACCATCGGATTTTAAATAAGTATAAAGGTGTGGGCGTGGCTAAGCCTCAAACTTTGACCAGTCGCCATTACTTTATTTGACTTAACAACTCCCATGTGCATGATCAGATCAATTTCATGCTTTGTCTGTGTGATCACTGACCACATCTGAAGACAGTGACAATGTGGACAGCTGACATCAACTAAGCCCCGCCCCCTGACTACAGGAAGTCTATTGTTTTATGGTGAACTGCCCATATTTGTCCCCTCTAATTTAGTCAAGATGACACTAAGGTCATGCACTGTCTTCATGATGTTGTAATGACCATTCAGATCTGATAGCTTTTCAGAAAGTGAAGGGCTTTGATGCCATGGCGATTTCTGGCGTGACGCTGTGACCTTACGTTTGACTGTAACTTCCACAAACAGCCTCCGATTTGCCCGAGACTGAACATCACATCACCAGTGTGGTAAAGATAGAGTATCTCCTAGGGGTGAGACATGTAATGGTGGGCTCAGAAGGGATGCTGAGTCAGGGTGAGGTGTGGACGAGGAGGCCTTTCACGGTTTCCGGTGTTGGGGTGGCTGACTTTCTGTTCCGCCAGGCATGCCCTGGTGCCCTCGGCTGCCGGCCAGGATGGAGAAGCGCGGAGCCGGGTTTGGAGAGCGTCGGGGATGGAGCGGAAGGGGTGTGGAAGGAGGGCGAGCAGCTTCGCTGCGAGGGCCAAACGACGCTGCTTGCAGCTTTAATTGTTATTGTTTTTGAATGCTTTGTAATTTCGACCAGACACGGAGACAGAGGTGAAAGAGAAAGGAAAAGAGAAAAGGTGGGGAGAGAGGGGGTTAGGTGGGGGGGGGGGATTCAACAAAAATAAACAATAATGAACAAGAGTCTGCTTCTAGACCTGCAAAATGAGACGAGAAAAAAGCAAAACATAACAAAAAAATGGGACACAACACCAATATAACAAAATCAAGCTATCACTGCGTCAACTTGATGAAGAAATATATAATCAATCATTGTTTAACTAAACAGTCACACGATAATATACCACAGTGCATTGAGTGCCCACCATAGTCTTAAGACATGTGTTGAACGTGCCCAAGCCCATACTTATGAGAGCAACATGTGAGCACCTGTGTGTGTACACGCGCTTGTTTATGTAAGGTTTATCTATAGGAGCGTCCAATAGAGAGTGTGAGGGACCACAGATCTGCCCCCCAAAGACGCGTAGGAGACGGGGGGGAGCTCCAAGTCCCAGAGATCCAGGCGCTGCCCCAGAACACAGGAACCCCAAGGAGCCCGCAACCAGAAAGGCCCCCGCCCCCCTCGAGAATGGCACCCAGAATTATGTTGCACGAAGCACAATTTCACATCATTCTGGGTTCATTTGTGTGAAAACAAGGTCCAATCAGGCTGAAATGTTACAGGAAGGTAGAATCTATTGAGTTGTAAGTGATCTGAACGTTTCATGATGATAAAGCATCCTAAGGGGGTCAAACCATGTCCCAAAGGTCAGCGGATCTGGTGTCAATTTAAAGAAGTAGTCCAGTTACACCTTTGTGGGCTTATAACTTGGCTTCTGAATGTCCTAGAGGGATCAGGTTTGTTTTAGTATACTCCAATCAACAGCCCCTACAACCACAAAAAGGAATGGAGTCATTAGCACTTAAGGTTTGTAAATGGCACCCAGAATTATGTTGCACGAAGCACAATTTCACATCATTCTGGGTCCATTTGTGTGAAAACAAGGTCCAATCAGGCTGAAACGCTACAAGAAGGAAGAATCTATTGAGTTGTAAGTGATCTGAACGTTTCAAGATGATCGCACATTCCTATAGGGGGTAAAACCATGTCCCAAATGTCACCGGATCTGGTGTCACTTTAAAGTAGTAGTCCAGTTACACCTTTGAGGGCTTATAACTTGGCTTCTGAATGTCCTAGAGAGATCAGGTTTGTTTTAGTATACTCCAATCAACAGCCCCTACAACCTCAAAAAGGAATGGAGTCATTAGCACTTATGGTTTTTAAATGGCACCCAGAATTATGTTGCACGAAGCACAATTTCACATCATTCTGGGTTCATTTGTGTGAAAACAAGGTCCAATCAGGCTGAAATGTTACAGGAAGGTAGAATCTATTGAGTTGTAAGTGATCTGAACGTTTCATGATGATAGCACTTTCCTAAGGGGGTCAAACCATGTCCCAAAGGTCACCGGATCTGGTGTCAATTTAAAGAAGTAGTCCAGTTACACCTATGAAGGCTTATAACTTGGCTACTGAATGTCCTAGAGAGATCAGGTTTGTTTTAGTGTACTCCAATCAACAGCCCCTACAACCTCAAAAAGGAATGGAGTCATTAGCACTTATGTTTTTTAAATGGCACCCAGAATTATGTTGCACGAAGCACAATTTCACATCATTCTGGGTTCATTTGTGTGAAAACAAGGTCCAATCAGGCTGAAATGTTACAGGAAGGTAGAATCTATTGAGTTGTAAGTGATCTGAACGTTTCATGATGATAGCGCATCCTAAGGGGGTCAAACCATGTCCCAAAGGTCAGCGGATCTGGTGTCAATTTAAAGAAGTAGTCCAGTTACACCTTTGTGGGCTTATAACTTGGCTTCTGAATGTCCTAGAGGGATCAGGTTTGTTTTAGTATACTCCAATCAACAGCCCCTACAACCACAAAAAGGAATGGAGTCATTAGCACTTAAGGTTTGTAAATGGCACCCAGAATTATGTTGCACGAAGCACAATTTCACATCATTCTGGGTCCATTTGTGTGAAAACAAGGTCCAATCAGGCTGAAACGCTACAAGAAGGTAGAATCTATTGAGTTGTAAGTGATCTGAACGTTTCAAGATGATCGCACATTCCTATAGGGGGTAAAACCATGTCCCAAAGGTCACCGGGCCTGGTGTCACTTTAAAGAAGTAGTCCAGTTACACCTTTGAGGGCTTATAACTTGGCTTCTGAATGTCCTAGAGAGATCAGGTTTGTTTTAGTATACTCCAATCAACAGCCCCTACAACCTCAAAAAGGAATGGAGTCATTAGCACTTATGGTTTTTAAATGGCACCCAGAATTATGTTGCACGAAGCACAATTTCACATCATTCTGGGTTCATTTGTGTGAAAACAAAGTCCAATCAGGCTGAAACGCTACAAGAAGGTAGAATCTATTGAGTTGTAAGTGATCTGAACGTTTCATGATGATAGCACTTTCCTAAGGGGGTCAAACCATGTCCCAAAGGTCACAGGGCCTGGTGTCACTTTAAAGAAGTAGTCCAGTTACACCTTTGTGGGCTTATAACTTGGCTTCTGAATGTCCTAGAGAGATCAGGTTTGTTTTAGTGTACTCCAATCAACAGCCCCTACAACCTCAAAAATGAATGGAGTCATTAGCATTTATGGTTTTTAAATGGCACCCAGAATTATGTTGCACGAAGCACAATTTCACATCATTCTGGGTTCATTTGTGTGAAAACAAGGTCCAATCAGGCTGAAATGTTACAGGAAGGTAGAATCTATTGAGTTGTAAGTGATCTGAACTTTTCATGATGATAGCACTTTCCTAAGGGGGTCAAACCATGTCCCAAAGGTCACCGGATCTGGTGTCAATTTAAAGTAGTCCAGTTACACATTTGTGGGCTTATAACTTGGCTTCTGAATGTCCTAGAGAGGTTAGGTTTGTTTTAGTGTACTCCAATCAACAGCCCCTACAACCACAAAAAGGAATGGAGTCATTAGCACTTATGGTTTGTAAATGGCACCCAGAATTATGTTGTACGAAGCACAATTTCACATCATTCTGGGTTCATTTGTGTGAAAACAAGGTCCAATCAGGCTGAAACGTTACAGGAAGGTAGAATCTATTGAGTTGTAAGTGATCTGAACGTTTCATGATGATAGCACTTTCCTAAGGGGGTCAAACCATGTCCCAAATGTCACCGGATCTGGTGTCAAATTAAAGAAGTAGTCCAGTTACACATTTGTGGGCTTATAACTTGGCTTCTGAATGTCCTAGAGAGATCAGGTTTGTTTTAGTGTACTCCAATCAACAGCCCCTACAACCTCAAAAAGGAATGGAGTCATTAGCACTTATGGCTTTTAAATGGCACCCAGAATTATGTTGCACGAAGCACAATTTCACATCATTCTGGGTTCATTTGTGTGAAAACAAGGTCCAATCAGGCTGAAATGTTACAGGAAGGTAGAATCTATTGAGTTGTAAGAGATCTGAACGTTTCATGATGATAGCACTTTCCTAAGGGGGTCAAAACATGTCCCAAAGGTCACCGGATCTGGTGTCAATTTAAAGAAGTAGTCCAGTTACACCTTTGAGGGCTTATAACTTGGCTTCTGAATGTCCTAGAGAGATCAGGTTTGTTTTATTGTACTCCAATCAACAGCCCCTACAACCTCAAAAAGGAATGGCAAAATTAGCACTTATGGTTTTTAAATGGCACCCAGAATTATGTTGCACGAAGCACAATTTCACATCATTCTGGGTTCATTTGTGTGAAAACAAGGTCCAATCAGGCTGAAATGTTACAGGAAGGTAGAATCTATTGAGTTGTAAGTGATCTGAACGTTTCATGATGATAGCCCTTTCCTAAGGGGGTCAAACCATTTCCCAAAGGTCACCGGATCTGGTGTCAATTAAAGAAGTAGTCCAGTTACACCTTTGTGGGCTTATAACTTGGCTTCTGAATGTCCAAGAGAGATCAGGTTTGTTTTAGTGTACTCCAATCAACAGCCCCTACAACCACAAAAAGGAATGGAGTCATTAGCACTTAAGGTTTGTAAAGGGCACCCAGAATTATGCTTTACTAAGCACAATTGCACATAATTCTGGGTTCATTTGTGTGAAAACAAAGTCCAATCAGGCTGAAACGCTACAAGAAGGTAGAATCTATTGAGTTGTAAGTGATCTGAACGTTTCATGATGATAGCACTTTCCTAAGGGGGTCAAACCATGTCCCAAAGGTCACCGGGCCTGGTGTCACTTTAAAGAAGTAGTCCAGTTACACCTTTGTGGGCTTATAACTTGGCTTCTGAATGTCCTAGAGAGATCAGGTTTGTTTTAATGTACTTCAATCAACAGCCCCTACAACCACAAAAGGAATGGAGTCATTAGCACTTATGGTTTGTAAATGGCACCCAGAATTATGTTGCACAAAGCACAATTTCACATCATTCTGGGTCCATTTGTGTGAAAACAAGGTCCAATCAGGCTGAAACGCTACAAGAAGGTAGAATCTATTGATTTGTAAGTGATCTGAACGTTTCATGATGATTGCACATTCCTATAGGGGGTCAAACCATGTCCCAAAGGTCACCGGGCCTGGTGTCACTTTAAAGAAGTAGTCCAGTTACACCTTTGAGGTCTTATAACTTGGCTTCTGAATGTCCTAGAGAGATCAGGTTTGTTTTAGTGTACTCCAATCAACAGCCCCTACAACCTCAAAAAGGAATGGAGTCATTAGCACTTATGGTTTTTAAATGGCACCCAGAATTATGTTGCACGAAGCACAATTTCACATCATTCTGGGTTCATTTGTGTGAAAACAAGGTCCAATCAGGCTGAAACGTTACAGGAAGGTAGAATCTATTGATTTGTAAGTGACCTGAACATTTAAAGTTGATCGCACATTCCTATAGGGGGTCAAACCATGTCCCAAAGGTCACCGGGCCTGGTGTCACTTTAAAGAAGCAGTCCAGTTACACCTTTGTGGGCTTATAACTTGGCTTCTGAATGTCCTAGAGAGGTTAGGTTTGTTTTAGTGTACTCCAATCAACAGCCCCTACAACCACAAAAAGGAATGGAGTCATTAGCACATAAGGTTTGTAAATGGCACCCAGAATTATGTTGCACGAAGCACAATTTCACATCATTCTGGGTCCATTTGTGTGAAAACAAGGTCCAATCACGCTGAAACGCTACAAGAAGGTAGAATCTATTGAGTTGTAAGTGATCTGAACGTTTCAAGATGATTGCACATTCCTATAGGGGGTAAAACCATGTCCCAAAGGTCACCGGGCCTGGTGTCACTTTAAAGAAGTAGTCCAGTTACACCTTTGAGGGCTTATAACTTGGCTTCTGAATGTCCTAGAGAGATCAGGTTTGTTTAAGTATACTCCAATCAACAGCCCCTACAACCTCAAAAATGAATGGAGTCATTAGCACTTATGGTTTTTAAATGGCACCCAGAATTATGTTGCACGAAGCACAATTTCACATCATTCTGGGTTCATTTGTGTGAAAACAAGGTCCAATCAGGCTGAAATGTTACAGGAAGGTAGAATCTATTGAGTTGTAAGTGATCTGAACGTTTCATGATGATAGCACTTTCCTAAGGGGGTCAAACCATGTCCCAAAGGTCACCGGATCTGGTGTCAATTTAAAGAAGTAGTCCAGTTACACCTTTGTGGGCTTATAACTTGGCTTCTGAATGTCCTAGAGAGATCAGGTTTGTTCTAGTATACTCCAATCAACAGCCCCTACAACCACAAAAAGGAATGGAGTCATTAGCACTTATGGTGTTTAAATGGCACCCAGAATTATGTTGCACGAAGCACAATTTCACATCATTCTGGGTTCATTTGTGTGAAAACAAGGTCCAATCAGGCTGAAACGTTACAGGAAGGTAGAATCTATTGAGGTGTATGTGATCTGAACGTTTCATCATGATAGCACTTTCCTAAGGGGGTCAAACCATGTCCCAAAGGTCACCGGGCCTGGTGTCACTTTAAAGAAGCAGTCCAGTTACACCTTTGTGGGCTTATAACTTGGCTTCTGAATGTCCTAGAGAGGTTAGGTTTGTTTTAGTGTTCTCCAATCAACAGCCCCTACAACCACAAAAAGGAATGGAGTCATTAGCACTTATGGTTTGTAAATGGCACCCAGAAATATGTTGCACGAAGCACAATTTCACATCATTCTGGGTCCATTTGTGTGAAAACAAGGTCCAATCAGGCTGAAATGTTACAGGAAGGTAGAATCTATTGAGTTGTAAGAGATCTGAACGTTTCATGATGATAGCACTTTCCTAAGGGGGTCAAAACATGTCCCAAAGGTCACCGGATCTGGTGTCAATTTAAAGAAGTAGTCCAGTTACACCTTTGAGGGCTTATAACTTGGCTTCTGAATGTCCTAGAGAGATCAGGTTTGTTTTATTGTACTCCAATCAACAGCCCCTACAACCTCAAAAAGGAATGGCGTCATTAGCACTTATGGTTTTTAAATGGCACCCAGAATTATGTTGCACGAAGCACAATTTCACATCATTCTGGGTTCATTTGTGTGAAAACAAGGTCCAATCAGGCTGAAATGTTACAGGAAGGTAGAATCTATTGAGTTGTAAGTGATCTGAACGTTTCATGATGATAGCCCTTTCCTAAGGGGGTCAAACCATTTCCCAAAGGTCACCGGATCTGGTGTCAATTAAAGAAGTAGTCCAGTTACACCTTTGTGGGCTTATAACTTGGCTTCTGAATGTCCAAGAGAGATCAGGTTTGTTTTAGTGTACTCCAATCAACAGCCCCTACAACCACAAAAAGGAATGGAGTCATTAACACTTAAGGTTTGTAAAGGGCACCCAGAATTATGCTTTACTAAGCACAATTGCACATCATTCTGGGTTCATTTGTGTGAAAACAAAGTCCAATCAGGCTGAAACGCTACAAGAAGGTAGAATCTATTGAGTTGTAAGTGATCTTAACGTTTCATGATGATAGCACTTTCCTAAGGGGGTCAAACCATGTCCCAAAGGTCACCGGGCCTGGTGTCACTTTAAAGAAGCAGTCCAGTTACACCTTTGTGGGCTTATAACTTGGCTTCTGAATGTCCTAGAGAGGTTAGGTTTGTTTTAGTGTTCTCCAATCAACAGCCCCTACAACCACAAAAAGGAATGGAGTCATTAGCACTTATGGTTTGTAAATGGCACCCAGAAATATGTTGCACGAAGCACAATTTCACATCATTCTGGGTCCATTTGTGTGAAAACAAGGTCCAATCAGGCTGAAATGTTACAGGAAGGTAGAATCTATTGAGTTGTAAGAGATCTGAACGTTTCATGATGATAGCACTTTCTTAAGGGGGTCAAAACATGTCCCAAAGGTCACCGGATCTGGTGTCAATTTAAAGAAGTAGTCCAGTTACACCTTTGAGGGCTTATAACTTGGCTTCTGAATGTCCTAGAGAGATCAGGTTTGTTTTATTGTACTCCAATCAACAGCCCCTACAACCTCAAAAAGGAATGGCGTCATTAGCACTTATGGTTTTTAAATGGCACCCAGAATTATGTTGCACGAAGCACAATTTCACATCATTCTGGGTTCATTTGTGTGAAAACAAGGTCCAATCAGGCTGAAATGTTACAGGAAGGTAGAATCTATTGAGTTGTAAGTGATCTGAACGTTTCATGATGATAGCCCTTTCCTAAGGGGGTCAAACCATGTCCCAAAGGTCACCGGATCTGGTGTCAATTAAAGAAGTAGTCTAGTTACACCTTTGTGGGCTTATAACTTGGCTTCTGAATGTCCAAGAGAGATCAGGTTTGTTTTAGTGTACTCCAATCAACAGCCCCTACAACCACAAAAAGGAATGGAGTCATTAGCACTTATGGTTTGTAAATGGCACCCAGAATTATGTTGCACAAAGCACAATTTCACATCATTCTGGGTCCATTTGTGTGAAAACAAGGTCCAATCAGGCTGAAACGCTACAAGAAGGTAGAATCTATTGATTTGTAAGTGATCTGAACGTTTCATGATGATTGCACATTCCTATAGGGGGTCAAACCATGTCCCAAAGGTCACCGGGCCTGGTGTCACTTTAAAGAAGTAGTCCAGTTACACCTTTGAGGTCTTATAACTTGGCTTCTGAATGTCCTAGAGAGATCAGGTTTGTTTTAGTGTACTCCAATCAACAGCCCCTACAACCTCAAAAAGGAATGGAGTCATTAGCACTTATGGTTTTTAAATGGCACCCAGAATTATGTTGCACGAAGCACAATTTCACATCATTCTGGGTTCATTTGTGTGAAAACAAGGTCCAATCAGGCTGAAACGTTACAGGAAGGTAGAATCTATTGATTTGTAAGTGATCTGAACATTTAAAGATGATCGCACATTCCTATAGGGGGTCAAACCATGTCCCAAAGGTCACCGGGCCTGGTGTCACTTTAAAGAAGCAGTCCAGTTACACCTTTGTGGGCTTATAACTTGGCTTCTGAATGTCCTAGAGAGGTTAGGTTTGTTTTAGTGTACTCCAATCAACAGCCCCTACAACCACAAAAAGGAATGGAGTCATTAGCACATAAGGTTTGTAAATGGCACCCAGAATTATGTTGCACGAAGCACAATTTCACATCATTCTGGGTCCATTTGTGTGAAAACAAGGTCCAATCACGCTGAAACGCTACAAGAAGGTAGAATCTATTGAGTTGTAAGTGATCTGAACGTTTCAAGATGATTGCACATTCCTATAGGGGGTAAAACCATGTCCCAAAGGTCACCGGGCCTGGTGTCACTTTAAAGAAGTAGTCCAGTTACACCTTTGAGGGCTTATAACTTGGCTTCTGAATGTCCTAGAGAGATCAGGTTTGTTTAAGTATACTCCAATCAACAGCCCCTACAACCTCAAAAATGAATGGAGTCATTAGCACTTATGGTTTTTAAATGGCACCCAGAATTATGTTGCACGAAGCACAATTTCACATCATTCTGGGTTCATTTGTGTGAAAACAAGGTCCAATCAGGCTGAAATGTTACAGGAAGGTAGAATCTATTGAGTTGTAAGTGATCTGAACGTTTCATGATGATAGCACTTTCCTAAGGGGGTCAAACCATGTCCCAAAGGTCACCGGATCTGGTGTCAATTTAAAGAAGTAGTCCAGTTACAACTTTGTGGGCTTATAACTTGGCTTCTGAATGTCCTAGAGAGATCAGGTTTGTTCTAGTATACTCCAATCAACAGCCCCTACAACCACAAAAAGGAATGGAGTCATTAGCACTTATGGTGTTTAAATGGCACCCAGAATTATGTTGCACGAAGCACACTTTCACATCATTCTGGGTTCATTTGTGTGAAAACAAGGTCCAATCAGGCTGAAACGTTACAGGAAGGTAGAATCTATTGAGGTGTATGTGATCTGAACGTTTCATCATGATAGCACTTTCCTAAGGGGGTCAAACCATGTCCCAAAGGTCACCGGATCTGGTGTCAATTTAAAGAAGTAGTCCAGTTACATCTTTGAGGGCTTATAACTTGGCTTCTGAATGTCCTAGAGAGATCAGGTTTGTTTTATTGTACTCCAATCAACAGCCCCTACAACCTCAAAAAGGAATGGAGTCATTAGCACTTATGGTTTTTAAATGGTACCCAGAATTATGTTGCACGAAGCACAATTTCACATCATTCTGGGTTCATTTGTGTGAAAACAAGGTCCAATCAGGCTGAAACGTTACAGGAAGGTAGAATCTATTGAGTTGTAAGTGATCTGAACGTTTCATGATGATAGCACTTTCCTAAGTGGGTCAAACCATGTCCCAAAGGTCACCGGGCCTGGTGTCACTTTAAAGAAGCAGTCCAGTTACACCTTTGTGGGCTTATAACTTGGCTTCTGAATGTCCTAGAGAGGTTAGGTTTGTTTTAGTGTTCTCCAATCAACAGCCCCTACAACCACAAAAAGGAATGGAGTCATTAGCACTTATGGTTTGTAAATGGCACCCAGAATTATGTTGCACGAAGCACAATTTCACATCATTCTGGGTTCATTTGTGTGAAAACAAGGTCCAATCAGGCTGAAACGTTACAGGAAGGTAGAATCTATTGAGTTGTAAGTGATCTGAACGTTTCATGATGATAGCACTTTCCTAAGGGGGTCAAACCATGTCCCAAAGGTGACCGGGCCTGGTGTCACTTTAAAGAAGTAGTCCAGTTACACCTTTGTGGGCTTATAACTTGGCTTCTGAATGTCCTAGAGAGGTTAGGTTTGTTTTAGTGTACTCCAATCAACAGCACCTACAACCCCAAAAAGGAATGGAGTCATTAGCACTTAAGGTTTGTAAATGGCACCCAGAATTATGTTGCACGAAGCACAATTTCACATCATTCTGGGTCCATTTGTGTGAAAACAAGGTCCAATGAGGCTGAAACGCTACAAGAAGGTAGAATCTATTGAGTTGTAAGTGATCTGAACGTTTCAAGATGATCCCACATTCCTATAGGGGGTAAAACCATGTCCCAAAGGTCACCGGGCCTGGTGTCACTTTAAAGAAGTAGTCCAGTTACACCTTTGAAGGCTTATAACTTGGCTACTGAATGTCCTAGAGAGATCAGGTTTGTTTTAGTGTACTCCAGTCAACAGCCCCTACAACCTCAAAAAGGAATGGAGTCATTAGCACTTATGTTTTTTAAATGGCACCCAGAATTATGTTGCACAAAGCACAATTTCACATCATTCTGGGTTCATTTGTGTGAAAACAAGGTCCAATCAGGCTGAAATGTTACAGGAAGGTAGAATCTATTGAGTTGTAAGTGATCTGAACGTTTCATTAAGATAGCACTTTCCTAAGGGGGTCAAACCATGTCCCAAAGGTCACCGGATCTGGTGTCAATTTAAAGAAGTAGTCCAGTTACACCTTTGTGGGCTTATAACTTGGCTTCTGAATGTCCTAGAGAGATCAGGTTTGTTTAAGTATACTCCAATCAACAGCCCCTACAACCACAAAAAGGAATGGAGTCATTAGCACTTATGGTTTGTAAATGGCACCCAGAATTATGTTGCACGAAGCACAATTTCACATCATTCTGGGTTCATTTGTGTGAAAACAAGGTCCAATCAGGCTGAAACGTTACAGGAAGGTAGAATCTATTGAGTTGTAAGTGATCTGAACGTTTCATGATGATAGCACTTTCCTAAGTGGGTCAAACCATGTCCCAAAGGTCACCGGGCCTGGTGTCACTTTAAAGAAGCAGTCCAGTTACACCTTTGTGGGCTTATAACTTGGCTTCTGAATGTCCTAGAGAGGTTAGGTTTGTTTTAGTGTTCTCCAATCAACAGCCCCTACAACCACAAAAAGGAATGGAGTCATTAGCACTTATGGTTTGTAAATGGCACCCAGAATTATGTTGCACGAAGCACAATTTCACATCATTCTGGGTTCATTTGTGTGAAAACAAGGTCCAATCAGGCTGAAACGTTACAGGAAGGTAGAATCTATTGAGTTGTAAGTGATCTGAACGTTTCATGATGATAGCACTTTCCTAAGGGGGTCAAACCATGTCCCAAAGGTGACCGGGCCTGGTGTCACTTTAAAGAAGTAGTCCAGTTACACCTTTGTGGGCTTATAACTTGGCTTCTGAATGTCCTAGAGAGGTTAGGTTTGTTTTAGTGTACTCCAATCAACAGCACCTACAACCCCAAAAAGGAATGGAGTCATTAGCACTTAAGGTTTGTAAATGGCACCCAGAATTATGTTGCACGAAGCACAATTTCACATCATTCTGGGTCCATTTGTGTGAAAACAAGGTCCAATGAGGCTGAAACGCTACAAGAAGGTAGAATCTATTGAGTTGTAAGTGATCTGAACGTTTCAAGATGATCCCACATTCCTATAGGGGGTAAAACCATGTCCCAAAGGTCACCGGGCCTGGTGTCACTTTAAAGAAGTAGTCCAGTTACACCTTTGAAGGCTTATAACTTGGCTACTGAATGTCCTAGAGAGATCAGGTTTGTTTTAGTGTACTCCAGTCAACAGCCCCTACAACCTCAAAAAGGAATGGAGTCATTAGCACTTATGTTTTTTAAATGGCACCCAGAATTATGTTGCACAAAGCACAATTTCACATCATTCTGGGTTCATTTGTGTGAAAACAAGGTCCAATCAGGCTGAAATGTTACAGGAAGGTAGAATCTATTGAGTTGTAAGTGATCTGAACGTTTCATGAAGATAGCACTTTCCTAAGGGGGTCAAACCATGTCCCAAAGGTCACCGGATCTGGTGTCAATTTAAAGAAGTAGTCCAGTTACACCTTTGTGGGCTTATAACTTGGCTTCTGAATGTCCTAGAGAGATCAGGTTTGTTTAAGTATACTCCAATCAACAGCCCCTACAACCACAAAAAGGAATGGAGTCATTAGCACTTATGGTTTTTAAATGGAACCGAGAATTATGTTGCACGAAGCACAATTTCACATCATTCTGGGTCCATTTGTGTGAAAACAAGGTCCAATCAGGCTGAAACGTTACAGGAAGGTAGAATCTATTGAGTTGTAAGTGATCTGAACGTTTCATCATGATAGCACTTTCCTATAGTGGGTAAAACCATGTCCCAAAGGTCACCGGGCCTGGTGTGACTTTAAAGAAGTAGTCCAGTTACACCTTTGAGGGCTTATAACTTGGCTTCTGAATGTCCTAGAGAGATAAGGTTTGTTCTAGTATACTCCAATCAACAGCCCCTACAACCTCAAAAAGGAACGGAGTCATTAGCACTTATGGTTTTTAAATGCCACCCAGAATTATGTTGCACGAAGCACAATTTCACATCATTCTGGGTTCATTTGTGTGAAAACAAGGTCCAATCAGGCTGAAATGTTACAGGAAGGTAGAATCTATTGAGTTGTAAGTGATCTGAACGTTTCATGATGATAGCGCGTCCTAAGGGGGTCAAACCATGTCCCAAAGGTCAGCGGATCTGGTGTCAATTTAAAGAAGTAGTCCAGTTACACCTTTGTGGGCTTATAACTTGGCTTCTGAATGTCCTAGAGGGATCAGGTTTGTTTTAGTATACTCCAATCAACAGCCCCTACAACCACAAAAAGGAATGGAGTCATTAACACTTATGGTTTGTAAATGGCACCCAGAATTATGTTGCACGAAGCACAATTTCACATCAGTCTGGGTTCATTTGTGTGAAAACAAAGTCCAATCAGGCTGAAACGCTACAAGAAGGTAGAATCTATTGAGTTGTAAGTGATCTGAATGTTTCATGATGATAGCACTTTCCTAAGGGGGTCAAACCATGTCCCAAAGGTCACCGGGCCTGGTGTCACTTTAAAGTAGTCCAGTTACACCTTTGTGGGCTTATAACTTGGCTTCTGAATGTCCTAGAGAGATCAGGTTTGTTTTAATGTACTCCAATCAACAGCCCCTACAACCACAAAAGGAATGGAGTCATTAGCACTTATGGTTTGTAAATGTCACCCAGAATTATGTTGCACAAAGCACAATTTCACATCATTCTGGGTCCATTTGTGTGAAAACAAGGTCCAATCAGGCTGAAACGCTACAAGAAGGTAGAATCTATTGATTTGTAAGTGATCTGAACGTTTCATGATGATTGCACATTCCTATAGGGGGTCAAACCATGTCCCAAAGGTCACCGGGCCTGGTGTCACTTTAAAGAAGTGGTCCAGTTACACCTTTGATGTCTTATAACTTGGCTTCTGAATGTCCTAGAGAGATCAGGTTTGTTTTAGTGTACTCCAATCAACAGCCCCTACAACCTCAAAAAGGAATGGAGTCATTAGCACTTATGGTTTTTAAATGGCACCCAGAATTATGTTGCACGAAGCACAATTTCACATCATTCTGGGTTCATTTGTGTGAAAACAAGGTCCAATCAGGCTGAAACGTTACAGGAAGGTAGAATCTATTGAGTTGTAAGTGATCTGAACGTTTCAAGATGATCGCACATTCCTATAGGGGGTCAAACCATGTCCCAAAGGTCACCGGGCCTGGTGTCACTTTAAAGAAGCAGTCCAGTTACACCTTTGTGGGCTTATAACTTGGCTTCTGAATGTCCTAGAGAGGTTAGGTTTGTTTTTTTGTACTCCAATCAACAGCCCCTACAACAACAAAAAGGAATGGAGTCATTAGCACTTAAGGTTTGTAAATGGCACCCAGAATTATGTTGCACGAAGCACAATTTCACATCATTCTGGGTCCATTTGTGTGAAAACAAGGTCCAATCAGGCTGAAACGCTACAAGAAGGAAGAATCTATTGAGTTGTAAGTGATCTGAACGTTTCAAGATGATCGCACATTCCTATAGGGGGTAAAACCATGTCCCAAAGGTCACCGGGCCTGGTGTCACTTTAAAGAAGTAGTCCAGTTACACCTTTGAGGTCTTATAACTTGGCTTCTGAATGTCCTAGAGAGATCAGGTTTGTTTTAGTGTACTCCAATCAACAGCCCCTACAACCACAAAAGGAATGGAGTCATTAGCACTTATGGTTTGTAAATGTCACCCAGAATTATGTTGCACAAAGCACAATTTCACATCATTCTGGGTCCATTTGTGTGAAAACAAGGTCCAATCAGGCTGAAACGCTACAAGAAGGTAGAATCTATTGATTTGTAAGTGATCTGAACGTTTCATGATGATTGCACATTCCTATAGGGGGTCAAACCATGTCCCAAAGGTCACAGGGCCTGGTGTCACTTTAAAGAAGTAGTCCAGTTACACCTTTGAGGTCTTAAAACTTGGCTTCTGAATGTCCTAGAGAGATCAGGTTTGTTTTAGTGTACTCCAATCAACAGCCCCTACAACCTCAAAAAGGAATGGAGTCATTAGCACTTATGGTTTTTAAATGGCACCCAGAATTATGTTGCACGAAGCACAATTTCACATCATTCTGGGTCCTTTTGTGTGAAAACAAGGTCCAATCAGGCTGAAACGTTACAGGAAGGTAGAATCTATTGAGTTGTAAGTGATCTGAACGTTTCAAGATGATCGCACATTCCTATAGGGGGTCAAACCATGTCCCAAAGGTCACCGGGCCTGGTGTCACTTTAAAGAAGCAGTCCAGTTACACCTTTGTGGGCTTATAACTTGGCTTCTGAATGTCCTAGAGAGGTTAGGTTTGTTTTAGTGTACTCATATCAACAGCCCCTACAACCACAAAAAGGAATGGAGTCATTAGCACTTAAGGTTTGTAAATGGCACCCAGAATTATGTTGCACGAAGCACAATTTCACATCATTCTGGGTCCATTTGTGTGAAAACAAGGTCCAATCAGGCTGAAACGCTACAAGAAGGAAGAATCTATTGAGTTGTAAGTGATCTGAACGTTTCAAGATGATCGCACATTCCTATAGGGGGTAAAACCATGTCCCAAAGGTCACCGGGCCTGGTGTCACTTTAAAGAAGTAGTCCAGTTACACCTTTGAGGTCTTATAACTTGGCTTCTGAATGTCCTAGAGAGATCAGGTTTGTTTTAGTGTACTCCAATCAACAGCCCCTACAACCTCAAAAAGGAATGGAGTCATTAGCACTTATGGTTTTTAAATGGCACCCAGAATTATGTTGCACGAAGCACAATTTCACATCATTCTGGGTTCATTTGTGTGAAAACAAGGTCCAATCAGGCTGAAACGTTACAGGAAGGTAGAATCTATTGAGTTGTAAGTGATCTGAACGTTTCAAGATGATCGCACATTCCTATAGGGGGTCAAACCATGTCCCAAAGGTCACCGGGCCTGGTGTCACTTTAAAGAAGCAGTCCAGTTACACCTTTGTGGGCTTATAACTTGGCTTCTGAATGTCCTAGAGAGGTTAGGTTTGTTTTAGTGTACTTCAATCAACAGCCCCTACAACCACAAAAAGGAATGGAGTCATTAGCACTTAAGGTTTGTAAATGGCACCCAGAATTATGTTGCACGAAGCACAATTTCACATCATTCTGGGTCCATTTGTGTGAAAACAAGGTCCAATCAGGCTGAAACGCTACAAGAAGGAAGAATCTATTGAGTTGTAAGTGATCTGAACGTTTCAAGATGATCGCACATTCCTATAGGGGGTAAAACCATGTCCCAAAGGTCACCGGGCCTGGTGTCACTTTAAAGAAGTAGTCCAGTTACACCTTTGAGGTCTTATAACTTGGCTTCTGAATGTCCTAGAGAGATCAGGTTTGTTTTAGTGTACTCCAATCAACAGCCCCTACAACCTCAAAAAGGAATGGAGTCATTAGCACTTATGGTTTTTAAATGGCACCCAGAATTATGTTGCACGAAGCACAATTTCACATCATTCTGGGTTCATTTGTGTGAAAACAAGGTCCAATCAGGCTGAAACGTTACAGGAAGGTAGAATCTATTGAGTTGTAAGTGATCTGAACGTTTCAAGATGATCGCACATTCCTATAGGGGGTCAAACCATGTCCCAAAGGTCACCGGGCCTGGTGTCACTTTAAAGAAGCAGTCCAGTTACACCTTTGTGGGCTTATAACTTGGCTTCTGAATGTCCTAGAGAGGTTAGGTTTGTTTTAGTGTACTCCAATCAACAGCCCCTACAACCACAAAAAGGAATGGAGTCATTAGCACTTAAGGTTTGTAAATGGGACCCAGAATTATGTTGCACGAAGCACAATTTCACATCATTCTGGGTCCATTTGTGTGAAAACAAGGTCCAATCAGGCTGAAACGCTACAAGAAGGAAGAATCTATTGAGTTGTAAGTGATCTGAACGTTTCAAGATGATCGCACATTCCTATAGGGGGTAAAACCATGTCCCAAAGGTCACCGGGCCTGGTGTCACTTTAAAGAAGTAGTCCAGTTACACCTTTGAGGTCTTATAACTTGGCTTCTGAATGTCCTAGAGAGATCAGGTTTGTTTTAGTGTACTCCAATCAACAGCCCCTACAACCTCAAAAAGGAATGGAGTCATTAGCACTTATGGTTTTTAAATGGCACCCAGAATTATGTTGCACGAAGCACAATTTCACATCATTCTGGGTTCATTTGTGTGAAAACAAGGTCCAATCAGGCTGAAACGTTACAGGAAGGTAGAATCTATTGAGTTGTAAGTGATCTGAACGTTTCAAGATGATCGCACATTCCTATAGGGGGTCAAACCATGTCCCAAAGGTCACCGGGCCTGGTGTCACTTTAAAGAAGCAGTCCAGTTACACCTTTGTGGGCTTATAACTTGGCTTCTGAATGTCCTAGAGAGGTTAGGTTTGTTTTAGTGTACTCCAATCAACAGCCCCTACAACCACAAAAAGGAATGGAGTCATTAGCACTTAAGGTTTGTAAATAGCACCCAGAATTATGTTGCACGAAGCACAATTTCACATCATTCTGGGTCCATTTGTGTGAAAACAAGGTCCAATCAGGCTGAAACGCTACAAGAAGGTAGAATCTATTGAGTTGTAAGTGATCTGAACGTTTCAAGATGATCGCACATTCCTATAGGGGGTAAAACCATGTCTCAAAGGTCACCGGGCCTGGTGTCACTTTAAAGAAGTAGTCCAGTTACACCTTTGAGGGCTTATAACTTGGCTTCTGAATGTCCTAGAGAGATCAGGTTTGTTTTAGTATACTCCAATCAACAGCCCCTACAACCTCAAAAAGGAATGGAGTCATTAGCACTTATAGTTTTTAAATGGCACCCAGAATTATGTTGCACGAAGCACAATTTCACATCATTCTGGGTTCCTTTGTGTGAAAACAAGGTCCAATCAGGCTGAAATGTTACAGGAAGGTAGAATCTATTGAGTTGTAAGTGATCTGAACGTTTCATGATGATAGCACTTTCCTAAGGGGGTCAAACCATGTCCCAAAGGTCACCGGATCTGGTGTCAATTTAAAGAAGTAGTCCAGTTACACCTTTGTGGGCTTATAACTTGGCTTCTGAATGTCCTAGAGAGATCAGGTTTGTTTTATTGTACTCCAATCAACAGCCCCTACAACCTCAAAAAGGAATGGAGTCATTAGCACTCATGGTTTTTAAATGGCACCCAGAATTATGTTGCACGAAGCACAATTTCACATCATTCTGGGTTCATTTGTGTGAAAACAAGGTCCAATCAGGCTGAAACGTTACAGGAAGGTAGAATCTATTGAGTTGTAAGTGATCTGAACGTTTCATGATGATAGCACTTTCCTAAGGGGGTCAAACCATGTCCCAAAGGTCACCGGGCCTGGTGTCACTTTAAAGAAGCAGTCCAGTTACACCTTTGTGGGCTTATAACTTGGCTTCTGAATGTCCTAGAGAGGTTAGGTTTGTTTTAGTGTTCTCCAATCAACAGCCCCTACAACCACAAAAAGGAATGGAGTCATTAGCACTTATGGTTTGTAAATGGCACCCAGAATTATGTTGCACGAAGCACAATTTCACATCATTCTGGGTTCATTTGTGTGAAAACAAGGTCCAATCAGGCTGAAACGTTACAGGAAGGTAGAATCTATTGAGTTGTAAGTGATCTGAACGTTTCAAGATGATCGCACATTCCTATAGGGGGTAAAACCATGTCCCAAAGGTCACCGGGCCTGGTGTCACTTTAAAGAAGTAGTCCAGTTACACCTTTGAGGGCTTATAACTTGGCTTCTGAATGTCCTAGAGAGATCAGGTTTGTTTTAGTATACTCCAATCAACAGCCCCTACAACCTCAAAAATGAATGGAGTCATTAGCACTTATGGTTTTTAAATGGCACCCAGAATTATGTTGCACGAAGCACAATTTCACATCATTCTGGGTTCATTTGTGTGAAAACAAGGTCCAATCAGGCTGAAATGTTACAGGAAGGTAGAATCTATTGAGTTGTAAGTGATCTGAACGTTTCATGATGATAGCACTTTCCTAAGGGGGTCAAACCATGTCCCAAAGGTCACCGGATCTGGTGTCAATTTAAAAAAAGTAGTCCAGTTACACCTTTGTGGGCTTATAACTTGGCTTCTGAATGTCCTAGAGAGATAAGGTTTGTTCTAGTATACTCCAATCAACAGCCCCTACAACCACAAAAAGGAATGGAGTCATTAGCACTTATGGTGTTTAAATGGCACCCAGAATTATGTTGTACGAAGCACAATTTCACATCATTCTGGGTTCATTTGTGTGAAAACAAGGTCCAATCAGGCTGAAACGTTACAGGAAGGTAGAATCTATTGAGGTGTAAGTTATCTGAACGTTTCATCATGATAGAACTTTCCTAAGGGGGTCAAACCATGTCCCAAAGGTCACCGGATCTGGTGTCAATTTAAAGAAGTAGTCCAGTTACACCTTTGAGGACTTATAACTTGGCTTCTGAATGTCCTAGAGAGATCAGAATTGTTTTATTGTACTCCAATCAACAGCCCCTACAACCTCAAAAAGGAATGGAGTCATTAGCACTTATGGTTTTTAAATGGCACCCAGAATTATGTTGCACGAAGCACAATTTCACATCATTCTGGGTTCATTTGTGTGAAAACAAGGTCCAATCAGGCTGAAACGTTAAAGGAAGGTAGAATCTATTGAGTTGTAAGTTATCTGAACGTTTCATGATGATAGCACTTTCTTAAGGGGGTCAAACCATGTCCCAAAGGTCACCGGGCCTGGTGTCACTTTAAAGAAGCAGTCCAGTTACACCTTTGTGGGCTTATAACTTGGCTTCTGAATGTCCTAGAGAGGTTAGGTTTGTTTTAGTGTTCTCCAATCAACAGCCCCTACAACCACAAAAAGGAATGGAGTCATTAGCACTTATGGTTTGTAAATGGCACCCAGAATTATATTGCACGAAGCACAATTTCACATCATTCTGGGTCCATTTGTGTGAAAACAAGGTCCAATCAGGCTGAAACGCTACAAGAAGGTAGAATCTATTGAGTTGTAAGTGATCTGAACGTTTCAAGATGATCGCACATTCCTATAGGGGGTAAAACCATGTCCCAAAGGTCACCGGGCCTGGTGTCACTTTAAAGAAGCAGTCCAGTTACACCTTTGTGGGCTTATAACTTGGCTTCTGAATGTCCTAGAGAGGTTAGGTTTGTTTTAGTGTTCTCCAATCAACAGCCCCTACAACCACAAAAAGGAAAGGAGTCATTAGCACTTATGGTTTGTAAATGGCACCCAGAATTATGTTGCACGAAGCACAATTTCACATACTTCTGGGTTCATTTGTGTGAAAACAAGGTCCAATCAGGCTGAAATGTTACAGGAAGGTAGAATCTATTGAGTTGTAAGTGATCTGAACGTTTCATGATGATAGCACTTTCCTAAGGGGGTCAAACCATGTCCCAAAGGTCACCGGATCTGGTGTCACTTTAAAGAAGTAGTCCAGTTACACCTTTGTGGGCTTATAACTTGGCTTCTGAATGTCCTAGAGAGGTTAGGTTTGTTTTAGTGTTCTCCAATCAACAGCCCCTACAACCACAAAAAGGAAAGGAGTCATTAGCACTTATGGTTTGTAAATGGCACCCAGAATTATGTTGCACGAAGCACAATTTCACATCATTCTGGGTTCATTTGTGTGAAAACAAGGTCCAATCAGGCTGAAACGTTACAGGAAGGTAGAATCTATTGAGTTGTAAGTGATCTGAACGTTTCAAGATGATCGCACATTCCTATAGGGGGTAAAACCATGTCCCAAAGGTCACCGGGCCTGGTGTCAATTTAAAGAAGTAGTCCAGTTACACCTTTGTGGGCTTATAACTTGGCTTCTGAATGTCCTAGAGGGATCAGGTTTGTTTTAGTATACTCCAATCAACAGCCCCTACAACCACAAAAAGGAATGGAGTCATTAACACTTATGGTTTGTAAATGGCACCCAGAATTATGTTGCACGAAGCACAATTTCACATCAGTCTGGGTTCATTTGTGTGAAAACAAAGTCCAATCAGGCTGAAACGCTACAAGAAGGTAGAATCTATTGAGTTGTAAGTGATCTGAATGTTTCATGATGATAGCACTTTCCTAAGGGGGTCAAACCATGTCCCAAAAGTCACCGGGCCTGGTGTCACTTTAAAGAAGTAGTCCAGTTACACCTTTGTGGGCTTATAACTTGGCTTCTGAATGTCCTAGAGAGATCAGGTTTGTTTTAATGTACTCCAATCAACAGCCCCTACAACCACAAAAGGAATGGAGTCATTAGCACTTATGGTTTGTAAATGTCACCCAGAATTATGTTGCACAAAGCACAATTTCACATCATTCTGGGTCCATTTGTGTGAAAACAAGGTCCAATCAGGCTGAAACGCTACAAGAAGGTAGAATCTATTGATTTGTAAGTGATCTGAACGTTTCATGATGATTGCACATTCCTATAGGGGGTCAAACCATGTCCCAAAGGTCACCGGGCCTGGTGTCACTTTAAAGAAGTGGTCCAGTTACACCTTTGATGTCTTATAACTTGGCTTCTGAATGTCCTAGAGAGATCAGGTTTGTTTTAGTGTACTCCAATCAACAGCCCCTACAACCTCAAAAAGGAATGGAGTCATTAGCACTTATGGTTTTTAAATGGCACCCAGAATTATGTTGCACGAAGCACAATTTCACATCATTCTGGGTTCATTTGTGTGAAAACAAGGTCCAATCAGGCTGAAACGTTACAGGAAGGTAGAATCTATTGAGTTGTAAGTGATCTGAACGTTTCAAGATGATCGCACATTCCTATAGGGGGTCAAACCATGTCCCAAAGGTCACCGGGCCTGGTGTCACTTTAAAGAAGCAGTCCAGTTACACCTTTGTGGGCTTATAACTTGGCTTCTGAATGTCCTAGAGAGGTTAGGTTTGTTTTTTTGTACTCCAATCAACAGCCCCTACAACCACAAAAAGGAATGGAGTCATTAGCACTTAAGGTTTGTAAATGGCACCCAGAATTATGTTGCACGAAGCACAATTTCACATCATTCTGGGTCCATTTGTGTGAAAACAAGGTCCAATCAGGCTGAAACGCTACAAGAAGGAAGAATCTATTGAGTTGTAAGTGATCTGAACGTTTCAAGATGATCACACATTCCTATAGGGGGTAAAACCATGTCCCAAAGGTCACCGGGCCTGGTGTCACTTTAAAGAAGTAGTCCAGTTACACCTTTGAGGTCTTATAACTTGGCTTCTGAATGTCCTAGAGAGATCAGGTTTGTTTTAGTGTACTCCAATCAACAGCCCCTACAACCACAAAAGGAATGGAGTCATTAGCACTTATGGTTTGTAAATGTCACCCAGAATTATGTTGCACGAAGCACAATTTCACATCATTCTGGGTCCATTTGTGTGAAAACAAGGTCCAATCAGGCTGAAACGCTACAAGAAGGAATAATCTATTGAGTTGTAAGTGATCTGAACGTTTCAAGATGATCGCACATTCCTATAGGGGGTAAAACCATGTCCCAAAGGTCACCGGGCCTGGTGTCACTTTAAAGAAGTAGTCCAGTTACACCTTTGAGGTCTTATAACTTGGCTTCTGAATGTCCTAGAGAGATCAGGTTTGTTTTAGTGTACTCCAATCAACAGCCCCTACGACCTCAAAAAGGAATGGAGTCATTAGCACTTATGGTTTTTAAATGGCACCCAGAATTATGTTGCACGAAGCACAATTTCACATCATTCTGGGTTCATTTGTGTGAAAACAAGGTCCAATCAGGCTGAAACGTTACAGGAAGGTAGAATCTATTGAGTTGTAAGTGATCTGAACGTTTCAAGATGATCGCACATTCCTATAGGGGGTCAAACCATGTCCCAAAGGTCACCGGGCCTGGTGTCACTTTAAAGAAGCAGTCCAGTTACACCTTTGTGGGCTTATAACTTGGCTTCTGAATGTCCTAGAGAGGTTAGGTTTGTTTTAGTGTACTTCAATCAACAGCCCCTACAACCACAAAAAGGAATGGAGTCATTAGCACTTAAGGTTTGTAAATGGCACCCAGAATTATGTTGCACGAAGCACAATTTCACATTATTCTGGGTCCATTTGTGGTAAAACAAGGTCCAATCAGGCTGAAACGCTACAAGAAGGAAGAATCTATTGAGTTGTAAGTGATCTGAACGTTTCAAGATGATCGCACATTCCTATAGGGGGTAAAACCATGTCCCAAAGGTCACCGGGCCTGGTGTCACTTTAAAGAAGTAGTCCAGTTACACCTTTGAGGTCTTATAACTTGGCTTCTGAATGCCCTAGAGAGATCAGGTTTGTTTTAGTGTACTCCAATCAACAGCCCCTACAACCTCAAAAAGGAATGGAGTCATTAGCACTTATGGTTTTTAAATGGCACCCAGAATTATGTTGCACGAAGCACAATTTCACATCATTCTGGGTTCATTTGTGTGAAAACAAGGTCCAATCAGGCTGAAACGTTACAGGAAGGTAGAATCTATTGAGTTGTAAGTGATCTGAACGTTTCAAGATGATCGCACATTCCTATAGGGGGTCAAACCATGTCCCAAAGGTCACCGGGCCTGGTGTCACTTTAAAGAAGCAGTCCAGTTACACCTTTGTGGGCTTATAACTTGGCTTCTGAATGTCCTAGAGAGGTTAGGTTTGTTTTAGTGTACTCCAATCAACAGCCCCTACAACCACAAAAAGGAATGGAGTCATTAGCACTTAAGGTTTGTAAATGGCACCCAGAATTATGTTGCACGAAGCACAATTTCACATCATTCTGGGTCCATTTGTGTGAAAACAAGGTCCAATCAGGCTGAAACGCTACAAGAAGGAAGAATCTATTGAGTTGTAAGTGATCTGAACGTTTCAAGATGATCGCACATTCCTATAGGGGGTAAAACCATGTCCCAAAGGTCACCGGGCCTGGTGTCACTTTAAAGAAGTAGTCCAGTTACACCTTTGAGGTCTTATAACTTGGCTTCTGAATGTCCTAGAGAGATCAGGTTTGTTTTAGTGTACTCCAATCAACAGCCCCTACAACCTCAAAAAGGAATGGAGTCATTAGCACTTATGGTTTTTAAATGGCACCCAGAATTATGTTGCACGAAGCACAATTTCACATCATTCTGGGTTCATTTGTGTGAAAACAAGGTCCAATCAGGCTGAAACGTTACAGGAAGGTAGAATCTATTGAGTTGTAAGTGATCTGAACGTTTCAAGATGATCGCACATTCCTATAGGGGGTCAAACCATGTCCCAAAGGTCACCGGGCCTGGTGTCACTTTAAAGAAGCAGTCCAGTTACACCTTTGTGGGCTTATAACTTGGCTTCTGAATGTCCTAGAGAGGTTAGGTTTGTTTTAGTGTACTCCAATCAACAGCCCCTACAACCACAAAAAGGAATGGAGTCATTAGCACTTAAGGTTTGTAAATAGCACCCAGAATTATGTTGCACGAAGCACAATTTCACATCATTCTGGGTCCATTTGTGTGAAAACAAGGTCCAATCAGGCTGAAACGCTACAAGAAGGTAGAATCTATTGAGTTGTAAGTGATCTGAACGTTTCAAGATGATCGCACATTCCTATAGGGGGTAAAACCATGTCCCAAAGGTCACCGGGCCTGGTGTCACTTTAAAGAAGTAGTCCAGTTACACCTTTGAGGGCTTATAACTTGGCTTCTGAATGTCCTAGAGAGATCAGGTTTGTTTTGGTATACTCCAATCAACAGCCCCTACAACCTCAAAAAGGAATGGAGTCATTAGCACTTATAGTTTTTAAATGGCACCCAGAATTATGTTGCACAAAGCACAATTTCACATCATTCTGGGTTCCTTTGTGTGAAAACAAGGTCCAATCAGGCTGAAATGTTACAGGAAGGTAGAATCTATTGAGTTGTAAGTGATCTGAACGTTTCATGATGATAGCACTTTCCTAAGGGGGTCAAACCATGTCCCAAAGGTCACCGGATCTGGTGTCAATTTAAAGAAGTAGTCCAGTTACACCTTTGTGGGCTTATAACTTGGCTTCTGAATGTCCTAGAGAGATCAGGTTTGTTTTATTGTACTCCAATCAACAGCCCCTACAACCTCAAAAAGGAATGGAGTCATTAGCACTCATGGTTTTTAAATGGCACCCAGAATTATGTTGCACGAAGCACAATTTCACATCATTCTGGGTTCATTTGTGTGAAAACAAGGTCCAATCAGGCTGAAACGTTACAGGAAGGTAGAATCTATTGAGTTGTAAGTGATCTGAACGTTTCATGATGATAGCACTTTCCTAAGGGGGTCAAACCATGTCCCAAAGGTCACCGGGCCTGGTGTCACTTTAAAGAAGCAGTCCAGTTACACCTTTGTGGGCTTATAACTTGGCTTCTGAATGTCCTAGAGAGGTTAGGTTTGTTTTAGTGTTCTCCAATCAACAGCCCCTACAACCACAAAAAGGAATGGAGTCATTAGCACTTATGGTTTGTAAATGGCACCCAGAATTATGTTGCACGAAGCACAATTTCACATCATTCTGGGTTCATTTGTGTGAAAACAAGGTCCAATCAGGCTGAAACGTTACAGGAAGGTAGAATCTATTGAGTTGTAAGTGATCTGAACGTTTCAAGATGATCGCACATTCCTATAGGGGGTAAAACCATGTCCCAAAGGTCACCGGGCCTGGTGTCACTTTAAAGAAGTAGTCCAGTTACACCTTTGAGGGCTTATAACTTGGCTTCTGAATGTCCTAGAGAGATCAGGTTTGTTTTAGTATACTCCAATCAACAGCCCCTACAACCTCAAAAATGAATGGAGTCATTAGCACTTATGGTTTTTAAATGGCACCCAGAATTATGTTGCACGAAGCACAATTTCACATCATTCTGGGTTCATTTGTGTGAAAACAAGGTCCAATCAGGCTGAAATGTTACAGGAAGGTAGAATCTATTGAGTTGTAAGTGATCTGAACGTTTCATGATGATAGCACTTTCCTAAGGGGGTCAAACCATGTCCCAAAGGTCACCGGATCTGGTGTCAATTTAAAGAAGTAGTCCAGTTACACCTTTGTGGGCTTATAACTTGGCTTCTGAATGTCCTAGAGAGATAAGGTTTGTTCTAGTATACTCCAATCAACAGCCCCTACAACCACAAAAAGGAATGGAGTCATTAGCACTTATGGTGTTTAAATGGCACCCAGAATTATGTTGTACGAAGCACAATTTCACATCATTCTGGGTTCATTTGTGTGAAAACAAGGTCCAATCAGGCTGAAACGTTACAGGAAGGTAGAATCTATTGAGGTGTAAGTTATCTGAACGTTTCATCATGATAGCACTTTCCTAAGGGGGTCAAACCATGTCCCAAAGGTCAGCGGATCTGGTGTCAATTTAAAGAAGTAGTCCAGTTACACCTTTGAGGGCTTATAACTTGGCTTCTGAATGTCCTAGAGAGATCAGAATTGTTTTATTGTACTCCAATAAACAGCCCCTACAACCTCAAAAAGGAATGGAGTCATTAGCACTTATGGTTTTTAAATGGCACCCAGAATTATGTTGCACGAAGCACAATTTCACATCATTCTGGGTTCATTTGTGTGAAAACAAGGTCCAATCAGGCTGAAACGTTAAAGGAAGGTAGAATCTATTGAGTTGTAAGTTATCTGAACGTTTCATGATGATAGCACTTTCCTAAGGGGGTCAAACCATGTCCCAAAGGTCACCGGGCCTGGTGTCACTTTAAAGAAGCAGTCCAGTTACACCTTTGTGGGCTTATAACTTGGCTTCTGAATGTCCTAGAGAGGTTAGGTTTGTTTTAGTGTTCTCCAATCAACAGCCCCTACAACCACAAAAAGGAATGGAGTCATTAGCACTTATGGTTTGTAAATGGCACCCAGAATTATATTGCACGAAGCACAATTTCACATCATTCTGGGTCCATTTGTGTGAAAACAAGGTCCAATCAGGCTGAAACGCTACAAGAAGGTAGAATCTATTGAGTTGTAAGTGATCTGAACGTTTCAAGATGATCGCACATTCCTATAGGGGGTAAAACCATGTCCCAAAGGTCACCGGGCCTGGTGTCACTTTAAAAAAGTAGTCCAGTTACACCTTTGAGGGCTTATAACTTGGCTTCTGAATGTCCTAGAGAGATCAGGTTTGTTTTAGTATACTCCAATCAACAGCCCCTACAACCTCAAAAAGGAATGGAGTCATTAGCACTTATAGTTTTTAAATGGCACCCAGAATTATGTTGCACGAAGCACAATTTCACATACTTCTGGGTTCATTTGTGTGAAAACAAGGTCCAATCAGGCTGAAATGTTACAGGAAGGTAGAATCTATTGAGTTGTAAGTGATCTGAACGTTTCATGATGATAGCACTTTCCTAAGGGGGTCAAACCATGTCCCAAAGGTCACCGGATCTGGTGTCAATTTAAAGAAGTAGTCCAGTTACACCTTTGTGGGCTTATAACTTGGCTTCTGAATGTCCTAGAGAGATCAGGTTTGTTTTATTGTACTCCAATCAACAGCCCCTACAACCTCAAAAAGAAATGGAGTCATTAGCACTTATGGTTTTTAAATGGCACCCAGAATTATGTTGCACGAAGCACAATTTCACATCATTCTGGGTTCATTTGTGTGAAAACAAGGTCCAATCAGGCTGAAACGTTACAGGAAGGTAGAATCTATTGAGTTGTAAGTGATCTGAACGTTTCATGATGATAGCACTTTCCTAAGGGGGTCAAACCATGTCCCAAAGGTCACCGGGCCTGGTGTCACTTTAAAGAAGCAGTCCAGTTACACCTTTGTGGGCTTATAACTTGGCTTCTGAATGTCCTAGAGAGGTTAGGTTTGTTTTAGTGTTCTCCAATCAACAGCCCCTACAACCACAAAAAGGAAAGGAGTCATTAGCACTTATGGTTTGTAAATGGCACCCAGAATTATGTTGCACGAAGCACAATTTCACATCATTCTGGGTTCATTTGTGTGAAAACAAGGTCCAATCAGGCTGAAACGTTACAGGAAGGTAGAATCTATTGAGTTGTAAGTGATCTGAACGTTTCAAGATGATCGCACATTCCTATAGGGGGTAAAACCATGTCCCAAAGGTCACCGGGCCTGGTGTCACTTTAAAGAAGTAGTCCAGTTACACCTTTGAGGGCTTATAACTTGGCTTCTGAATGTCCTAGAGAGATCAGGTTTGTTTTAGTATACTCCAATCAACAGCCCCTACAACCTCAAAAATGAATGGAGTCATTAGCACTTATGGTTTTTAAATGGCACCCAGAATTATGTTGCACGAAGCACAATTTCACATCATTCTGGGTTCATTTGTGTGAAAACAAGGTCCAATCAGGCTGAAATGTTACAGGAAGGTAGAATCTATTGAGTTGTAAGTGATCTGAACGTTTCATGATGATAGAACTTTCCTAAGGGGGTCAAACCATGTCCCAAAGGTCACCGGATCTGGTGTCAATTTAAAGAAGTAGTCCAGTTACACCTTTGTGGGCTTATAACTTGGCTTCTGAATGTCCTAGAGAGATAAGGTTTGTTCTAGTATACTCCAATCAACAGCCCCTACAACCACAAAAAGGAATGGAGTCATTAGCACTTATGGTGTTTAAATGGCACCCAGAATTATGTTGCACGAAGCACAATTTCACATCATTCTGGGTTCATTTGTGTGAAAACAAGGTCCAATCAGGCTGAAACGTTACAGGAAGGTAGAATCTATTGAGGTGTAAGTGATCTGAACGTTTCATCATGATAGCACTTTCCTAAGGGGGTCAAACCATGTCCCAAAGGTCACCGGATCTGGTGTCAATTTAAAGAAGTAGTCCAGTTACACCTTTGAGGGCTTATAACTTGGCTTCTGGATGTCCTAGAGAGATCAGGTTTGTTTTATTGTACTCCAATCAACAGACCCTACAACCTCAAAAAGGAATGGAGTCATTAGCACTTATGGTTTTTAAATGGCACCCAGAATTATGTTGCACGAAGCACAATTTCACATCATTCTGGGTTCATTTGTGTGAAAACAAGGTCCAATCAGGCTGAAATGTTACAGGAAGGTAGAATCTATTGAGTTGTAAGTGATCTGAACGTTTCATGATGATAGCACTTTCCTAAGGGGGTCAAACCATGTCCCAAAGGTCACCGGGCCTGGTGTCACTTTAAAGAAGCAGTCCAGTTACACCTTTGTGGGCTTATAACTTGGCTTCTGAATGTCCTAGAGAGGTTAGGTTTGTTTTAGTGTTCTCCAATAAACAGCCCCTACAACCACAAAAAGGAATGGAGTCATTAGCACTTATGGTTTGTAAATGGCACCCAGAATTATATTGCACGAAGCACAATTTCACATCATTCTGGGTTCATCTGTGTGAAAACAGGGTCCAATCAGGCTGAAACGTTACAGGAAGGTAGAATCTATTGAGTTGTAAGTGATCTGAACGTTTCATGATGATAGCACTTTCCTAAGGGGGTCAAACCATGTCCCAAAGGTCACCGGGCCTAGTGTCACTTTAAAGAAGTAGTCCAGTTACACCTTTGTGGGCTTATAACTTGGCTTCTGAATGTCCTAGAGAGGTTAGGTTTGTTTTAGTGTACTCCAATCAACAGCACCTACAACCACAAAAAGGAATGGAGTCATTAGCACTTAAGGTTTGTAAATGGCACCCAGAATTATGTTGCACGAAGCACAATTTCACATCATTCTGGGTCTATTTGTGTGAAAACAAGGTCCAATGAGGCTGAAACGCTACAAGAAGGTAGAATCTATTGAGTTGTAAGTGATCTGAACGTTTCAAGATGATCCCACATTCCTATAGCGGGTAAAACCATGTCCCAAAGGTCACCGGGCCTGGTGTCACTTTAAAGAAGTAGTCCAGTTACACCTTTGAAGGCTTATAACTTGGCTACTGAATGTCCTAGAGAGATCAGGTTTGTTTTAGTGTACTCAAATCAACAGCCCCTACAACCTCAAAAAGGAATGGAGTCATTAGCACTTATGTTTTTTAAATGGCACCCAGAATTATGTTGCACGAAGCACAATTTCACATCATTCTGGGTTCATTTGTGTGAAAACAAGGTCCAATCAGGCTGAAATGTTACAGGAAGGTAGAATCTATTGAGTTGTAAGTGATCTGAACGTTTCATGATGATAGCACTTTCCTAAGGGGGTCAAACCATGTCCCAAAGGTCACCGGATCTGGTGTCAATTTAAAGAAGTAGTCCAGTTACACCTTTGTGGGCTTATAACTTGGCTTCTGAATGTCCTAGAGAGATCAGGTTTGTTTTAGTATACTCCAAACAACAGCCCCTACAACCACAAAAAGGAATGGAGTCATTAGCACTTATGGTTTTTAAATGGAACCCAGAATTATGTTGCACGAAGCACAATTTCACATCATTTTGGGTCCATTTGTGTGAAAACAAGGTCCAATCAGGCTGAAACGTTACAGGAAGGTAGAATCTATTGAGTTGTAAGTGATCTGAACGTTTCATGATGATAGCACTTTCCTATAGGGGGTAAAACCATGTCCCAAAGGTCACCGGGCCTGGTGTGACTTTAAAGAAGTAGTCCAGTTTCACCTTTGAGGGCTTATAACTTGGCTTCTGAATATCCTAGAGAGATCAGGTTTGTTTTAGTGTACTCCAATCAACAGCCCCTACAACCTCAAAAAGGAATGGAGTCATTAGCACTTATGGTTTTTAAATGGCACCCAGAATTATGTTGCACGAAGCACAATTTCACATCATTCTGGGTTCATTTGTGTGAAAACAAGGTCCAATCAGGCTGAAATGTTACAGGAAGGTAGAATCTATTGAGTTGTAAGTGATGTGAACGTTTCATGATGATAGCGCGTCCTAAGGGGGTCAAACCATGTCCCAAAGGTCACCGGATCTGGTGTCAATTTAAAGAAGTAGTCCAGTTACACCTTTGTGGGCTTATAACTTGGCTTCTGAATGTCCTAGAGAGATAAGGTTTGTTCTAGTATACTCCAATCAACAGCCCCTACAACCACAAAAAGGAATGGAGTCATTAGCACTTATGGTGTTTAAATGGCACCCAGAATTATGTTGCACGAAGCACAATTTCACATCATTCTGGGTTCATTTGTGTGAAAACAAGGTCCAATCAGGCTGAAACGTTACAGGAAGGTAGAATCTATTGAGGTGTAAGTGATCTGAACGTTTCATCATGATAGCACTTTCCTAAGGGGGTCAAACCATGTCCCAAAGGTCACCGGATCTGGTGTCAATTTAAAGAAGTAGTCCAGTTACACCTTTGAGGGCTTATAACTTGGCTTCTGGATGTCCTAGAGAGATCAGGTTTGTTTTATTGTACTCCAATCAACAGCCCCTACAACCTCAAAAAGGAATGGAGTCATTAGCACTTATGGTTTTTAAATGGCACCCAGAATTATGTTGCACGAAGCACAATTTCACATCATTCTGGGTTCATTTGTGTGAAAACAAGGTCCAATCAGGCTGAAATGTTACAGGAAGGTAGAATCTATTGAGTTGTAAGTGATCTGAACGTTTCATGATGATAGCACTTTCCTAAGGGGGTCAAACCATGTCCCAAAGGTCACCGGGCCTGGTGTCACTTTAAAGAAGCAGTCCAGTTACACCTTTGTGGGCTTATAACTTGGCTTCTGAATGTCCTAGAGAGGTTAGGTTTGTTTTAGTGTTCTCCAATCAACAGCCCCTACAACCACAAAAAGGAATGGAGTCATTAGCACTTATGGTTTGTAAATGGCACCCAGAATTATATTGCACGAAGCACAATTTCACATCATTCTGGGTTCATCTGTGTGAAAACAGGGTCCAATCAGGCTGAAACGTTACAGGAAGGTAGAATCTATTGAGTTGTAAGTGATCTGAACGTTTCATGATGATAGCACTTTCCTAAGGGGGTCAAACCATGTCCCAAAGGTCACCGGGCCTAGTGTCACTTTAAAGAAGTAGTCCAGTTACACCTTTGTGGGCTTATAACTTGGCTTCTGAATGTCCTAGAGAGGTTAGGTTTGTTTTAGTGTACTCCAATCAACAGCACCTACAACCACAAAAAGGAATGGAGTCATTAGCACTTAAGGTTTGTAAATGGCACCCAGAATTATGTTGCACGAAGCACAATTTCACATCATTCTGGGTCCATTTGTGTGAAAACAAGGTCCAATGAGGCTGAAACGCTACAAGAAGGTAGAATCTATTGAGTTGTAAGTGATCTGAACGTTTCAAGATGATCCCACATTCCTATAGCGGGTAAAACCATGTCCCAAAGGTCACCGGGCCTGGTGTCACTTTAAAGAAGTAGTCCAGTTACACCTTTGAAGGCTTATAACTTGGCTACTGAATGTCCTAGAGAGATCAGGTTTGTTTTAGTGTACTCCAATCAACAGCCCCTACAACCTCAAAAAGGAATGGAGTCATTAGCACTTATGTTTTTTAAATGGCACCCAGAATTATGTTGCACGAAGCACAATTTCACATCATTCTGGGTTCATTTGTGTGAAAACAAGGTCCAATCAGGCTGAAATGTTACAGGAAGGTAGAATCTATTGAGTTGTAAGTGATCTGAACGTTTCATGATGATAGCACTTTCCTAAGGGGGTCAAACCATGTCCCAAAGGTCACCGGATCTGGTGTCAATTTAAAGAAGTAGTCCAGTTTCACCTTTGAGGGCTTATAACTTGGCTTCTGAATATCCTAGAGAGATCAGGTTTGTTTTAGTGTACTCCAATCAACAGCCCCTACAACCTCAAAAAGGAATGGAGTCATTAGCACTTATGGTTTTTAAATGGCACCCAGAATTATGGTGCACGAAGCACAATTTCACATCATTCTGGGTTCATTTGTGTGAAAACAAGGTCCAATCAGGCTGAAATGTTACAGGAAGGTAGAATCTATTGAGTTGTAAGTGATGTGAACGTTTCATGATGATAGCGCGTCCTAAGGGGGTCAAACCATGTCCCAAAGGTCAGCGGATCTGGTGTCAATTTAAAGAAGTAGTCCAGTTACACCTTTGTGGGCTTATAACTTGGCTTCTGAATGTCCTAGAGGGATCAGGTTTGTTTTAGTATACTCCAATCAACAGCCCCTACAACCACAAAAAGGAATGGAGTCATTAACACTTATGGTTTTTAAATGGCACCCAGAATTATGTTGCACGAAGCACAATTTCACATCATTCTGGGTTCATTTGTGTGAAAACAAGGTCCAATCAGGCTGAAACGCTACAAGAAGGTAGAATCTATTGATTTGTAAGTGATCTGAACGTTTCATGATGATTGCACATTCCTATAGGGGGTCAAACCATGTCCCAAAGGTCACCGGGCCTGGTGTCACTTTAAAGAAGTAGTCCAGTTACACCTTTGAGGTCTTATAACATGGCTTCTGAATGTCCTAGAGAGATCAGGTTTGTTTTAGTGTACTCCAATAAACAGCCCCTACAACCTCAAAAAGGAATGGAGTCATTAGCACTTATGGTTTTTAAATGGCACCCAGAATTATGTTGCACGAAGCACAATTTCACATCATTCTGGGTTCATTTGTGTGAAAACAAGGTCCAATCAGGCTGAAACGTTACAGGAAGGTAGAATCTATTGAGTTGTAAGTGATCTGAACGTTTCAAGATGATCGCACATTCCTATAGGGGGTCAAACCATGTCCCAAAGGTCACCGGGCCTGGTGTCACTTTAAAGAAGCAGTCCAGTTACACCTTTGTGGGCTTATAACTTGGCTTCTGAATGTCCTAGAGAGGTTAGGTTTGTTTTAGTGTACTCCAATCAACAGCCCCTACAACCACAAAAAGGAATGGAGTCATTAGCACTTAAGGTTTGTAAATGGCACCCAGAATTATGTTGCACGAAGCACAATTTCACATCATTCTGGGTCCATTTGTGTGAAAACAAGGTCCAATCAGGCTGAAACGCTACAAGAAGGAAGAATCTATTGAGTTGTAAGTGATCTGAACGTTTCAAGATGATCGCACATTCCTGTAGGGGGTAAAAACATGTCCCAAAGGTCACCGGGCCTGGTGTCACTTTAAAGAAGTAGTCCAGTTACACCTTTGAGGGCTTATAACTTGGCTTCTGAATGTCCTAGAGAGATCAGGTTTGTTTTAGTATACTCCAATCAACAGCCCCGACAACCTCAAAAAGGAATGGAGTCATTAGCACTTATGGTTTTTAAATGGCACCCAGAATTATGTTGCACGAAGCACAATTTCACATCATTCTGGGTTCATTTGTGTGAAAACAAGGTCCAATCAGGCTGAAATGTTTCAGGAAGGTAGAATCTATTGAGTTGTAAGTGATCTGAACGTTTCATGATGATAGCACTTTCCTAAGGGGGTCAAACCATGTCCCAAAGGTCACCGGATCTGGTGTCAATTTAAAGAAGTAGTCCAGTTACACCTTTGTAGGCTTATAACTTGGCTTCTGAATGTCCTAGAGAGATCAGGTTTGTTTTATTGTACTCCAATCAACAGCCCCTACAACCTCAAAAAGGAATGGAGTCATTAGCACTTATGGTTTTTAAATGGCACCCAGAATTATGTTGCACGAAGCACAATTTCACATCATTCTGGGTTCATTTGTGTGAAAACAAGGTCCAATCAGGCTGAAACGTTACAGGAAGGTAGAATCTATTGAGTTGTAAGTGATCTGAACGTTTCATGATGATAGCACTTTCCTAAGGGGGTCAAACCATGTCCCAAAGGTCACCGGGCCTGGTGTCACTTTAAAGAAGCAGTCCAGTTACACCTTTGTGGGCTTATAACTTGGCTTCTGAATGTCCTAGAGAGGTTAGGTTTGTTTTAGTGTTCTCCAATCAACAGCCCCTACAACCACAAAAAGGAATGGAGTCATTAGCACTTATGGTTTGTAAATGGCACCCAGAATTATGTTGCACGAAGCACAATTTCACATCATTCTGGGTTCATTTGTGTGAAAACAAGGTCCAATCAGGCTGAAACGTTACAGGAAGGTAGAATCTATTGAGTTGTAAGTGATCTGAACGTTTCATGATGATAGCACTTTCCTAAGGGGGTCAAACCATGTCGCAAAGGTCACCGGGCCTGGTGTCACATTAAAGAAGTAGTCCAGTTACACCTTTGTGGGCTTATAAAATGGCTTCTGAATGTCCTAGAGAGGTTAGGTTTGTTTTAGTGTACTCCAATCAACAGCACCTACAACCACAAAAAGGAATGGAGTCATTAGCACTTAAGGTTTGTAAATGGCACCCAGAATTATGTTGCACGAAGCACAATTTCACATCATTCTGGGTCCTTTTGTGTGAAAACAAGGTCCAATCAGGCTGAAATGCTACAAGAAGGTAGAATCTATTGAGTTGTAAGTGATCTGAACGTTTCAAGATGATCCCACCTTCCTATAGGGGGTAAAACCATGTCCCAAAGGTCACCGGGCCTGGTGTCACTTTAAAGAAGTAGTCCAGTTACACCTTTGAAGGATTATAACTTGGCTACTGAATGTCCTAGAGAGATCAGGTTTGTTTTAGTGTACTCCAATCAACAGCCCCTACAACCTCAAAAAGGAATGGAGTCATTAGCACTTATGTTTTTTAAATGGCACCCAGAATTATGTTGCACGAAGCACAATTTCACATCATTCTGGGTTCATTTGTGTGAAAACAAGGTCCAATCAGGCTGAAACGTTACAGGAAGGTAGAATCTATAGAGTTGTAAGTGATCTGAACGTTTCATGATGATAGCACTTTCCTAAGGGGGTCAAACCATGTCCCAAAGGTCACCGGGCCTGGTGTCACTTTAAAGAAGCAGTCCAGTTACACCTTTGTGGGCTTATAACTTGGCTTCTGAATGTCCTAGAGAGGTTAGGTTTGTTTTAGTGTTCTCCAATCAACAGCCCCTACAACCACAAAAAGGAATGGAGTCATTAGCACTTATGCTTTGTAAATGGCACCCAGAATTATGTTGCACGAAGCACAATTTCACATCATTCTGGGTTCATTTGTGTGAAAACAAGGTCCAATCAGGCTGAAACGTTACAGGAAGGTAGAATCTATTGAGTTGTAAGTGATCTGAACGTTTCATGATGATAGCACTTTCCTAAGGGGGTCAAACCATGTCCCAAAGGTCACCGGGCCTGGTGTCACTTTAAAGAAGTAGTCCAGTTACACCTTTGTGGGCTTATAAAATGGCTTCTGAATGTCCTAGAGAGGTCAGGTTTGTTTTAGTGTACTCCAATCAACAGCACCTACAACCACAAAAAGGAATGGAGTCATTACCACTTAAGGTTTGTAAATGGCACCCAGAATTATGTTGCACGAAGCACAATTTCACATCATTCTGGGTCCTTTTGTGTGAAAACAAGGTCCAATCAGGCTGAAATGCTACAAGAAGGTAGAATCTATTGAGTTGTAAGTGATCTGAACGTTTCAAGATGATCCCACATTCCTATAGCGGGTAAAACCATGTCCCAAAGGTCACCGGGCCTGGTGTCACTTTAAAGAAGTAGTCCAGTTACACCTTTGAAGGATTATAACTTGGCTACTGAATGTCCTAGAGAGATCAGGTTTGTTTTAGTGTACTCCAATCAACAGCCCCTACAACCTCAAAAAGGAATGGAGTCATTAGCACTTATGTTTTTTAAATGGCACCCAGAATTATGTTGCACGAAGCACAATTTCACATCATTCTGGGTTCATTTGTGTGAAAACAAGGTCCAATCAGGCTGAAATGTTACAGGAAGGTAGAATCTATTGAGTTGTAAGTGATCTGAACGTTTCATGATGATAGCACTTTCCTAAGGGGGTCAAACCATGTCCCAAAGGTCACCGGATCTAGTGTCAATTTAAAGAGGTAGTCCAGTTACACCTTTGTGGGCTTATAACTTGGCTTCTGAATGTCCTAGAGAGATCAGGTTTGTTTTAGTATACTCCAATCAACAGCCCCTACAACCACAAAAAGGAATGGAGTCATTAGCACTTATGGTTTTTAAATGGAACCCAGAATTATGTTGCACAAAGCACAATTTCACATCATTCTGGGTTCATTTGTGTGAAAACAAGGTCCAATCAGGCTGAAACGTTACAGGAAGGTAGAATCTATTGAGTTGTAAGTGATCTGAACGTTTCATCATGATAGCACTTTCCTATAGGGGGTAAAACCATGTCCCAAAGGTCACCGGGCCTGGTGTGACTTTAAAGAAGTAGTCCAGTTGCACCTTTGTGGGCTTATAACTTGGCTTATGAATGTCCTAGAGAGATCAGGTTTGTTTTAATGTACTCCAATCAACAGCCCCTACAACCACAAAAAGGAATGGAGTCATTAGCACTTATGGTTTGTAAATGGCACCCAGAATTATGTTGCACGAAGCACAATTTCACATCATTCTGGGTCCATTTGTGTGAAAACAAGGTCCAATCAGGCTGAAACGATACAAGAAGGTAGAATCTAATCAGTTGTAAGTGATCTGAACGTTTCAAGATGATCGCACATTCCTATAGGGGTTAAAACCATGTCCCAAAGGTCACCGGGCCTGGTGTCACTTTAAAGAAGTAGTCCAGTTACACATTTGTGGGCTTATAACTTGGCTTCTGAATGTCCTAGAGAGGTTAGGTTTGTTTTAGTGTACTCCAATCAACAGCCCCTACAACCACAAAAAGGAATGGAGTCATTAGCACTTATGGTTTGTAAATGGCACCCAGAATTATGTTGCACGAAGCACAATTTCACATCATTCTGGGTTCATTTGTGTGAAAACAAGGTCCAATCAGGCTGAAACGTTACAGGAAGGTAGAATCTATTGAGTTGTAAGTGATCTGAACGTTTCATGATGATAGCACTTTCCTAAGGGGGTCAAACCATGTCCCAAATGTCACCGGATCTGGTGTCAAATTAAAGAAGTAGTCCAGTTACACATTTGTGGGCTTATAACTTGGCTTCTGAATGTCCTAGAGAGATCAGGTTTGTTTTAGTGTACTCCAATCAACAGCCCCTATAACCTCAAAAAGGAATGGAGTCATTAGCACTTATGGCTTTTAAATGGCACCCAGAATTATGTTGCACGAAGCACAATTTCACATCATTCTGGGTTCATTTGTGTGAAAACAAGGTCCAATCAGGCTGAAATGTTACAGGAAGGTAGAATCTATTGAGTTGTAAGTGATCTGAACGTTTCATGATGATAGCACTTTCCTAAGGGGGTCAAACCATGTCCCAAAGGTCACCGGATCTGGTGTCAATTTAAAGAAGTAGTCCAGTTACACCTTTGAGGGCTTATAACTTGGCTTCTGAATGTCCTAGAGAGATCAGGTTTGTTTTATTGTACTCCAATCAACAGCCCCTACAACCTCTAAAAGGAATGGAGTCATTAGCACTTATGGTTTTTAAATGGCACCCAGAATTATGTTGCACGAAGCACAATTTCACATCATTCTGGGTTCATTTGTGTGAAAACAAGGTCCAATCAGGCTGAAATTTTACAGAAAGGTAGAATCTATTGAGTTGTAAGTGATCTGAACGTTTCATGATGATAGCACTTTCCTAAGGGGGTCAAACCATGTCCCAAAGGTCACCGGATCTGGTGTCAATTTAAAGAAGTAGTCCAGTTACACATTTGTGGGCTTTTAACTTGGCTTCTGAATGTCCTAGAGAGATCAGGTTTGTTTTAGTGTACTCCAATCAACAGCCCCTACAACCACAAAAAGGAATGGAGTCATTAGCACTTATGGTTTGTAAATGGCACCCAGAAATATGTTGCACGAAGCACAATTTCACATCATTCTGGGTCCATTTGTGTGAAAACAAGGTCCAATCAGGCTGAAACGTTACAGGAAGGTAGAATCTATTGAGTTGTAAGTGATCCGAACGTTTCATGATGATAGCACTTTCCTAAGGGGCTCAAACCATGTCCCAAAGGTCACCGGATCTGGTGTCAATTTAAAGAAGTAGACCAGTTACACATTTGTGGGCTTATAACTTGGCTTCTGAATGTCCTAGAGAGAACAGGTTTGTTTTAATGTACTCCAACCAACAGCCCCTACATCCACAAAAAGGAATGGAGTCATTAGCACTTATGGTTTGTAAATGGCACCCAGAATTATGTTGCACGAAGCACAATTTCACATCATTCTGGGTCCATTTGTGTGAAAACAAGGTCCAATCAGGCTGAAACGTTATAAGAAGGTAGAATCTATTGAGTTGTAAGTTATCTGAACGTTTCATGATGATCGCACATTCCTATAGGGGGTCAAACCATGTCCCAAAGGTCACCGGGCCTGGTGTCACTTTAAAGAAGTAGTCCAGTTACACCTTTGAGGGCTTATAACTTGGCTTCTGAATATCGTAGAGAGATCAGGTTTGTTTTAGTGTACTCCAATCAACAGCCCCTACAACCTCAAAAAGGAATGGAGTCATTAGCACTTACGGTTTGTAAATGGCACCCAGAATTATGTTGCACGAAGCACAATGTCACATCATTCTGGGTTCATTTGTGTGAAAACAAGGACCAATCAGGCTGAAACGTTACAGGAAGGTAGAATCTATTGAGTTGTAAGTCATCTGAACGTTTCATGATGATAGCACTTTCCTAAGGGGGTCAAACCATGTCCCAAAGGTCACCGGATCTGGTGTCAATTTAAAGAAGTAGTCCAGTTACACCTTTGTGGGCTTATAACTTGGCTTCTGAATCTCCTAGAGAGATCAGGTTTGTTTTAGTATACTCCAATCAACAGCCCCTACAACCACAAAAAGGAATGGAGTCATTAGCGCTTATGGTTTTTAAATGGCACCCAGAATTATGTTGCAAAAGCACAATTTCACATCATTCTGGGTCCATTTGTGTGAAAACAAGGTCCAATCAGACTGAAACGCCACAAGAAGGTAGAATCTATTGAGTTGTAAGTGATCTGAACGTTTCATGATGATCGCACATTCCTATAGGGGGTCAAACCATGTCCCAAAGGTCACCTGGCCTGGTGTCACTTTAAAGAAGTAGTCCAGTTACACCTTTGAGGGCTTATAACTTGGCTTCTGAATATCGTAGAGAGATCAGGTTTGTTTTAGTGTACTCCAATCAACAGCCCCTACAACCTCAAAAAGGAATGGAGTCATTAGCACTTATGGTTTTTAAATGGCACCCAGAATTATGTTGCACGAAGCACAATTTCACATCATTCTGGGTTCATTTGTGTGAAAACAAGGTCCAATCAGGCTGAAACGTTACAGGAAGGTAGAATCTATTGAGTTGTAAGTGATCTGAACGTTTCAAGATGATCGCACATTCCTATAGGGGGTCAAACCATGTCCCAAAGGTCACCGGGCCTGGTGTCACTTTAAAGAAGCAGTCCAGTTACACCTTTGTGGGCTTATAACTTGGCTTCTGAATGTCCTAGAGAGGTTAGGTTTGTTTTAGTGTTCTCCAATCAACAGCCCCTACAACCACAAAAAGGAATGGAGTCATTAGCACTTATGGTTTGTAAAAGGCACCCAGAATTATGTTGCACGAAGCACAATTTCACATCATTCTGGGTTCATTTGTGTGAAAACAAGGTCCAATCAGGCTGAAACGTTACAGGAAGGTAGAATCTATTGAGTTGTAATTGATCTGAACGTTTCATGATGATAGCACTTTCCTAAGGGGGTCAAACCATGTCCCAAAGGTCACCGGATCTGGTGTCAATTTAAAGAAGTAGTCCAGTTACACATTTGTGGGCTTATAACTTGGCTTCTGAATGTCCTAGAGAGATCAGGTTTGTTTTAATGTACTCCAATCAACAGCCCCTACAACCACAAAAAGGAATGGAGTCATTAGCACTTATGGTTTGTAAATGGCACCCAGAATTATGTTGCAAAAGCACAATTTCACATCATTCTGGGTCCATTTTTGTGAAAACAAGGTCCAATCAGGCTGAAACGCTACAAGAAGGTAGAATCTATTGAGTTCTAAGTGATCTGAACGTTTCATGATGATCGCACATTTCTATAGGGGGTCAAACCATTTCCCAAAGGTCACCTAGCCTGGTGTCACTTTAAAGAAGTAGTCCATTTACACATTTGAGGGCTTATAACTTGGCTTCTGAATGTCCTAGAGAGATCAGGTTTGTTTTAGTATACTCCAATCAACAGCCCCTACAACCACAATAAGGAATGGAGTCATTAGCACTTATGGCTTTTAAATGGCACCCAGAATTATGTTGCACTAAGCACAACTTCACATCATTCTGGGTCCATTTGTGTGAAAACAAGGTCCAATCAGGCTGAAACATTACAAGAAGGTAGAATCTATTGAGTTGTAAGTGATCTGAACGTTTCAAGATGATCGCACTTTCCTAAGGGGGTCAAACAATGTCCCAAATGTCACCGGATCTGGTGTCAATTTAAAGAAGTAGTCCAGTTACACCTTTGTGGGCTTATAACTTGGCTTCTGAATGTCCTAGAGAGATCAGGTTTGTTTTAGTGTACTCCAATCAACAGCCCCTACAACCACAGAAAGGAATGGAGTCATTAGCACTTCTGGTTTGTAAATGGCACCCAGAATTATGTTGCACGAAGCACAATTTCACATCATTCTGGGTCCATTTGTGTGAAAACAAGGTCCAATCAGGCTGAAACATTACAAGAAGGTAGAATATATTGAGTTGTAAGTGATCTGAACGTTTCATGATGATCGCACATTCCTATAGGGGGTCAAACCATGTCCCAAAGGTCACCGGTTCTGGTGTCACTTTAAAGAAGTAGTCCAGTTACACCTTTGTGGGCTTATAACTTGGCTTCTGAATATCCTAGAGAGGTCAGGTTTGTTTTAGAGTACTCCAATTAACAGCCCCCGTTACCACTAAAAGGAATGGAGTCATTAGCACTTATGGTTTTTAAATGGCACCCAGAATTATGTTGCACGAAGCACAATTTCACATCATTCTGGGTTCATTTGTGGGAAAACAAGGTCCAATCAGGCTGAAACGTTACAAGAAGGTAGAATCTATTGAGTTGTAAGCGATCTGAACGTTTGATGATGATCGCACATTCCTATAGGTGGTAAAACCATTTCCCAAAGGTCACCGGGCCTGGTGTCACTTTAAAGAAGTTGTCCAGTTACACATTTGTGGGTATATAACTTGGCTTCTGAATGTCCTAGAGATATCAGGTTTGTTTTAGAGTACTCCAATTAACAGCCCCCATTACCACTAAAAGGAATGGAGTCATTAGCACTTATGGTTTTTAAATGGCACCCAGAATTATGTTGCACGAAGCACAATTTCACATCATTCTGGGTTCATTTGTGTGAAAACAAGGTCCAATCAGGCTGAAACGTTACAAGAAGGTAGAATCTATTGAGTTGTAAGTGATCTGAACGTTTCATGATGATCGCACATTCCTATAGGGGGTCAAACCATGTCCCAAAGGTCACCGGGCCTGGTGTCACTTTAAAGAAGTAGTCCAGTTACACCTTTGTGGGCTTATAACTTGGCTTCTGAATGTCCTAGAGAGATCAGGTTTGTTTTAGTATACTCCAATCAACAGCCCCTACAACAACAAAAAGGAATGGAGTCATTAGCGCTTATGGTTTTTAAATGGCACCAAGAATTATGTTGCACGAAGCACAATTTGACATCATTCTGGGTTCATTTGTGTGAAAACAAGGTCCAATCAGGCTGAAACGTTACAGGAAGGTAGACTCTATTGAGTTGTAAGTGATCTGAACGTTTCAAGATGATCGCACATTCCTATAGGGGGTCAAACCATGTCCCAAAGGTCACCGGGCCTGGTGTCACTTTAAAGAAGCAGTCCAGTTACACCTTTGAGGGCTTGTAACTTGGCTTCTGAATGTCCTCGAGAGGTTAGGATTGTTTTAGTGTTCTCCAATCAACAGCCCCTACAACCACAAAAAGGAATGGAGTCATTAGCACTTATGGTTTGTAAATGGCACCCAGAATTATGTTGCACGAAGCACAATTTCACATCTTTCTGGGTTCATTTGTGTGAAAACAAGGTCCAATCAGGCTGAAACGTTACAGGAAGGTAGAATCTATTGAGTTGTAAGTGTTCTGAACGTTTCATGATGATAGCACTTTCCTAAGGGGGTCAAACCATGTCCCAAAGGTCACCGGATCTGGTGTCAATTAAAGAAGTAGTCCAGTTACACCTTTGTGGGCTTATAACTTGGCTTCTGAATGTCCAAGAGAGATCAGGTTTGTTTTAGTGTACTCCAATCAACAGCCCCTACAACCACAAAAAGGAATGGAGTCATTAGCACTTATGGTTTGTAAATGGCACCCAGAAATATGTTGCACGAAGCACAATTTCACATCATTCTGGGTCCATTTGTGTGAAAACAAGGTCCAATCAGGCTGAAACGTTACAGGAAGGTAGAATCTATTGAGTTGTAAGTGATCTGAACGTTTCATGATGATAGCACTTTCCTAAGGGGCTCAAACCATGTCCCAAAGGTCACCGGATCTGGTGTCAATTAAAGAAGTAGTCCAGTTACACCTTTGTGGGCTTATAACTTGGCTTCTGAATGTCCAAGAGAGATCAGGTTTGTTTTAGTGTACTCCAATCAACAGCCCCTACAACCACAAAAAGGAATGGAGTCATTAGCACTTATGGTTTGTAAATGGCACCCAGAAATATGTTGCACGAAGCACAATTTCACATCATTCTGGGTCCATTTGTGTGAAAACAAGGTCCAATCAGGCTGAAACGTTACAAGAAGGTAGAATCTATTGAGTTGTAAGTGATCTGAACGTTTCATGATGATCGCACATTCCTATAGGGGGTCAAACCATGTCCCAAAGGTCACCGGGCCTGGTGTCACTTTAAAGAAGTAGTTCAGTTACACCTTTGTGGGCTTATAACTTGGCTTCTGAATGTCCTAGAGAGATCAGGTTTGTTTTAGTATACTCCAGTCAACAGCCCCTACAACCACAAAAAGGAATGGAGTCATTAGCACTTATGGTTTTTAAATGGCACCCAGAATTATGTTGCACGAAGCACAATTTCACATCATTCTGGGTTCATTTGTGTGAAAACAAGGTCCAATCAGGCTGAAACGTTACAGGAAGGTAGAATCTATTGAGTTGTAAGTGATCTGAACGTTTCAAGATGATCGCACATTCCTATAGGGGGTCAAACCATGTCCCAAAGGTCACCGGGCCTGGTGTCACTTTAAAGAAGTAGTCCATTTACACATTTGAGGGCTTATAACTTGGCTTCTGAATGTCCTAGAGAGATCAGGTTTGTTTTTGTATACTCCAATGAACAGCCCCTACAACCACAAAAAGGAATGGAGTCATTAGCACTTATGGTTTTTAAATGGCACCCAGAATTATGTTGCACTAAGCACAATTTCACATCATTCTGGGTCCATTTGTGTGAAAACAAGGTCCAATCAGGCTGAAACATTACAAGAAGGTAGAATCTATTGAGTTGTAAGTGATCTGAACGTTTCAAGATGATCGCACTTTCCTAAGGGGGTCAAACAATGTCCCAAAGGTCACCGGATCTGGTGTCAATTTAAAGAAGTAGTCCAGTTACACCTTTGTGGGCTTATAACTTGGCTTCTGAATTTCCTAGAGAGGTCAGGTTTGTTTTAGAGTACTCCAATTAACAGCCCCCGTTACCTCTAAAAGGAATGGAGTCATTAGCACTTATGGTTTTTAAATGGCACCCAGAATTATGTTGCACGAAGCACAATTTCACATCATTCTGGGTTCATTTGTGGGAAAACAAGGTCCAATCAGGCTAAAACGTTACAAGAAGGTAGAATCTATTGAGTTGTAAGTGATCTGAACGTTTCATGATGATCGCACATTCCTATAGGGGGTAAAACCATGTCCCAAAGGTCACCGGGCCTGGTGTCACTTTAAAGAAGTAGTCCAGTTACACATTTGTGGGTATATAACTTGGCTTCTGAATGTCCTAGAGATATCAGGTTTGTTTTAGAGTACTCCAATTAACAGCCCCCATTACCACTAAAAGGAATGGAGTCATTAGCACTTATGGTTTTTAAATGGCACCCAGAATTATGTTGCACGAAGCACAATTTCACATCATTCTGGGTTCATTTGTGTGAAAACAAGGTCCAATCAGGCTGAAACGTTACAAGAAGGTAGAATCTATTGAGTTGTAAGTGATCTGAACGTTTCATGATGATCGCACATTCATATAGGGGGTCAAACCATGTCCCAAAGGTCACCGGGCCTGGTGTCACTTTAAAGAAGTAGTCCAGTTACACCTTTGTGGGCTTATAACTTGGCTTCTGAATGTCCTAGAGAGATCAGGTTTGTTTTAGTATACTCCAATCAACAGCCCCTACAACAACAAAAAGGAATGGAGTCATTAGCGCTTATGGTTTTTAAATGGCACCAAGAATTATGTTGCATGAAGCACAATTTCACATCATTCTGGGTTCATTTGTGTGAAAACAAGGTCCAATCAGGCTGAAACGTTACAGGAAGGTAGACTCTATTGAGTTGTAATTGATCTGAACGTTTCAAGATGATCGCACATTCCTATAGGGGGTCAAACCATGTCCCAAAGGTCACCGGATCTGGTGTCAATTAAAGAAGTAGTCCAGTTACACCTTTGTGGGCTTATAACTTGGCTTCTGAATGTCCAAGAGAGATCAGGTTTGTTTTAGTTTACTCCAATCAACAGCCCCTACAACCACAAAAAGGAATGGAGTCATTAGCACTTATGGTTTGTAAATGGCACCCAGAAATATGTTGCACGAAGCACAATTTCACATCATTCTGGGTCCATTTGTGTGAAAACAAGGTCCAATCAGGCTGAAACGTTACAGCAAGGTAGAATCTATTGAGTTGTAAGTGATCTGAACGTTTCATGATGATAGCACTTTCCTAAGGGGCTCAAACCATGTCCCAAAGGTCACCGGATCGGGTGTCAATTTAAAGAAGTAGTCCAGTTACACATTTGTGGGCTTATAACTTGGCTTCTGAATGTCCTAGAGAGATCAGGTTTGTTTTAATGTACTCCAACCAACAGCCCCTACAACCACAAAAAGGAATGGAGTCATTAGCACTTATGGTTTGTAAATGGCACCCAGAATTATGTTGCACGAAGCACAATTTCACATCATTCTGGGTCCATTTGTGTGAAAACAAGGTCCAATAAGGGTGAAACGTTACAAGAATGTAGAATCTATTGAGTTGTAAGTGATCTGAACGTTTCATGATGATCGCACATTCCTATAGGGGGTCAAACCATGTCCCAAAGGTCACCGGGCCTGGTGTCACTTTAAAGAAGTAGTCCAGTTACACCTTTGAGGGCATATAACTTGGCTTCTGAATATCGTAGAGAGATCAGGTTTGTTTTAGTGTACTCCAATCAACAGCCCCTACAACCTCAAAAAGGAATGGAGTCATTAGCACTTATGGTTTTTAAATGGCACCCAGAATTATGTTGCACGAAGCACAATTTCACATCATTCTGGGTTCATTTGTGTGAAAACAAGGTCCAATCAGGCTGAAATTTTACAGGAAGGTAGAATCTATTGAGTTGTAAGTGATCTGAACGTTTCATGATGATAGCCCTTTCCTAAGGGGGTCAAACCATGTCCCAAAGGTCACCGGATCTGGTGTCAATTTAAAGAAGTAGTCCAGTTACACCTTTGTGGGCTTATAACTTGGCTTCTGAATGTCCTAGAGAGATCAGGTTTGTTTTAGTATACTCCAGTCAACAGCCCCTACAACCACAAAAAGGAATGGAGTCATTAGCACTTATGGTTTTTAAATGGCACCCAGAATTATGTTGCACGAAGCACAATTTCACATCATTCTGGGTTCATTTGTGTGAAAACAAGGTCCAATCAGGCTGAAACGTTACAGGAAGGTAGAATCTATTGAGTTGTAAGTGATCTGAACGTTTCAAGATGATCGCACATTCCTATAGGGGGTCAAACCATGTCCCAAAGGTCACCGGGCCTGGTGTCACTTTAAAGAAGCAGTCCAGTTACACCTTTGTGGGCTTATAACTTGGCTTCTGAATGTCCTAGAGAGGTTAGGTTTGTTTTAGTGTTCTCCAATCAACAGCCCCTACAACCACAAAAAGGAATGGAGTCATTAGCACTTATGGTTTGTAAAAGGCACCCAGAATTATGTTGCACGAAGCACAATTTCACATCATTCTGGGTTCATTTGTGTGAAAACAAGGTCCAATCAGGCTGAAACGTTACAGGAAGGTAGAATCTATTGAGTTGTAATTGATCTGAACGTTTCATGATGATAGCACTTTCCTAAGGGGGTCAAACCATGTCCCAAAGGTCACCGGATCTGGTGTCAATTTAAAGAAGTAGTCCAGTTACACATTTGTGGGCTTATAACTTGGCTTCTGAATGTCCTAGAGAGATCAGGTTTGTTTTAATGTACTCCAATCAACAGCCCCTACAACCACAAAAATGAATGGAGTCATTAGCACTTATGGTTTGTAAATGGCACCCAGAATTATGTTGCAAAAGCACAATTTCACATCATTCTGGGTCCATTTGTGTGAAAACAAGGTCCAATCAGGCTGAAACGCTGCAAGAAGGTAGAATCTATTGAGTTGTAAGTGATCTGAACGTTTCATGATGATCGCACATTCCTATAGGGGTCAAACCATTTCCCAAAGGTCACCTGGCCTGGTGTCACTTTAAAGAAGTAGTCCATTTACACATTTGAATGCTTATAACTTGGCTTCTGAATGTCCTAGAGAGATCAGGTTTGTTTTTGTATACTCCAATCAACAGCCCCTACAATCACAAAAAGGAATGGAGTCATTAGCACTTATGGTTTTTAAATGGCACCCAGAATTATGTTGCACTAAGCACAATTTCACATCATTCTGGGTCCATTTGTGTGAAAACAAGGTCCAATCAGGCTGAAACGTTACAAGAAGGTAGAATCTATTGAGTTGTAAGTGATCTGAACGTTTCATGATGATCGCACATTCCTATAGGGGGTAAAACCATGTCCCAAAGGTCACCGGGCCTGGTGTCACTTTAAAGAAGTAGTCCAGTTACACATTTGTGGGTATATAACTTGGCTTCTGAATGTCCTAGAGATATCAGGTTTGTTTTACAGTACTCCAATTAACAGCCCCCATTACCACTAAAAGGAATGGAGTCATTAGCACTTATGGTTTTTAAATGGCACCCAGAATTATGTTGCACGAAGCACAATTTCACATCATTCTGGGTTCATTTGTGTGAAAACAAGGTCCAATCAGGCTGAAACGTTACAAGAAGGTAGAATCTATTGAGTTGTAAGTGACCTGAACGTTTCATGATGATCGCACATTCCTATAGGGGGTCAAACCATGTCCCAAAGGTCACCGGGCCTGGTGTCACTTTAAAGAAGTAGTCCAGTTACACCTTTGTGGGCTTATAACTTGGCTTCTGAATGTCCTAGAGAGATCAGGTTTGTTTTAGTATACTCCAATCAACAGCCCCTACAACAACAAAAAGGAATGGAGTCATTAGCGCTTATGGTTTTTAAATGGCACCAAGAATTATGTTGCACGAAGCACAATTTCACATCATTCTGGGTTCATTTGTGTGAAAACAAGGTCCAATCAGGCTGAAACATTACAGGAAGGTAGACTCTATTGAGTTGTAAGTGATCTGAACGTTTCAAGATGATCGCACATTCCTATAGGGGGTCAAACCATGTCCCAAAGGTCACCGGGCCTGGTGTCACTTTAAAGAAGCAGTCCAGTTACACCTTTGAGGGCTTGTAACTTGGCTTCTGAATGTCCTAGAGAGGTTAGGTTTGTTTTAGTGTTCTCCAATCAACAGCGCCTACAACCACAAAAAGGAATGGAGTCATTAGCACTTATGGTTTGTAAATGGCACCCAGAAATATGTTGCACGAAGCACAATTTCACATCATTCTGGGTCCATTTGTGTGAAAACAAGGTCCAATCAGGCTGAAACGTTACAGGAAGGTAGAATCTATTGAGTTGTAAGTGATCTGAACGTTTCATGATGATAGCACTTTCCTAAGGGGCTCAAACCATGTCCCAAAGGTCACCGGATCGGGTGTCAATTTAAAGAAGTAGTCCAGTTACACATTTGTGGGCTTATAACTTGGCTTCTGAATGTCCTAGAGAGATCAGGTTTGTTTTAATGTACTCCAACCAACAGCCCCTACAACCACAAAAAGGAATGGAGTCATTAGCACTTATGGTTTGTAAATGGCACCCAGAATTATGTTGCACGAAGCACAATTTCACATCATTCTGGGTCCATTTGTGTGAAAACAAGGTCCAATCAGGCTGAAACGTTACAAGAAGGTAGAATCTATTGAGTTGTAAGTGATCTGAACGTTTCATGATGATCGCACATTCCTATAGGGGGTCAAACCATGTCCCAAGGTCACCGGGCCTGGTGTCACTTTAAAGAAGTAGTCCAGTTACACCTATGAGGGCATATAACTTGGCTTCTGAATATCGTAGAGAGATCAGGTTTGTTTTAGTGTACTCCAATCAACAGCCCCTACAACCTCAAAAAGGAATGGAGTCATTAGCACTTATGGTTTTTAAATGGCACCCAGAATTATGTTGCACGAAGCACAATTTCACATCATTCTGGGTTCATTTGTGTGAAAACAAGGTCCAATCAGGCTGAAATTTTACAGGAAGGTAGAATCTATTGAGTTGTAAGTGATCTGAACGTTTCATGATGATAGCCCTTTCCTAAGGGGGTCAAACCATGTCCCAAAGGTCACCGGATCTGGTGTCAATTTAAAGAAGTAGTCCAGTTACACCTTTGTGGGCTTATAACTTGGCTTCTGAATGTCCTAGAGAGATCAGGTTTGTTTTAGTATACTCCAGTCAACAGCCCCTACAACCACAAAAAGGAATGGAGTCATTAGCACTTATGGTTTTTAAATGGCACCCAGAATTATGTTGCACGAAGCACAATTTCACATCATTCTGGGTTAATTTGTGTGAAAACAAGGTCCAATCAGGCTGAAACGTTACAGGAAGGTAGAATCTATTGAGTTGTAAGTGATCTGAACGTTTCAAGATGATCGCACATTCCTATAGGGGGTCAAACCATGTCCCAAAGGTCACCGGGCCTGGTGTCACTTTAAAGAAGCAGTCCAGTTACACCTTTGTGGGCTTATAACTTGGCTTCTGAATGTCCTAGAGAGGTTAGGTTTGTTTTAGTGTTCTCCAATCAACAGCCCCTACAACCACAAAAAGGAATGGAGTCATTAGCACTTATGGTTTGTAAAAGGCACCCAGAATTATGTTGCACGAAGCACAATTTCACATCATTCTGGGTTCATTTGTGTGAAAACAAGGTCCAATCAGGCTGAAACGTTACAGGAAGGTAGAATCTATTGAGTTGTAATTGATCTGAACGTTTCATGATGATAGCACTTTCCTAAGGGGGTCAAACCATGTCCCAAAGGTCACCGGATCTGGTGTCAATTTAAAGAAGTAGTCCAGTTACACATTTGTGGGCTTATAACTTGGCTTCTGAATGTCCTAGAGAGATCAGGTTTGTTTTAATGTACTCCAATCAACAGCCCCTACAACCACAAAAATGAATGGAGTCATTAGCACTTATGGTTTGTAAATGGCACCCAGAATTATGTTGCAAAAGCACAATTTCACATCATTCTGGGTCCATTTGTGTGAAAACAAGGTCCAATCAGGCTGAAACGCTGCAAGAAGGTAGAATCTATTGAGTTGTAAGTGATCTGAACGTTTCATGATGATCGCACATTCCTATAGGGGGTCAAACCATTTCCCAAAGGTCACCTGGCCTGGTGTCACTTTAAAGAAGTAGTCCATTTACACATTTGAATGCTTATAACTTGGCTTCTGAATGTCCTAGAGAGATCAGGTTTGTTTTTGTATACTCCAATCAACAGCCCCTACAATCACAAAAAGGAATGGAGTCATTAGCACTTATGGTTTTTAAATGGCACCCAGAATTATGTTGCACTAAGCACAATTTCACATCATTCTGGGTCCATTTGTGTGAAAACAAGGTCCAATCAGGCTGAAACGTTACAAGAAGGTAGAATCTATTGAGTTGTAAGTGATCTGAACGTTTCATGATGATCGCACATTCCTATAGGGGGTAAAACCATGTCCCAAAGGTCACCGGGCCTGGTGTCACTTTAAAGAAGTTGTCCAGTTACACATTTGTGGGTATATAACTTGGCTTCTGAATGTCCTAGAGATATCAGGTTTGTTTTACAGTACTCCAATTAACAGCCCCCATTACCACTAAAAGGAATGGAGTCATTAGCACTTATGGTTTTTAAATGGCACCCAGAATTATGTTGCACGAAGCACAATTTCACATCATTCTGGGTTCATTTGTGTGAAAACAAGGTCCAATCAGGCTGAAACGTTACAAGAAGGTAGAATCTATTGATTTGTAAGTGACCTGAACGTTTCATGATGATCGCACATTCCTATAGGGGGTCAAACCATGTCCCAAAGGTCACCGGGCCTGGTGTCACTTTAAAGAAGTAGTCCAGTTACACCTTTGTGGGCTTATAACTTGGCTTCTGAATGTCCTAGAGAGATCAGGTTTGTTTTAGTATACTCCAATCAACAGCCCCTACAACAACAAAAAGGAATGGAGTCATTAGCGCTTATGGTTTTTAAATGGCACCAAGAATTATGTTGCACGAAGCACAATTTCACATCATTCTGGGTTCATTTGTGTGAAAACAAGGTCCAATCAGGCTGAAACATTACAGGAAGGTAGACTCTATTGAGTTGTAAGTGATCTGAACGTTTCAAGATGATCGCACATTCCTATAGGGGGTCAAACCATGTCCCAAAGGTCACCGGGCCTGGTGTCACTTTAAAGAAGCAGTCCAGTTACACCTTTGAGGGCTTGTAACTTGGCTTCTGAATGTCCTAGAGAGGTTAGGTTTGTTTTAGTGTTCTCCAATCAACAGCGCCTACAACCACAAAAAGGAATGGAGTCATTAGCACTTATGGTTTGTAAATGGCACCCAGAAATATGTTGCACGAAGCACAATTTCACATCATTCTGGGTCCATTTGTGTGAAAACAAGGTCCAATCAGGCTGAAACGTTACAGGAAGGTAGAATCTATTGAGTTGTAAGTGATCTGAACGTTTCATGATGATAGCACTTTCCTAAGGGGCTCAAACCATGTCCCAAAGGTCACCGGATCGGGTGTCAATTTAAAGAAGTAGTCCAGTTACACATTTGTGGGCTTATAACTTGGCTTCTGAATGTCCTAGAGAGATCAGGTTTGTTTTAATGTACTCCAACCAACAGCCCCTACAACCACAAAAAGGAATGGAGTCATTAGCACTTATGGTCTGTAAATGGCACCCAGAATTATGTTGCACGAAGCACAATTTCACATCATTCTGGGTCCATTTGTGTGAAAACAAGGTCCAATCAGGCTGAAACGTTACAAGAAGGTAGAATCTATTGAGTTGTAAGTGATCTGAACGTTTCATGATGATCGCACATTCCTATAGGGGGTCAAACCATGTCCCAAGGTCACCGGGCCTGGTGTCACTTTAAAGAAGTAGTCCAGTTACACCTATGAGGGCATATAACTTGGCTTCTGAATATCGTAGAGAGATCAGGTTTGTTTTAGTGTACTCCAATCAACAGCCCCTACAACCTCAAAAAGGAATTGAGTCATTAGCACTTATGGTTTTTAAATGGCACCCAGAATTATGTTGCACGAAGCACAATTTCACATCATTCTGGGTTCATTTGTGTGAAAACAAGGTCCAATCAGGCTGAAATTTTACAGGAAGGTAGAATCTATTGAGTTGTAAGTGATCTGAACGTTTCATGATGATAGCCCTTTCCTAAGGGGGTCAAACCATGTCCCAAAGGTCACCGGATCTGGTGTCAATTTAAAGAAGTAGTCCAGTTACACCTTTGTGGGCTTATAACTTGGCTTCTGAATGTCCTAGAGAGATCAGGTTTGTTTTAGTATACTCCAGTCAACAGCCCCTACAACCACAAAAAGGAATGGAGTCATTAGCACTTATGGTTTTTAAATGGCACCCAGAATTATGTTGCACGAAGCACAATTTCACATCATTCTGGGTTAATTTGTGTGAAAACAAGGTCCAATCAGGCTGAAACGTTACAGGAAGGTAGAATCTATTGAGTTGTAAGTGATCTGAACGTTTCAAGATGATCGCACATTCCTATAGGGGGTCAAACCATGTCCCAAAGGTCACCGGGCCTGGTGTCACTTTAAAGAAGCAGTCCAGTTACACCTTTGTGGGCTTATAACTTGGCTTCTGAATGTCCTAGAGAGGTTAGGTTTGTTTTAGTGTACTCCAATCAACAGCCCCTACAACCACAAAAAGGAATGGAGTCATTAGCACTTATGGTTTGTAAAAGGCACCCAGAATTATGTTGCACGAAGCACAATTTCACATCATTCTGGGTTCATTTGTGTGAAAACAAGGTCCAATCAGGCTGAAACGTTACAGGAAGGTAGAATCTATTGAGTTGTAATTGATCTGAACGTTTCATGATGATAGCACTTTCCTAAGGGGGTCAAACCATGTCCCAAAGGTCACCGGATCTGGTGTCACTTTAAAGAAGTAGTCCAGTTACACATTTGTGGGCTTATAACTTGGCTTCTGAATGTCCTAGAGAGATCAGGTTTGTTTTAATGTACTCCAATCAACAGCCCCTACAACCACAAAAAGGAATGGAGTCATTAGAACTTATGGTTTGTAAATGGCACCCAGAATTATGTTGCAAAAGCACAATTTCACATCATTCTGGGTCCATTTGTGTGAAAACAAGGTCCAATCAGGCTGAAACGCTACAAGAAGGTAGAATCTATTGAGTTGTAAGTGATCTGAACGTTTCATGATGATCGCACATTCCTATAGGGGGTCAAACCATTTCCCAAAGGTCACCTGGCCTGGTGTCACTTTAAAGAAGTAGTCCATTTACACATTTGAGGGCTTATAACTTGGCTTCTGAATGTCCTAGAGAGATCAGGTTTGTTTTTGTATACTCCAATCAACAGCCCCTACAACCACAAAAAGGAATGGAGTCATTAGCACTTATGGTTTTTAAATGGCACCCAGAATTATGTTGCACTAAGCACAATTTCACATCATTCTGGGTCCATTTGTGTGAAAACAAGGTCCAATCAGGCTGAAACATTACAAGAAGGTAGAATATATTGAGTTGTAAGTGATCTGAACGTTTCAAGATGATCGCACTTTCCTAAGGGGGTCAAACAATGTCCCAAAGGTCACCGGATCTGGTGTCAATTTAAAGAAGTAGTCCAGTTACACCTTTGTGGGCTTATAACTTGGCTTCTGAATGTCCTAGAGAGATCAGGTTTGTTTTAGTGTACTCCAATCAACAGCCCCTACAACCACAAAAAGGAATGGAGTCATTAACACTTATGGTTTGTAAATGGCACCCAGAATTATGTTGCACGAAGCACAATTTCACATCATTCTTGGTTCATTTGTGTGAAAACAAAGTCCAATCAGGCGGAAACGCTACAAGAAGGTAGAATCTATTGAGTTGTAAGTGATCTGAACGTTTCATGATGATCGCACATTCCTATAGGGGGTAAAACCATGTCCCAAAGGTCACCGGGCCTGGTGTCACTTTAAAGAAGTAGTCCAGTTACAGATTTGTGGGTATATAACTTGGCTTCTGAATGTCCTAGAGATATCAGGTTTGTTTTAGAGTACTCCAATTAACAGCCCCCATTACCACTAAAAGGAATGGAGTCATTAGCACTTATGGTTTTTAAATGGCACCCAGAATTATGTTGCACGAAGCACAATTTCACATCATTCTGGGTTCATTTGTGTGAAAACAAGGTCCAATCAGGCTGAAACGTTACAAGAAGGTAGAATCTATTGAGTTGTAAGTGATCTGAACGTTTCATGATGATCGCACATTCCTATAGGGGGTAAAACCATGTCCCAAAGGTCACCGGGCCTGGTGTCACTTTAAAGAAGTAGTCCAGTTACACCTTTGTGGGCTTATAACTTGGCTTCTGAATGTCCTAGAGAGATCAGGTTTGTTTTAGTGTACTCCAATCAACAGCCCCTACAACCACAAAAAGGAATGGAGTCATTAGCACTTATGGTTTGTAAATGGCACCCAGAATTATGTTGCACGAAGCACAATTTCACATCATTCTGGGTCCATTTGTGTGAAAACAAGGTCCAATCAGGCTGAAACGTTACAAGAAGGTAGAATCTATTGAGTTGTAAGTGATCTGAACGTTTCATGATGATCGCACATTCCTATAGGGTGTCAAACCATGTCCCAAAGGTCACCGGGCCTGGTGTCACTTTAAAGAAGTAGTCCAGTTACACCTTTGTGGGCTTATAACTTGGCTTCTGAATATCCTAGAGAGGTCAGGTTTGTTTTAGAGTACTCCAATTAACAGCCCCCGTTACCACTAAAAGGAATGGAGTCATTAGCACTTATGGTTTTTAAATGGCACCCAGAATTATGTTGCACGAAGCACAATTTCACAACATTCTGGGTTCATTTGTGTGAAAACAAGGTCCAATCAGGCTGAAACGTTACAAGAAGGTAGAATCTATTGAGTTGTAAGTGATCTGAACGTTTCATGATGATCGCACATTCCTATAGGGGGTAAAACCATGTCCCAAAGGTCACTGGGCCTGGTGTCACTTTAAAGAAGTAGTCCAGTTACACATTTGTGGGCTTATAACTTGGCTTCTGAATGTCCTAGAGAGATCAGGTTTGTTTTAGAGTACTCCAATTAACAGCCCCCATTACCACTAAAAGGAATGGAGTCATTAGCACCTATGGTTTTTAAATGGCACCCAGAATTATGTTGCACGAAGCACAATTTCACATCATTCTGGGTTCATTTGTGTGAAAACAAGGTCCAATCAGGCTGAAACGTTACAAGAAGGTAGAATCTATTGAGTTGTAAGGGATATGAACGTTTCATGATGATCGCACATTCCTATAGGGGGTAAAACCATGTCCCAAAGGTCACCGGGCCTGGTGTCACTTTAAAGAAGTAGTCCAGTTACACATTTGTGGGCTTATAACTTGGCTTCTGAATGTCCTGGAGAGGTCAGGTTTGTTTTAGTGTACTCCAATCAACAGCCCCTACAACCACAAAAAGGAATGGAGTCATTAGCACTTATAGTTTGTAAATGGCACCCAGAATTATGTTGCACGAAGCACAATTTCACATCATTCTGGGTTCATTTGTGTGAAAACAAGGTCCAATCAGGCTGAAAAGTTACAAGAAGGTAGAATCTATTGAGTTGTAAGTGATCTGAACGTTTCATGATGATCGCACATTCCTATAGGGGGTCAAACCATGTCCCAAAGGTCACCGGGACTGGTGTCACTTTAAAGAAGTAGTCCAGTTACACCTTTGTGGGCTTATAACTTGGCTTCTGAATGTCCTAGAGAGGTTAGGTTTGTTTTAGTGTACTCCAATCAAAAGCCCTTACAACCACAAAAAGGAATGGAGTCATTAGCACTTATGGTTTGTAAATGGCACCCAGAATTATGTTGCACGAAGCACAATTTCACATCATTCTGGGTCCATTTGTGTGAAAACAAGGTCCAATCAGGCTGAAACGTTACAAGAAGGTAGAATCTATTGAGTTGTAAGTGATCTGAACGTTTCATGATGATCGCACATTCCTATAGGGGGTCAAACCATGTCCCAAAGGTCACCGGGCCTGGTGTCACTTTAAAGAAGTAGTCCAGTTACACCTTTGTGGGCTTATAACTTGGCTTCTGAATATCCTAGAGAGGTCAGGTTTGTTTTAGAGTACTCCAATTAACAGCCCCCGTTACCACTAAAAGGAATGGAGTCATTAGCACTTATGGTTTTTAAATGGCACCCAGAATTATGTTGCACGAAGCACAATTTCACAACATTCTGGGTTCATTTGTGTGAAAACAAGGTCCAATCAGGCTGAAACGTTACAAGAAGGTAGAATCTATTGAGTTGTAAGTGATCTGAACGTTTCATGATGATCGCACATTCCTATAGGGGGTAAAACCATGTCCCAAAGGTCACTGGGCCTGGTGTCACTTTAAAGAAGTAGTCCAGTTACACATTTGTGGGCTTATAACTTGGCTTCTGAATGTCCTAGAGAGATCAGGTTTGTTTTAGAGTACTCCAATTAACAGCCCCCATTACCACTAAAAGGAATGGAGTCATTAGCACCTATGGTTTTTAAATGGCACCCAGAATTATGTTGCACGAAGCACAATTTCACATCATTCTGGGTTCATTTGTGTGAAAACAAGGTCCAATCAGGCTGAAACGTTACAAGAAGGTAGAATCTATTGAGTTGTAAGTGATATGAACGTTTCATGATGATCGCACATTCCTATAGGGGGTAAAACCATGTCCCAAAGGTCACCGGGCCTGGTGTCACTTTAAAGAAGTAGTCCAGTTACACATTTGTGGGCTTATAACTTGGCTTCTGAATGTCCTGGAGAGGTCAGGTTTGTTTTAGTGTACTCCAATCAACAGCCCCTACAACCACAAAAAGGAATGGAGTCATTAGCACTTATAGTTTGTAAATGGCACCCAGAATTATGTTGCACGAAGCACAATTTCACATCATTCTGGGTTCATTTGTGTGAAAACAAGGTCCAATCAGGCTGAAAAGTTACAAGAAGGTAGAATCTATTGAGTTGTAAGTGATCTGAACGTTTCATGATGATCGCACATTCCTATAGGGGGTCAAACCATGTCCCAAAGGTCACCGGGACTGGTGTCACTTTAAAGAAGTAGTCCATTTACACATTTGAGGGCTTATAACTTGGCTTCTGAATGTCCTAGAGAGATCAGGTTTGTTTTTGTATACTCCAATCAACAGCCCCTACAACCACAAAAAGGAATGGAGTCATTAGCACTTATGGTTTTTAAATGGCACCCAGAATTATGTTGCACGAAGCACAATTTCACAACATTCTGGGTTCATTTGTGTGAAAACAAGGTCCAATCAGGCTGAAACGTTACAAGAAGGTAGAATCTATTGAGTTGTAAGTGATCTGAACGTTTCATGATGATCGCACATTCCTATAGGGGGTAAAACCATGTCCCAAAGGTCACTGGGCCTGGTGTCACTTTAAAGAAGTAGTCCAGTTACACATTTGTGGGCTTATAACTTGGCTTCTGAATGTCCTAGAGAGATCAGGTTTGTTTTAGAGTACTCCAATTAACAGCCCCCATTACCACTAAAAGGAATGGAGTCATTAGCACCTATGGTTTTTAAATGGCACCCAGAATTATGTTGCACGAAGCACAATTTCACATCATTCTGGGTTCATTTGTGTGAAAACAAGGTCCAATCAGGCTGAAACGTTACAAGAAGGTAGAATCTATTGAGTTGTAAGTGATATGAACGTTTCATGATGATCGCACATTCCTATAGGGGGTAAAACCATGTCCCAAAGGTCACCGGGCCTGGTGTCACTTTAAAGAAGTAGTCCAGTTACACATTTGTGGGCTTATAACTTGGCTTCTGAATGTCCTGGAGAGGTCAGGTTTGTTTTAGTGTACTCCAATCAACAGCCCCTACAACCACAAAAAGGAATGGAGTCATTAGCACTTATAGTTTGTAAATGGCACCCAGAATTATGTTGCACGAAGCACAATTTCACATCATTCTGGGTTCATTTGTGTGAAAACAAGGTCCAATCAGGCTGAAAAGTTACAAGAAGGTAGAATCTATTGATTTGTAAGTGATCTGAACGTTTCATGATGATCGCACATTCCTATAGGGGGTCAAACCATGTCCCAAAGGTCACCGGGACTGGTGTCACTTTAAAGAAGTAGTCCAGTTACACCTTTGTGGGCTTATAACTTGGCTTCTGAATGTCCTAGAGAGGTTAGGTTTGTTTTAGTGTACTCCAATCAAAAGCCCTTACAACCACAAAAAGGAATGGAGTCATTAGCACTTATGGTTTGTAAATGGCACCCAGAATTATGTTGCACGAAGCACAATTTCACATCATTCTGGGTCCATTTGTGTGAAAACAAGGTCCAATCAGGCTGAAACGTTACAAGAAGGTAGAATCTATTGAGTTGTAAGTGATCTGAACGTTTCATGATGATCGCACATTCCTATAGGGGGTCAAACCATGTCCCAAAGGTCACCGGGCCTGGTGTCACTTTAAAGAAGTAGTCCAGTTACACCTTTGTGGGCTTATAACTTGGCTTCTGAATATCCTAGAGAGGTCAGGTTTGTTTTAGAGTACTCAAATTAACAGCCCCCGTTACCACTAAAAGGAATGGAGTCATTAGCACTTATGGTTTTTAAATGGCACCCAGAATTATGTTGCACGAAGCACAATTTCACAACATTCTGGGTTCATTTGTGTGAAAACAAGGTCCAATCAGGCTGAAACGTTACAAGAAGGTAGAATCTATTGAGTTGTAAGTGATCTGAACGTTTCATGATGATCGCACATTCCTATAGGGGGTAAAACCATGTCCCAAAGGTCACTGGGCCTGGTGTCACTTTAAAGAAGTAGTCCAGTTACACATTTGTGGGCTTATAACTTGGCTTCTGAATGTCCTAGAGAGATCAGGTTTGTTTTAGAGTACTCCAATTAACAGCCCCCATTACCACTAAAAGGAATGGAGTCATTAGCACCTATGATTTTTAAATAGCACCCAGAATTATGTTGCACGAAGCACAATTTCACATCATTCTGGGTTCATTTGTGTGAAAACAAGGTCCAATCAGGCTGAAACGTTACAAGAAGGTAGAATCTATTGAGTTGTAAGTGATATGAACGTTTCATGATGATCGCACATTCCTATAGGGGGTAAAACCATGTCCCAAAGGTCACCGGGCCTGGTGTCACTTTAAAGAAGTAGTCCAGTTACACATTTGTGGGCTTATAACTTGGCTTCTGAATGTCCTGGAGAGGTCAGGTTTGTTTTAGTGTACTCCAATCAACAGCCCCTACAACCACAAAAAGGAATGGAGTCATTAGCACTTATAGTTTGTAAATGGCACCCAGAATTATGTTGCACGAAGCACAATTTCACATCATTCTGGGTTCATTTGTGTGAAAACAAGGTCCAATCAGGCTGAAAAGTTACAAGAAGGTAGAATCTATTGAGTTGTAAGTGATCTGAACGTTTCATGATGATCGCACATTCCTATAGGGGGTCAAACCATGTCCCAAAGGTCACCGGGACTGGTGTCACTTTAAAGAAGTAGTCCAGTTACACCTTTGTGGGCTTATAACTTGGCTTCTGAATGTCCTAGAGAGGTTAGGTTTGTTTTAGTGTACTCCAATCAAAAGCCCTTACAACCACAAAAAGGAATGGAGTCATTAGCACTTATGGTTTGTAAATGGCACCCAGAATTATGTTGCACGAAGCACAATTTCACATCATTCTGGGTTCATTTGTGGGAAAACAAGGTGCAATCAGGCTAAAACGTTACAAGAAGGTAGAATCTATTGAGTTGTAAGTGATCTGAACGTTTCATGATGATCGCACATTCCTATAGGGGGTAAAACCATGTCCCAAAGGTCACCGGGCCTGGTGTCACTTTAAAGAAGTAGTCCAGTTACACATTTGTGGGTATATAACTTGGCTTCTGAATGTCCTAGAGATATCAGGTTTGTTTTAGAGTACTCCAATTAACAGCCCCCATTACCACTAAAAGGAATGGAGTCATTAGCACTTATGGTTTTTAAATGGCACCCAGAATTATGTTGCACGAAGCACAATTTCACATCATTCTGGGTTCATTTGTGTGAAAACAAGGTCCAATCAGGCTGAAACGTTACAAGAAGGTAGAATCTATTGAGTTGTAAGTGATCTGAACGTTTCATGATGATCGCACATTCATATAGGGGGTCAAACCATGTCCCAAAGGTCACCGGGCCTGGTGTCACTTTAAAGAAGTAGTCCAGTTACACCTTTGTGGGCTTATAACTTGGCTTCTGAATGTCCTAGAGAGATCAGGTTTGTTTTAGTATACTCCAATCAACAGCCCCTACAACAACAAAAAGGAATGGAGTCATTAGCGCTTATGGTTTTTAAATGGCACCAAGAATTATGTTGCATGAAGCACAATTTCACATCATTCTGGGTTCATTTGTGTGAAAACAAGGTCCAATCAGGCTGAAACGTTACAGGAAGGTAGACTCTATTGAGTTGTAATTGATCTGAACGTTTCAAGATGATCGCACATTCCTATAGGGGGTCAAACCATGTCCCAAAGGTCACCGGATCTGGTGTCAATTAAAGAAGTAGTCCAGTTACACCTTTGTGGGCTTATAACTTGGCTTCTGAATGTCCAAGAGAGATCAGGTTTGTTTTAGTTTACTCCAATCAACAGCCCCTACAACCACAAAAAGGAATGGAGTCATTAGCACTTATGGTTTGTAAATGGCACCCAGAAATATGTTGCACGAAGCACAATTTCACATCATTCTGGGTCCATTTGTGTGAAAACAAGGTCCAATCAGGCTGAAACGTTACAGCAAGGTAGAATCTATTGAGTTGTAAGTGATCTGAACGTTTCATGATGATAGCACTTTCCTAAGGGGCTCAAACCATGTCCCAAAGGTCACCGGATCGGGTGTCAATTTAAAGAAGTAGTCCAGTTACACATTTGTGGGCTTATAACTTGGCTTCTGAATGTCCTAGAGAGATCAGGTTTGTTTTAATGTACTCCAACCAACAGCCCCTACAACCACAAAAAGGAATGGAGTCATTAGCACTTATGGTTTGTAAATGGCACCCAGAATTATGTTGCACGAAGCACAATTTCACATCATTCTGGGTCCATTTGTGTGAAAACAAGGTCCAATAAGGGTGAAACGTTACAAGAATGTAGAATCTATTGAGTTGTAAGTGATCTGAACGTTTCATGATGATCGCACATTCCTATAGGGGGTCAAACCATGTCCCAAAGGTCACCGGGCCTGGTGTCACTTTAAAGAAGTAGTCCAGTTACACCTTTGAGGGCATATAACTTGGCTTCTGAATATCGTAGAGAGATCAGGTTTGTTTTAGTGTACTCCAATCAACAGCCCCTACAACCTCAAAAAGGAATGGAGTCATTAGCACTTATGGTTTTTAAATGGCACCCAGAATTATGTTGCACGAAGCACAATTTCACATCATTCTGGGTTCATTTGTGTGAAAACAAGGTCCAATCAGGCTGAAATTTTACAGGAAGGTAGAATCTATTGAGTTGTAAGTGATCTGAACGTTTCATGATGATAGCCCTTTCCTAAGGGGGTCAAACCATGTCCCAAAGGTCACCGGATCTGGTGTCAATTTAAAGAAGTAGTCCAGTTACACCTTTGTGGGCTTATAACTTGGCTTCTGAATGTCCTAGAGAGATCAGGTTTGTTTTAGTATACTCCAGTCAACAGCCCCTACAACCACAAAAAGGAATGGAGTCATTAGCACTTATGGTTTTTAAATGGCACCCAGAATTATGTTGCACGAAGCACAATTTCACATCATTCTGGGTTCATTTGTGTGAAAACAAGGTCCAATCAGGCTGAAACGTTACAGGAAGGTAGAATCTATTGAGTTGTAAGTGATCTGAACGTTTCAAGATGATCGCACATTCCTATAGGGGGTCAAACCATGTCCCAAAGGTCACCGGGCCTGGTGTCACTTTAAAGAAGCAGTCCAGTTACACCTTTGTGGGCTTATAACTTGGCTTCTGAATGTCCTAGAGAGGTTAGGTTTGTTTTAGTGTTCTCCAATCAACAGCCCCTACAACCACAAAAAGGAATGGAGTCATTAGCACTTATTGTTTGTAAAAGGCACCCAGAATTATGTTGCACGAAGCACAATTTCACATCATTCTGGGTTCATTTGTGTGAAAACAAGGTCCAATCAGGCTGAAACGTTACAGGAAGGTAGAATCTATTGAGTTGTAATTGATCTGAACGTTTCATGATGATAGCACTTTCCTAAGGTGGTCAAACCATGTCCCAAAGGTCACCGGATCTGGTGTCAATTTAAAGAAGTAGTCCAGTTACACCTTTGTGGGCTTATAACTTGGCTTCTGAATGTCCTAGAGAGATCAGGTTTGTTTTAATGTACTCCAATCAACAGCCCCTACAACCACAAAAATGAATGGAGTCATTAGCACTTATGGTTTGTAAATGGCACCCAGAATTATGTTGCAAAAGCACAATTTCACATCATTCTGGGTCCATTTGTGTGAAAACAAGGTCCAATCAGGCTGAAACGCTGCAAGAAGGTAGAATCTATTGAGTTGTAAGTGATCTGAACGTTTCATGATGATCGCACATTCCTATAGGGGGTCAAACCATTTCCCAAAGGTCACCTGGCCTGGTGTCACTTTAAAGAAGTAGTCCATTTACACATTTGAATGCTTATAACTTGGCTTCTGAATGTCCTAGAGAGATCAGGTTTGTTTTTGTATACTCCAATCAACAGCCCCTACAATCACAAAAAGGAATGGAGTCATTAGCACTTATGGTTTTTAAATGGCACCCAGAATTATGTTGCACTAAGCACAATTTCACATCATTCTGGGTCCATTTGTGTGAAAACAAGGTCCAATCAGGCTGAAACGTTACAAGAAGGTAGAATCTATTGAGTTGTAAGTGATCTGAACGTTTCATGATGATCGCACATTCCTATAGGGGGTAAAACCATGTCCCAAAGGTCACCGGGCCTGGTGTCACTTTAAAGAAGTAGTCCAGTTACACATTTGTGGGTATATAACTTGGCTTCTGAATGTCCTAGAGATATCAGGTTTGTTTTACAGTACTCCAATTAACAGCCCCCATTACCACTAAAAGGAATGGAGTCATTAGCACTTATGGTTTTTAAATGGCACCCAGAATTATGTTGCACGAAGCACAATTTCACATCATTCTGGGTTCATTTGTGTGAAAACAAGGTCCAATCAGGCTGAAACGTTACAAGAAGGTAGAATCTATTGAGTTGTAAGTGACCTGAACGTTTCATGATGATCGCACATTCCTATAGGGGGTCAAACCATGTCCCAAAGGTCACCGGGCCTGGTGTCACTTTAAAGAAGTAGTCCAGTTACACCTTTGTGGGCTTATAACTTGGCTTCTGAATGTCCTAGAGAGATCAGGTTTGTTTTAGTATACTCCAATCAACAGCCCCTACAACAACAAAAAGGAATGGAGTCATTAGCGCTTATGGTTTTTAAATGGCACCAAGAATTATGTTGCACGAAGCACAATTTCACATCATTCTGGGTTCATTTGTGTGAAAACAAGGTCCAATCAGGCTGAAACATTACAGGAAGGTAGACTCTATTGAGTTGTAAGTGATCTGAACGTTTCAAGATGATCGCACATTCCTATAGGGGGTCAAACCATGTCCCAAAGGTCACCGGGCCTGGTGTCACTTTAAAGAAGCAGTCCAGTTACACCTTTGAGGGCTTGTAACTTGGCTTCTGAATGTCCTAGAGAGGTTAGGTTTGTTTTAGTGTTCTCCAATCAACAGCGCCTACAACCACAAAAAGGAATGGAGTCATTAGCACTTATGGTTTGTAAATGGCACCCAGAAATATGTTGCACGAAGCACAATTTCACATCATTCTGGGTCCATTTGTGTGAAAACAAGGTCCAATCAGGCTGAAACGTTACAGGAAGGTAGAATCTATTGAGTTGTAAGTGATCTGAACGTTTCATGATGATAGCACTTTCCTAAGGGGCTCAAACCATGTCCCAAAGGTCACCGGATCGGGTGTCAATTTAAAGAAGTAGTCCAGTTACACATTTGTGGGCTTATAACTTGGCTTCTGAATGTTCTAGAGAGATCAGGTTTGTTTTAATGTACTCCAACCAACAGCCCCTACAACCACAAAAAGGAATGGAGTCATTAGCACTTATGGTTTGTAAATGGCACCCAGAATTATGTTGCACGAAGCACAATTTCACATCATTCTGGGTCCATTTGTGTGAAAACAAGGTCCAATCAGGCTGAAACGTTACAAGAAGGTAGAATCTATTGAGTTGTAAGTGATCTGAACGTTTCATGATGATCGCACATTCCTATAGGGGGTCAAACCATGTCCCAAGGTCACCGGGCCTGGTGTCACTTTAAAGAAGTAGTCCAGTTACACCTATGAGGGCATATAACTTGGCTTCTGAATATCGTAGAGAGATCAGGTTTGTTTTAGTGTACTCCAATCAACAGCCCCTACAACCTCAAAAAGGAATGGAGTCATTAGCACTTATGGTTTTTAAATGGCACCCAGAATTATGTTGCACGAAGCACAATTTCACATCATTCTGGGTTCATTTGTGTGAAAACAAGGTCCAATCAGGCTGAAATTTTACAGGAAGGTAGAATCTATTGAGTTGTAAGTGATCTGAACGTTTCATGATGATAGCCCTTTCCTAAGGGGGTCAAACCATGTCCCAAAGGTCACCGGATCTGGTGTCAATTTAAAGAAGTAGTCCAGTTACACCTTTGTGGGCTTATAACTTGGCTTCTGAATGTCCTAGAGAGATCAGGTTTGTTTTAGTATACTCCAGTCAACAGCCCCTACAACCACAAAAAGGAATGGAGTCATTAGCACTTATGGTTTTTAAATGGCACCCAGAATTATGTTGCACGAAGCACAATTTCACATCATTCTGGGTTAATTTGTGTGAAAACAAGGTCCAATCAGGCTGAAACGTTACAGGAAGGTAGAATCTATTGAGTTGTAAGTGATCTGAACGTTTCAAGATGATCGCACATTCCTATAGGGGGTCAAACCATGTCCCAAAGGTCACCGGGCCTGGTGTCACTTTAAAGAAGCAGTCCAGTTACACCTTTGTGGGCTTATAACTTGGCTTCTGAATGTCCTAGAGAGGTTAGGTTTGTTTTAGTGTACTCCAATCAACAGCCCCTACAACCACAAAAAGGAATGGAGTCATTAGCACTTATGGTTTGTAAAAGGCACCCAGAATTATGTTGCACGAAGCACAATTTCACATCATTCTGGGTTCATTTGTGTGAAAACAAGGTCCAATCAGGCTGAAACGTTACAGGAAGGTAGAATCTATTGAGTTGTAATTGATCTGAACGTTTCATGATGATAGCACTTTCCTAAGGGGGTCAAACCATGTCCCAAAGGTCACCGGATCTGGTGTCACTTTAAAGAAGTAGTCCAGTTACACATTTGTGGGCTTATAACTTGGCTTCTGAATGTCCTAGAGAGATCAGGTTTGTTTTAATGTACTCCAATCAACAGCCCCTACAACCACAAAAAGGAATGGAGTCATTAGAACTTATGGTTTGTAAATGGCACCCAGAATTATGTTGCAAAAGCACAATTTCACATCATTCTGGGTCCATTTGTGTGAAAACAAGGTCCAATCAGGCTGAAACGCTACAAGAAGGTAGAATCTATTGAGTTGTAAGTGATCTGAACGTTTCATGATGATCGCACATTCCTATAGGGGGTCAAACCATTTCCCAAAGGTCACCTGGCCTGGTGTCACTTTAAAGAAGTAGTCCATTTACACATTTGAGGGCTTATAACTTGGCTTCTGAATGTCCTAGAGAGATCAGGTTTGTTTTTGTATACTCCAATCAACAGCCCCTACAACCACAAAAAGGAATGGAGTCATTAGCACTTATGGTTTTTAAATGGCACCCAGAATTATGTTGCACTAAGCACAATTTCACATCATTCTGGGTCCATTTGTGTGAAAACAAGGTCCAATCAGGCTGAAACATTACAAGAAGGTAGAATATATTGAGTTGTAAGTGATCTGAACGTTTCAAGATGATCGCACTTTCCTAAGGGGGTCAAACAATGTCCCAAAGGTCACCGGATCTGGTGTCAATTTAAAGAAGTAGTCCAGTTACACCTTTGTGGGCTTATAACTTGGCTTCTGAATGTCCTAGAGAGATCAGGTTTGTTTTAGTGTACTCCAATCAACAGCCCCTACAACCACAAAAAGGAATGGAGTCATTAACACTTATGGTTTGTAAATGGCACCCAGAATTATGTTGCACGAAGCACAATTTCACATCATTCTGGGTTCATTTGTGTGAAAACAAGGTCCAATCAGGCTGAAACGCTACAAGAAGGTAGAATCTATTGAGTTGTAAGTGATCTGAACGTTTCATGATGATCGCACATTCCTATAGGGGGTAAAACCATGTCCCAAAGGTCACCGGGCCTGGTGTCACTTTAAAGAAGTAGTCCAGTTACAGATTTGTGGGTATATAACTTGGCTTCTGAATGTCCTAGAGATATCAGGTTTGTTTTAGAGTACTCCAATTAACAGCCCCCATTACCACTAAAAGGAATGGAGTCATTAGCACCTATGGTTTTTAAATGGCACCCAGAATTATGTTGCACGAAGCACAATTTCACATCATTCTGGGTTCATTTGTGTGAAAACAAGGTCCAATCAGGCTGAAACGTTACAAGAAGGTAGAATCTATTGAGTTGTAAGTGATATGAACGTTTCATGATGATCGCACATTCCTATAGGGGGTAAAACCATGTCCCAAAGGTCACCGGGCCTGGTGTCACTTTAAAGAAGTAGTCCAGTTACACATTTGTGGGCTTATAACTTGGCTTCTGAATGTCCTGGAGAGGTCAGGTTTGTTTTAGTGTACTCCAATCAACAGCCCCTACAACCACAAAAAGGAATGGAGTCATTAGCACTTATAGTTTGTAAATGGCACCCAGAATTATGTTGCACGAAGCACAATTTCACATCATTCTGGGTTCATTTGTGTGAAAACAAGGTCCAATCAGGCTGAAAAGTTACAAGAAGGTAGAATCTATTGAGTTGTAAGTGATCTGAACGTTTCATGATGATCGCACATTCCTATAGGGGGTCAAACCATGTCCCAAAGGTCACCGGGACTGGTGTCACTTTAAAGAAGTAGTCCAGTTACACCTTTGTGGGCTTATAACTTGGCTTCTGAATATCCTAGAAGGGCAGGTTTGTTTTAGAGTATACCAATTAACAGCCCCCATTACCACTAAAAGGAATGGAGTCATTAGCACTTATGGTTTTTAAATGGCACCCAGAATTATGTTGCACGAAGCACAATTTCACATAATTCTGGGTTCATTTGTGTGAAAACAAGGTCCAATCAGGCTGAAACGTTACAAGAAGGTAGAATATATTAAGTTGTAAGTGATCTGAACGTTTCCTGATGATCGCACATTCCTATAGGGGGTAAAACCATGTCCCAAAGGTCACCGGGCCTGGTGTCACTTTAAAGAAGTAGTCCAGTTACACATTTGTGGGCTTATAACTTGGCTTCTGAATGTCCTAGAGAGATCAGGTTTGTTTCAGAGTACTCCAATTAACAGCCCCATTACCACTAATAGGAATGGAGTCATTAGCACTTATGGTTTTTAAATGGCACCCAGAATTATGTTGCACGAAGCACAATTTCACATCATTCTGGGTTCATTTGTGTGAAAACAAGGTCCAATCAGGCTGAAACGTTACAAGAAGGTAGAATCTATTGAGTTGTAAGTGATCTGAACGTTTCATGATGATCGCATATTCCTATAGGGGGTAAAACCATGTCCCAAAGGTCACTGGATCTGGTGTCACTTTAAAGAAGTAGTCCAGTTACACATTTGTGGGCTTATAACTTGGCTTCTGAATGTCCTAGAGAGGTCAGGTTTGTTTTAGTGTACTTCAATCAACAGCCCCTACAACCACAAAAAGGAAGGGAGTCATTAGCACTTATGGTTTGTAAATGGCACCCAGAATTATGTTGCACGAAGCACAATTTGACATCATTTTGGGTCCATTTGTGTGAAAACAAGGTCCAATCAGGCTGAAAAGTTACGAGAAGGTAGAATCTATTGAGTTGTAAGTGATCTGAACGTTTCAAGATGATCGCACTTTCCTAAGGGGTTCAAACAATGTCCCAAAGGTCACCGGATCTGGTGTCAATTTAAAAAAGTGGTCCAGTTACACCTTTGTGGGCTCATAACTTGGCTTCTGAATGTCCTAGAGAGATCAGGTTTGTTTTAGTGTACTCCAATCAACAGCCCCTACAACCACAAAAAGGAATTGAGTCATTAGCACTTATGGTTTGTAAATGGCAACCAGAATTATGTTACACGAAGCACAATTTCACATCATTCTGGGTCCATTTGTGTGAAAACAAGGTCTATTCAGGATGAAACGTTACAAGAAGGTAGAATCTATTGAGTTGTAAGTGATCTGAACGTTTCATGATGATCGCACATTCCTATAGGGGGTCAAACCATGTCCCAAAGGTCACCGGGCCTGGTGTCACTTTAAAGAAGTAGTCCAGTTACACCTTTGTGGGCTTATAACTTGGCTTCTGAATATCCTAGAGAGGTCAGGTTTGTTTTAGAGTACTCCAATTAACAGCCCCCATTACCACTAAAAGGAATGGAGTCATTAGCACTTATGGTTTTTAAATGGCACCCAGAATTATGTTGCACGAAGCACAATTTCACATCATTCTGGGTTCATTTGTGTGAAAACAAGGTCCAATCAGGCTGAAACGTTACAAGAAGGTAGAATCTATTGAGTTGTACGTAATCTGAACGTTTCATGATGATGGCACATTCCTATAGGGGGTCAAACCATGTCCCAAAGGTCACCGGGCCTGGTGTCACTTTAAAGAAGTAGTCCAGTTACACATTTGTGGGCTTATAACTTGGCTTCTGAATGTCCTAGAGAGATCAGGTTTGTTTTAGAGTACTCCAATTAACAGCCCCCATTACCACTAAAAGGAATGGAGTCATTAGCACTTATGGTTTTTAAATGGCACCCAGAATTATGTTGCACAAAGCACAATTTCACATCATTCTGGGTTCATTTGTGTGAAAACAAGGTCCAATCAGGCTGAAACGTTACAAGAAGGTAGAATCTATTGAGTTATAAGTGATCTGAACGTTTCATGATGATCGCACATTCCTATAGGGGGTAAAACCATGTCCCAAAGGTCACCGGGCCTGCTGTCACTTTAAAGAAGTAGTCCAGTTACATATTTGTGGGCTTATAACTTGGAGTCTGAATGTCCTAGAGAGATCAGGTTTGTTTTAGTGTACTCCAATCAACAGCCCCTACAACCACAAAAAGGAATGGAGTCATTAGCACTTATGGTTTGTAAACGGCACCCAGAATTATGTTGCACGAAGCACAATTTCACATCATTCTGGGTCCATTTGTGTGAAAACAAGGTCCAATCAGGCTGAAACGTTACAAGAAGGTAGAATCTATTGAGTTGTATGTGATCTGAACGTTTCATTATGATCGCACATTCCTATAGGGGGTCAAACCATGTCCCAAAGGTCACCGGGCCTGGTGTCACTTTAAAGAAGTAGTCCAGTTACACCTTTGTGGGCTTATAACTTGGCTTCTGAATATCCTAGAGAGGTCAGGTTTGTTTTAGAGTACTCCAATTAACAGCCCCAGTTACCACTAAAAGGAATGGAGTCATTAGCACTTATGGTTTTTAAATGGCACCCAGAATTATGTTGCACGAAGCACAATTTCACATCATTCTGGGTTCATTTGTGTGAAAACAAGGTCCAATCAGGCTGAAACGTTACAAGAAGGTAGAATCTATTGAGTTGTAAGTGATCTGAACGTTTCATGATGATCGCACATTCCTATAGGGGGTAAAACCATGTCCCAAATGTCAAGGAGGCCTGGTGTCACTTTAAAGAAGTAGTCCAGTTACACATTTGTGGGCTTATAACTTGGCTTCTGAATGTCCTAGAGAGATCAGGTTTGTTTTAGAGTACTCCAATTAACAGCCCCCATTACCACTAAAAGGAATGGAGTCATTAGCACTTATGGTTTTTAAATGTCACCCAGAATGATGTTGCACGAAGCACAATTTCACATCATTCTGGGTTCATTTGTGTGAAAACAAGGTCCAATCAGGCTGAAACGTTACAAGAAGGTAGAATCTATTGAGTTGTAAGTGATCTGAACGTTTCATGATGATCGCACGTTCCTATAGGGGGTAAAACCATGTCCCAAAGGTCACCGGGCCTGGTGTCACTTTAAAGAAGTAGTCCAGTTACACATTTGTGGGCTTATAACTTGGCTTCTGAATGTCCTAGAGAGGTCAGGTTTGTTTTAGTGTACTCCAATCAACAGCCCCTACAACCACAAAAAGGAATGGAGTCATTAGCACTTATGGTTTGTAAATGGCACCCATAATTATGTTGCACGAAGCACAATTTCACATCATTCTGGGTTCATTTGTGTGAAAACAAGGTCCAATCAGGCTGAAACGTTACAAGAAGGTAGAATCTATTGAGTTGTAAGTGATCTGAACGTTTCAAGATGATCGCACTTTCCTAAGGGGGTAATACAATGTCCCAAAGGTCACCGGATCTGGTGTCAATTTAAAGAAGTAGTCCAGTTACACCTTTGTGGGCTTATAACTTGGCTTCTGAATGTCCTAGAGAGATCAGGTTTGTTTTAGTGTACTCCAATCAACAGCCCCTACAACCACAAAAAGGAATGGAGTCATTAGCACTTATGGTTTGTAAATGGCACCCAGAATTATGTTGCACGAAGCACAATTTCACATCATTCTGTGTCCATTTGTGTTAAAACAAGGTCCAATCAGGCTGAAACGTTACAAGAAGGTAGAATCTATTGAGTTGTAAGTGATCTGAACGTTTCATGATGATCGCACATTCCTAGAGGGGGTCAAACCATGTCCCAAAGGTCACCGGGCCTGGTGTCACTTTAAAGAAGTAGTCCAAATACAGCTTTGTGGGCTTATAACTTGGCTTCTGAATGTCCTAGAGAGGCCAGGTTTGTTTTAGAGTACTTCAATTAACAGCCCCTGTTACCACTAAAAGGAATGGAGTCATTAGCACTTATGGTTTTTAAATGGCACCCAGAATTATGTTGCACGAAGCACAATTTCACATCATTCTGGGTTCATTTTTGTGAAAACAAGGTCCAATCAGGCTGAAACGTTACAAGAAGGTAGAATCTATTGAGTTGTAAGTAATCTGAACGTTTCATGATGATCGCACATTCCTATAGGGGGTAAAACCATGTCCCAAAGGTCACCGGGACTGGTGTCACTTTAAAGAAGTAGTCCAGTTACACATTTGTGGGCTTATAACTTGGCTTCTGAATGTCCTAGAAAGATCAGGTTTGTTTTAGAGTACTCCAATTAACAGCCCCCATTACCACTAAAAGGAATGGAGTCATTAGCACTTATGGTTTTTAAATGGCACCCAGAATTATGTTGCACGAAGCACAATTTCACATCATTCTGGGTTCATTTGTGTGAAAACAAGGTCCTATCAGGCTGAAACGTTACAAGAAGGTAGAATCTATTGAGTTGTAATTGATCTGAACGTTTCATGATGATCGCACATTCCTATAGGGAGTAAAAACCATGTCCCAAAGGTCACCGGGCCTGGTGTCACTTTAAAGAAGTAGTCCAGTTACACATTTGTGGGCTTATAACTTGGCTTCTGAATGTCCTAGAGAGATCAGTTTTGTTTTAATGTACTCCAATCAACAGCCCCTACAACCACAAAAAGAAATGGAGTCATTAGCACTTATGGTTTGTAAATGGCACCCAGAATTATGTTGCATGAAGCACAATTTCACATCATTCTGGGTTCATTTGTGTGAAAACAAGGTCCAATCAGGCTGAAACGTTACAGGAATGTAGAATCTATTGAGTTGTAAGTGAGCTGAACGTTTCATGATGATAGCACTTTCCTAAGGGGGTCAAACCATGTCCCAAAGGTCACCGGATCTGGTGTCAATTTAAAGAAGTAGTCCAGTTACACATTTGTGGGCTTATAACTTGGCTTCTGAATGTCCTAGAGAGATCAGGTTTGTTTTAATGTACTCCAACTGACAGCCCCTACAACCACAAAAAGGAATGGAGTCATTAGCACTTATGGTTTGTAAATGGCACCCAGAATTATGTTGCACGAAGCACAATTTCACATCATTCTGGGTCCATTTGTGTGAAAACAAGGTCCAATCAGGCTGAAACGTTACAAGAAGGTAGAATCTATTGAGTTGTAAGTGATCTGAACGTTTCATGATGATCGCACATTCCTATAGGGGGTCAAACCATGTCCCAAAGGTCACCGGGCCTGGTGTCACTTTAAAGAAGTAGTCCAGTTACACTTTTGTGGGCTCATAACGTTTCTTCTGAATGTCCAAGAGAGGTCAGGTTTGATTGAGAGTACTCCAATCAACAGCCCCAATTACACCAAAAAGGAATGGAGTCATAAGCACTTATGGTTTTTAAACGGCACCCAGAATTATGTTGCACAAAGCACAATTTCACATCATTCTGGGTCCATTCATGTGAAAACAAGGTCCAATCAGGCTGAAACGTCACAGAAAAGTAGAATCTATTGAGTTGTAAGTGATCTGAACGTTTCATGATGATAGCACTTTCCTAAGGGGGTCAAACCATGTCCCAAAGGTCACCGGGCCTGGTGTCACTTTAAAGAAGTAGTCCAGTTACACCTTTGTGGGCTTATAACTTTGCTTTTGAATATCCTAGAGAGGTCAAGTTTGTTTGAGAGTACTCCAATTAACAGCCCCAATTACCCCAAAAAGGAATGGAGTCATTAGCACTTATGGTTTGTAAATGGCACCCAGAATTATGTTGCACGAAGCACAATTTCACATCATTCTGGGTCCATTTGTGTGAAAACAAGGTCCAATCAGGCTGAAACGTTACAAGAAGGTAGAATCTATTGAGTTGTAAGTGATCTGAACGTTTCATGATGATCTCAAATTCCTATAGGGGGTCAAACCATGTCCCAAAGGTCACCGGGCCTGGTGTCACTTTAAAGAAGTAGTCCAGTTACACCTTTGTGGGCTTATAACTTGGCTTCTGAATATCCTAGAGAGGTCAGGTTTGTTTTAGAGTACTCCAATTAACAGCCCCAGTTACCACTAAAAGGAATGGAGTCATTAGCACTTATGGTTTTTAAATGGCACCCAGAATTATGTTGCACGAAGCACAATTTCACATCATTCTGGGTTCATTTGTGTGAAAACAAGGTCCAATCAGGCTGAAACGTTACAAGAAGGTAGAATCTATTGAGTTGTAAGTGATCTGAACGTTTCATGATGATCGCACATTCCTATAGGGGGTAAAACCATGTCCCAAAGGTCAAGGAGGCCTGGTGTCACTTTAAAGAAGTAGTCCAGTTACACATTTGTGGGCTTATAACTTGGCTTCTGAATGTCCTAGAGAGATCAGGTTTGTTTTAATGTACTCCAACTGACAGCCCCTACAACCACAAAAAGGAATGGAGTCATTAGCACTTATGGTTTGTAAATGGCACCCAGAATTATGTTGCACGAAGCACAATTTCACATCATTCTGGGTCCATTTGTGTGAAAACAAGGTCCAATCAGGCTGAAACGTTACAAGAAGGTAGAATCTATTGAGTTGTAAGTGATCTGAACGTTTCATGATGATCGCACTTTCCAAAGGGGGTCATACAATGTCCCAAAGGTCACCGGATCTGGTGTCAATTTAAAGAAGTAGTCCAGTTACACCTTTGTGGGCTTATAACTTGGCTTCTGAATGTCCTAGAGAGATCAGGTTTGTTTTAGTGTACTCCAATCAACAGCCCCTACAACCAAAAAAAGGAATGGAGTCATTAGCACTTATGGTTTGTAAATGGCACCCAGAATTATGTTGCACGAAGCACAATTTCACATCATTCTGTGTCCATTTGTGTTAAAACAAGGTCCAATCAGGCTGAAACGTTACAAGAAGGTAGAATCTATTGAGTTGTAAGTGATCTGAACGTTTCATGATGATCTCAAATTCCTATAGGGGGTCAAACCATGTCCCAAAGGTCACCGGGCCTGGTGTCACTTTAAAGAAGTAGTCCAGTTACACCTTTGTGGGCTTATAACTTGGCTTCTGAATATCCTAGAGAGGTCAGGTTTGTTTTAGAGTACTCCAATTAACAGCCCCAGTTACCACTAAAAGGAATGGAGTCATTAGCACTTATGGTTTTTAAATGGCACCCAGAAGTATGTTGCACGAAGCACAATTTCACATCATTCTGGGTTCATTTGTGTGAAAACAAGGTCCAATCAGGCTGAAACGTTACAAGAAGTTAGAATCTATTGAGTTGTAAGTGATCTGAACGTTTCATGATGATCGCACATTCCTATAGGGGGTAAAACCATGTCCCAAAGGTCAAGGAGGCCTGGTGTCACTTTAAAGAAGTAGTCCAGTTACACATTTGTGGGCTTATAACTTGGCTTCTGAATGTCCTAGAGAGATCAGGTTTGTTTTAGAGTACTCCAATTAACAACCCCCATTACCACTAAAAGGAATGGAGTCATTAGCACTTATGGTTTTTAAATGTCACCCAGAATGATGTTGCACGAAGCACAATTTCACATCATTCTGGGTTCATTTGTGTGAAAACAAGGTCCAATCAGGCTGAAACGTTACAAGAAGGTAGAATCTATTGAGTTGTAAGTGATCTGAACGTTTCATGATGATCACACATTCCTATAGGGGGTAAAACCATGTCCCAAAGGTCACCGGGCCTGGTGTCACTTTAAAGAAGTAGTCCAGTTACACATTTGTGGGCTCATAACTTGGCTTCTGAATGTCCTAGAGAGGTCAGGTTTGTTTTAGTGTACTCCAATCAACAGTCCCTACAACCACAAAAAGGAATGGAGTCATTAGCACTTATGGTTTGTAAATGGCACCCATAATTATGTTGCACGAAGCACAATTTCACATCATTCTGGGTTCATTTGTGTGAAAACAAGGTCCAATCAGGCTGAAACGTTACAAGAAGGTAGAAACTATTGAGTTGTAAGTGATCTGAACGTTTCAAGATGATCGCACTTTCCTAAGGGGGTCATACAATGTCCCAAAGGTCACCGGATCTGGTGTCAATTTAAAGAAGTAGTCCAGTTACACCTTTGTGGGCTTATAACTTGGCTTCTGAATGTCCTAGAGAGATCAGGTTTGTTTTAGTGTACTCCAATAAACAGCCCCTACAACCACAAAAAGGAATGGAGTCATTAGCACTTATGGTTTGTAAATGGCACCCAGAATTATGTTGCACGAAGCACAATTTCACATCATTCTGTGTCCATTTTTGTGAAAACAAGGTCCAATCAGGATGAAACGTTACAAGAAGGTAGAATCTATTGAGTTGTAAGTAATCTGAACGTTTCATGACGATCGCACATTCCTATAGGGAGTAAAAACCATGTCCCAAAGGTCACCGGATCTGGTGTCACTTTAAAGAAGTAGTCCAGTTACACATTTGTGGGCTTATAACTTGGCTTCTGAATGTCCTAGAGAGATCAGGTTTGTTTTAATGTACTCCAACTGACAGCCCCTACAACCACAAAAAGGAATGGAGTCATTAGCACTTATGGTTTGTAAATGGCACCCAGAATTATGTTGCACGAAGCACAATTTCACATCATTCTGGATCCATTTGTGTGAAAACAAGGTCCAATCAGGCTGAAACGTTACAAGAAGGTAGAATCTATTGAGTTGTAAGTGATCTGAACGTTTCATGATGATCGCACATTCCTAGAGGGGGTCAAACCATGTCCCAAAGGTCACCGGGCCTGGTGTCACTTTAAAGAAGTAGTCCAAATACACCTTTGTGGGCTTATAACTTGGCTTCTGAATGTCCTAGAGAGGCCAGGTTTGTTTTAGAGTACTTCAATTAACAGCCCCTGTTACCACTAAAAGGAATGGAGTCATTAGCACTTATGGTTTTTAAATGGCACCCAGAATTATGTTGCACGAAGCACAATTTCACATCATTCTGGGTTCATTTTTGTGAAAACAAGGTCCAATCAGGCTGAAACGTTACAAGAAGGTAGAATCTATTGAGTTGTAAGTAATCTGAACGTTTCATGATGATCGCACATTCCTATAGGGGGTAAAACCATGTCCCAAAGGTCACCGGGACTGGTGTCACTTTAAAGAAGTAGTCCAGTTACACATTTGTGGGCTTATAACTTGGCTTCTGAATGTCCTAGAAAGATCAGGTTTGTTTTAGAGTACTCCAATTAACAGCCCCCATTACCACTAAAAGGAATGGAGTCATTAGCACTTATGGTTTTTAAATGGCACCCAGAATTATGTTGCATGAAGCACAATTTCACATCATTCTGGGTTCATTTGTGTGAAAACAAGGTCCTATCAGGCTGAAACGTTACAAGAAGGTAGAATCTATTGAGTTGTAATTGATCTGAACGTTTCATGATGATCGCACATTCCTATAGGGAGTAAAAACCATGTCCCAAAGGTCACCGGGCCTGGTGTCACTTTAAAGAAGTAGTCCAGTTACACATTTGTGGGCTTATAACGTGGCTTCTGAATGTCCTAGAGAGATCAGGTTTGTTTTATTATACTCCAATTAACAGCCCCTACAACCCCAAAAAGGAATGGAGTCATTAGCACTTATGGTTTTTAAACGGCACCCAGAATTATGTTGCACAAAGCACAATTTCACATAATTCTGGGTCCATTTATGTGAAAACAAGGTCCAATCAGGCTGAAACGTCACAGAAAAGTAGAATCTATTGAGTTGTAAGTGATCTGAACGTTTCATGATGATAGCACTTTCCTAAGGGGGTCAAACCATGTCCCAAAGGTCACCGGATCTGGTGTCAATTTAAAGAAATAGTCCAGTTACACATTTGTGGGCTTATAACTTGGCTTCTGAATGTCCTAGAGAGATCAGGTTTGTTTTAATGTACTTCAACCAACAGCCCCTACAACCACAAAAAGGAATGGAGTCATTAGCACTTATGGTTTGTAAATGGCACCCAGAATTATGTTGCTCGAAGCACAATTTCACATCATTCTGAGTCCATTTGTGTGAAAACAAGGTCCAATCAGGCTGAAACGTTACAAGAAGGTAGAATCTATTGAGTTGTAAGTGATCTGAACGTTTCATGATGATCGCACATTCCTATAGGGGGTCAAAACATTTCCCAAAGGTCACCGGGCCTGGTGTGACTTTAAAGAAGTAGTCCAGTTACACTTTTGTGGGCTTATAACGTTTCTTCTGAATGTCCTAGAGAGGTCAGGTTTGATTTAGAGTACTCCAATCAACAGCCCCAATTACCCCAAAAAGGAATGGAGTCATTAGCACTTATGGTTTTTAAACGGCACCCAGAATTATGTTGCACAAAGCACAATTTCACATCATTCTGGGTCCATTTATGTGAAAACAAGGTCCAATCAGGCTGAAACGTCACAGAAAAGTAGAATCTATTGAGTTGTAAGTGATCTGAACGTTTCATGATGATAGCACTTTCCTACGGGGGTCAAACCATGTCCCAAAGGTCACCGGATCTGGTGTAAATTTAAAGAATTAGTCCAGTTACACATTTGTGGGCTTATAACTTGGCTTCTGAATGTCCTAGAGAGATCAGGTTTGTTTTAGTGTACTCCAATCAACAGCCCCTACAACCACAAAAAGGAATGGAGTCATTAGCACTTATGGTTTTTAAATGGCACCCAGAATTATGTTGCACGAAGCACAATTTCACATCATTCTGGGTTCATTTGTGTGAAAAAAAGATCCAATCAGGCTGAAACGTTACAGGAAGGTAGAATCTATTGAGTAGTAAGTGATCTGAACTTTTCATGATGATAGCACTTTCCTAAGGGGGTCAAACCATGTCCCAAAGGTCACCGGATCTGGTGTCAATTTAAAGAAGTAGTCCAGTTACACATTTGTGGGCTTATAACTTGGCTTCTGAATGTCCTAGAGAGATCAGGTTTGTTTTAATGTACTCCAATCAACAGCCCCTACAACCACAAAAAGGAATGGAGTCAATAGCACTTATGGTTTGTAAATGGCACCCAGAATTATGTTGCACGAAGCACAATTTCACATCATTCTGGGTCCATTTGTGTGAAAACAAAGTCCAATCAATCTGAAACGTTACAGGAAGGAAGAATTTGTTGAGTTGTAAGTGATCTGAACGTTTCATGATGATAGCACTTTCCTAAGGGGGTCAAACCATGTCCCAAAGGTCACCAGATCTGGTGTCAATTTAAAGAAGTTGTCCATTTACACATTTGTGGGCTTATAACGTGGCTTCTGAATGTCCTAGAGAGATCAGGTTTGTTTTATTATACTCCAATCAACAGCCCCTACAACAACAAAAAGGAATGGAGTCATTAGCTCTTATGGTTTGTAAATGGCACCCAGAATTATGTTGCACGAAGCACAATTTCACACCATTCTGGGTCCATTTGTGTGAAAACAAGGTCCAATCAGGCTGAAACGCTACAAGAAGGTAGAATCTATTGAGTTGTATGTGATCTGAACGTTTCAAGATGATCGCACATTCCTATAGGGGGTAAAACCATGTCCCAAAGGTCACCGGGCCTGGTGTCACTTTAAAGATGTAGTCCAGTTACACCTTTGTGGGCTTATAACTTGGCTTCTGAATGTCCTAGAGAGGTTAGGTTTGTTTTAGTGTACTCCAATCAAAAGCCCTTACAACCACAAAAAGGAATGGAGTCATTAGCACTTATGGTTTGTAAATGGCACCCAGAATTATGTTGCACGAAGCACAATTTCACATCATTCTGGGTTCATTTGTGTGAAAACAAGGTCCAATCAGGCTGAAACGTTACAGGAAGGTAGAATCTATTGAGTTGTAAGTGATCTGAACGTTTCATGATGATAGCACTTTCCTAAGGGGGTCAAACCATGTCCCAAAGGTCACCGGATCTGGTGTCAATTTAAAGAAGTAGTCCAGTTACACATTTGTGGGCTTATAACTTGGCTTCTGAATGTCCTAGAGAGATCAGGTTTGTTTTAGTGTACTCAAATCAACAGCCCCTACAACCACAAAAAGGAATGGAGTCATTAGCACTTATGGTTTGTAAATGGCACCCAGAATTATGTTGCACGAAGCACAATTTCACATCATTCTGGGTCCATTTGTGTGAAAACAAGGTCCAATCAGGCTGAAATGTTACAGGAAGGTAGAATCTATTGAGTTGTAAGTGATCTGAGCGTTTCATGATGATAGCACTTTCCTAAGGGGGTCAAACCATGTCCCAAAGGCCACCAGATCTGGTGTCAATTTAAAGAAGTTGTCCAGTTACACATTTGTGGGCTTATAACTTGGCTTCTGAATGTCCTTGAGCGATCAGGTTTGTTTTAGTGTACTCCAATCAACAGCCCCTACAACCACAAAAAGGAATGGAGTCATTAGCACTTATGGTTTTTAAATGGCACCCAGAATTATGTTGCACAAAGCACAATTTCACATCATTCTGGGTCCATTTGTGTGAAAACAAGGTCCAATCAGGCTGAAACGTTACAGGAAGGTAGAATTTATTGAGTTGTAAGTGATCTGAACGTTTCATGATGATAGCACTTTCCTAAGGGGGTCAAACCATGTCCCAAAGGTCACCGGATCTGGTGTCAATTTAAAGAAGTAGTCCAGTTACACATTTGTGGGCTTATAACGTGGCTTCTGAATGTCCTAGAGAGATCAGGTTTGTTTTATTATACTCCAATCAACAGCCCCTATAACCACAAAAAGGAATGGAGTCATTAGCACTTATGGTTTGTAAATAGCACCCAGAATTATGTTGCACGAAGCACAATTTCACATCATTCTGGGTCCATTTGTGTGAAAACAAGGTCCAGTCAGGCTGAAACGCTACAAGAAGGTAGAATCTATTGAGTTGTAAGTGATCTGAACGTTTCAAGATGATCGCACATTCCTATAGGGGGTAAAACCATGTCCCAAAGGTCACCGGGCCTGGTGTCACTTTAAAGATGTAGTCCAGTTACACCTTTGTGGGCTTATAACTTGGCTTCTGAATGTCCTAGAGAGGTTAGGTTTGTTTTAGTGTACTCCAGTCAAAAGCCCCTACAACCACAAAAAGGAATGGAGTCATTAGCACTGATGGTTTGTAAATGGCACCCAGAATTATGTTGCACGAAGCACAATTTCACATCATTCTGGGTTCATTTGTGTGAAAACAAGGTCCAATCAGGCTGAAACGTTTCAGGAAGGTAGAATCTATTGAGTTGTAAGTGATCTGAACGTTTCATGATGATAGCACTTTCCTAAGGGGGTCAAACAATGTCCCAAAGGTCACCGGATCTGGTGTCAATTTAAAGAAGTAGTCCAGTTACACATTTGTGGGCTTATAACTTGGCTTCTGAATGTCCTAGAGAGATCAGGTTTGTTTTAGTGTACTCAAATCAACAGCCCCTACAACCACAAAAAGGAATGGAGTCATTAGCACTTATGGTTTGTAAATGGCACCCAGAATTATGTTGCACGAAGCACTATTTCACATCATTCTGGGTCCATTTGTGTGAAAACAAGGTCCTATCAGGCTGAAATGTTACAGGAAGGTAGAATCTATTGAGTTGTAAGTGATCTGAACGTTTCATGATGATAGCACTTTCCTAAGGGGGTCAAACCATGTCCCAAAGGTCACCGGATCTGGTGTCAATTTAAAGAAGTTGTCCAGTTACACATTTGTGGGCTTATAACTTGGCTTCTGAATGTCCTGGAGCGATCAGGTTTGTTTTAGTGTACTCCAATCAACAGCCCCTACAACCACAAAAAGGAATGGAGTCATTAGCACTTATGGTTTTTAAATGGCACCCAGAATTATGTTGCACGAAGCACAATTTCACATCATTCTGGGTTCATTTGTGTGAAAACAAGGTCCAATCAGGCTGAAACGTTACAGGAAGGTAGAATTTATTGAGTTGTAAGTGATCTGAACGTTTCATGATGATAGCACTTTCCTAAGGGGGTCAAACCATGTCCCAAAGGTCACCGGATCTGGTGTCACTTTAAAGAAGTAGTCCAGTTACACATTTGTGGGCTTATAACTTTGCTTCTGAATGTCCTAGAGAGATCAGGTTTGTTTTAGTATACTCCAATCAACAGCCCCTACAACCACAAAAAGGATCGGAGTCATTAGCACTTATTGTTTTTAAATGGCACCCCGAATTATGTTGCACGAAGCACAATTTCACATCATTCTGGGTTCATTTGTGTGAAAACAAGGTCCAATCAGGCTGAAACGTTACAGGAAGGTAGAATCTATTGAGTTGTAAGTGATCTGAACGTTTCATGATGATAGCACTTTCCTATGGGGGTCAATCCATGTCCCAAAGGTCACCGGATCTGGTGTCAATTTAAAGAAGTTGTCCAGTTACACATTTGTGGGCTTATAACTTGGCTTCTGAATGTCCTAGAGCGATCAGGTTTGTTTTAGTGTACTCCAATCAACAGCCCCTACAACCACAAAAAGGAATGGAGACATTAGCACTTATGGTTTTTAAATGGCACTCAGAATTATGTTGCACGAAGCACAATTTCACATTATTCTGGGTTCATTTGTGTGAAAACAAGGTCCAATCAGGCTGAAACGTTACAGGAAGGTAGAATCTATTGAGTTGTAAGTGATCTGAACGTTTCATGATGATAGCACTTTCCTAAGGGGGTCAAACCATGTCCCAAAGGTCACCGGATCTGGTGTCAATTTAAAGAAGTAGTCCAGTTACACATTTGTGGGCTTATAACTTGGCTTCTGAATGTCCTGGAGCGATCAGGTTTGTTTTAGTGTACTCCAATCAACAGCCCCTACAACCACAAAAAGGAATGGAGTCATTAGAACTTATGGTTATTAAATGGCACCCAGAATTATGTTGCACAAAGCACAATTTCACATCATTCTGGGTTCATTTGTGTGAAAACAAGGTCCAATCAGGCTGAAACGTTACAGGAAGGTAGAATTTATTGAGTTGTAAGTGATCTGAACGTTTCGTGATGATAGCACTTTCCTAAGGGGGTCAAACCATGTCCCAAAGGTCATCGGATCTGGTGTCACTTTAAAGAAGTAGTCCAGTTACACATTTGTGGGCTTATAACTTGGCTTCTGAATGTCCTAGAGAGATCAGGTTTGTTTTAGTATACTCCAATCAACAGCCCCTACAACACAAAAAGGATCGGAGTCATTAGCACTTATGGTTTTTAAATGGCACCCAGAATTATGTTGCACGAAGCACAATTTCACATCATTCTGGGTTCATTTGTGTGAGAACGAGGTCCAATCAGGCTGAAACGTTACAGGAAGGTAGAATCTATTGAGTTGTAAGTGATCTGAACGTTTCATGATGATAGCACTTTCCTATGGGGGTCAAACCATGTCCCAAAGGTCACCGGATCTGGTGTCAATTTAAAGAAGTTGTCCAGTTACACATTTGTGGGCTTATAACTTGGCTTCTGAATGTCCTAGAGCGATCAGGTTTGTTTTAATGTACTCCAATCAACAGCCCCTACAACCACAAAAATGAATGGAGACATTAGCACTTATGGTTTTTAAATGGCACCCAGAATTATGTTGCACGAAGCACAATTTCACATCATTCTGGGTTCATTTGTGTGAAAACAAGGTCCAATCAGGCTGAAACGCTACAAGAAGGTAGAATCTATTGAGTTGTAATTGATCTGAACGTTTCAAAATGATCGCACATTTCTATAGGGGGTCAAACCATGTCCCAAAGGTCACCGGGCCTGGTGTCACTTTAAAGAAGTAGTCCAGTTACACCTTTGTGGGCTTATAACTTGGCTTCTGAATGTCCTAGAGAGGTTAGGTTTGTTTTAGTGTACTCCAATCAAAAAGCCCCTACAACCACAAAAAGGAATGGAGTCATTAGCACTTATGGTTTGTAAATGGCACCCAGAATTATGTTGCACGAAGCACAATTTCACATAATTCTGGGTTCATTTGTGTGAAAACAAGGTCCAATCAGGCTGAAACGTTAGAGGAAGGTAGAATCTATTGAGTTGTAAGTGATCTGAACGTTTCATGATGATAGCACTTTCCTAAGGGGGTCAAACTATGTCCCAAAGGTCACCGGATCTGGTGTCAATTTAAAGAAGTAGTCCAGTTACACCTTTGTGGGCTTATAACTTGGCTTCTGAATGTCCTAGAGAGATCAGGTTTATTTTAGTGTACTCCAATCAACAGCCCCTACAACCACAAAAAGGAATGGAGTCATTAGCACTTATGGTTTGTAAATGGCACCCAGAATTATGTTGCACGAAGGACTATTTCACATCATTCTGGGTCCATTTGTGTGAAAACAAGGTCCATTCAGGCTGAAATGTTACAGGAAAGTAGAATCTATTGAGTTGTAAGTGATCTGAACGTTTCATGATGATAGCCCTTTCCTAAGGGGGTCAAACCATGTCCCAAACGTCACCGGATCTGGTGTCAATTTAAAGAAGTTGTCCAGTTACACATTTGTGGACTTATAACTTGGCTTCTGAATGTCCTGGAGCAAATCAGGTTTGTTTTAGTGTACTCCAATCAACAGCCCCTACAACCACAAAAAGGAATGGAGTCATTAGCACTTATGGTTTTTAAATGGCACCCAGAATTATGTTGCACGAAGCACAATTTCACATCATTCTGGGTTCATTTGTGTGAAAACAAGGTCCAATCAGGCTGAAACGTTACAGGAAGGTAGAATCTATTGAGTTGTAAGTGATCTGAACGTTTCATGATGATAGCACTTTCCTATGGGGGTCAAACCATGTCCCAAAGGTCACCGGATCTGGTGTCAATTTAAAGAAGTTGTCCAGTTACACATTTGTGGGCTTATAACTTGGCTTCTGAATGTCCTAGAGAGATCAGGTTTGTTTTAGTGTACTCCAATCAACAGCCCCTACAACCACTAAAAGGAATGGCGTCATTAGCACTTATGGTTTTTAAATGGCACCCAGAATTATGTTGCACGAAGCACAATTTCACATCATTCTGGGTTCATTTGTGTGAAAACAAGGTCCAATCAGGCTGAAACGTTACAGGAAGGTAGAATTTATTGAGTTGTAAGTGATCTGAACGTTTCATGATGATAGCACTTTCCTAAGGGGGTCAAACCATGTCCCAAAGGTCACCGGATCTGGTGTCACTTTAAAGAAGTAGTCCAGTTACACATTTGTGGGCTTATAACTTGGCTTCTGAATGTCCTAGAGAGATCAGGTTTGTTTTAGTATACTCCAATCAACAGCCCCTACAACCACAAAAAGGAATGGTGTCATTAGCACTTATGGTTTGTAAATGGCACCCAGAATTATGTTGCACGAAACACAATTTCACATCATTCTGGGTTCATTTGTGTGAAAACAAGGTCCAATCAGGCTGAAACGTTACAGGAAGGTAGAATCTATTGAGTTGTAAGTGATCTGAACGTTTCATGATGATAGCACTTTCCTAAGGGGGTCAAACCATGTCCCAAAGGTCACCGGATCTGGTGTCAATTTAAAGAAGTTGTCCAGTTACACATTTGTGGGCTTATAACTTGGCTTCTGAATGTCCTAGAGCGATCAGGTTTGTTTTAGTGTACTCCAATCAACAGCCCCTACAACCACAAAAATGAATGGAGACATTAGCACTTATGGTTTTTAAATGGCACCCAGAATTATGTTGCACGAAGCACAATTTCACATCATTCTGGGTTCATTTGTGTGAAAACAAGGTCCAATCAGGCTGAAACGCTACAAGAAGGTAGAATCTATTGAGTTGTAATTGATCTGAACGTTTCAAAATGATCGCACATTTCTATAGGGGGTCAAACCATGTCCCAAAGGTCACCGGGCCTGGTGTCACTTTAAAGAAGTAGTCCAGTTACACCTTTGTGGGCTTATAACTTGGCTTCTGAATGTCCTAGAGAGGTTAGGTTTGTTTTAGTGTACTCCAATCAAAAAGCCCCTACAACCACAAAAAGGAATGGAGTCATTAGCACTTATGGTTTGTAAATGGCACCCAGAATTATGTTGCACGAAGCACAATTTCACATAATTCTGGGTTCATTTGTGTGAAAACAAGGTCCAATCAGGCTGAAACGTTAGAGGAAGGTAGAATCTATTGAGTTGTAAGTGATCTGAACGTTTCATGATGATAGCACTTTCCTAAGGGGGTCAAACTATGTCCCAAAGGTCACCGGATCTGGTGTCAATTTAAAGAAGTAGTCCAGTTACACCTTTGTGGGCTTATAACTTGGCTTCTGAATGTCCTAGAGAGATCAGGTTTATTTTAGTGTACTCCAATCAACAGCCCCTACAACCACAAAAAGGAATGGAGTCATTAGCACTTATGGTTTGTAAATGGCACCCAGAATTATGTTGCACGAAGGACAATTTCACATCATTCTGGGTCCATTTGTGTGAAAACAAGGTCCATTCAGGCTGAAATGTTACAGGAAAGTAGAATCTATTGAGTTGTAAGTGATCTGAACGTTTCATGATGATAGCCCTTTCCTAAGGGGGTCAAACCATGTCCCAAACGTCACCGGATCTGGTGTCAATTTAAAGAAGTTGTCCAGTTACACATTTGTGGGCTTATAACTTGGCTTCTGAATGTCCTGGAGCAAATCAGGTTTGTTTTAGTGTACTCCAATCAACAGCCCCTACAACCACAAAAAGGAATGGAGTCATTAGCACTTATGGTTTTTAAATGGCACCCAGAATTATGTTGCACGAAGCACAATTTCACATCATTCTGGGTTCATTTGTGTGAAAACAAGGTCCAATCAGGCTGAAACGTTACAGGAAGGTAGAATCTATTGAGTTGTAAGTGATCTGAACGTTTCATGATGATAGCACTTTCCTATGGGGGTCAAACCATGTCCCAAAGGTCACCGGATCTGGTGTCAATTTAAAGAAGTTGTCCAGTTACACATTTGTGGGCTTATAACTTGGCTTCTGAATGTCCTAGAGAGATCAGGTTTGTTTTAGTGTACTCCAATCAACAGCCCCTACAACCACTAAAAGGAATGGCGTCATTATCACTTATGGTTTTTAAATGGCACCCAGAATTATGTTGCACGAAGCACAATTTCACATCATTCTGGGTTCATTTGTGTGAAAACAAGGTCCAATCAGGCTGAAACGTTACAGGAAGGTAGAATTTATTGAGTTGTAAGTGATCTGAACGTTTCATGATGATAGCACTTTCCTAAGGGGGTCAAACCATGTCCCAAAGGTCACCGGATCTGGTGTCACTTTAAAGAAGTAGTCCAGTTACACATTTGTGGGCTTATAACTTGGCTTCTGAATGTCCTAGAGAGATCAGGTTTGTTTTAGTATACTCCAATCAACAGCCTCTACAACCACAAAAAGGATCGGAGTCATTAGCACTTATGGTTTTTAAATGGCACCCAGAATTATGTTGCACGAAGCACAATTTCACATCATTCTGGGTTCATTTGTGTGAAAACAAGGTCCAATCAGGCTGAAACGTTACAGGAAGGTAGAATCTATTGAGTTGTAAGTTATCAGAACGTTTCATGATGATAACACTTTCCTAAGGGGGTCAAACCATGTCCCAAAAGTCACCGGATCTGGTGTCAATTTAAAGAAGTAGTCCAGTTACACCTTTGTGGGCTTATAACTTGGCTTCTGAATGTCCTAGAGAGGTTAGGTTTGTTTTAGTGTACTCCAATCAAAAGCCCCTACAACCACAAAAAGGAATGGAGTCATTAGCACTGATGGTTTGTAAATGGCACCCAGAATTATGTTGCACGAAGCACAATTTCACATCATTCTGGGTTCATTTGTGTGAAAACAAGGTCCAATCAGGCTGAAACGTTTCAGGAAGGTAGAATCTATTGAGTTGTAAGTGATCTGAACGTTTCATGATGATAGCACTTTCCTAAGGGGGTCAAACAATGTCCCAAAGGTCACCGGATCTGGTGTCAATTTAAAGAAGTAGTCCAGTTACACATTTGTGGGCTTATAACTTGGCTTCTGAATGTCCTAGAGAGATCAGGTTTGTTTTAGTGTACTCCAATCAACAGCCCCCACAACCACAAAAAGGAATGGAGTCATTAGCACTTATGGTTTGTAAATGGCACCCAGAATTATGTTGCACGAAGCACTATTTCACATCATTCTGGGTCCATTTGTGTGAAAACAAGGTCCTATAAGGCTGAAATGTTACAGGAAGGTAGAATCTATTGAGTTGTAAGTGATCTGAACGTTTCATGATGATAGCACTTTCCTAAGGGGGTCAAACCATGTCCCAAAGGTCACCGGATCTGGTGTCAATTTAAAGAAGTTGTCCAGTTACACATTTGTGGGCTTATAACTTGGCTTCTGAATGTCCTAGAGCGATCAGGTTTGTTTTAGTGTACTCCAATCAACAGCCCCTACAACCACAAAAAGGAATGGAGTCATTAGCACTTATGGTTTTTAAATGGCACCCAGAATTATGTTGCACGAAGCACAATTTCACATCATTCTGGGTTCATTTGTGTGAAAACAAGGTCCAATCAGGCTGAAACGTTACAGGAAGGTAGAATTTATTGAGTTGTAAGTGATCTGAACGTTTCATGATGATAGCACTTTCCTAAGGGGGTCAAACCATGTTCCAAAGGTCACCGGATCTGGTGTCACTTTAAAGAAGTAGTCCAGTTACACATTTGTGGGCTTATAACTTTGCTTCTGAATGTCCTAGAGAGATCAGGTTTTTTTTAGTATACTCCAATCAACAGCCCCTACAACCACAAAAAGGATCAGAGTCATTAGCACTTATTGTTTTTAAATGGCACCCAGAATTATGTTGCACGAAGCACAATTTCACATCATTCTGGGTTCATTTGTGTGAAAACAAGGTCCAATCAGGCTGAAACGTTACAGGAAGGTAGAATCTATTGAGTTGTAAGTGATCTGAACGTTTCATGATGATAGCACTTTCCTATGGGGGTCAATCCATGTCCCAAAGGTCACCGGATCTGGTGTCAATTTAAAGAAGTTGTCCAGTTACACATTTGTGGGCTTATAACTTGGCTTCTGAATGTCCTAGAGCGATCAGGTTTGTTTTAGTGTACTCCAATCAACAGCCCCTACAACCACAAAAAGGAATGGAGACATTAGCACTTATGGTTTTTAAATGGCACTCAGAATTATGTTGCACGAAGCACAATTTCACATCATTCTGCGTTCATTTGTGTGAAAACAAGGTCCAATCAGGCTGAAACGCTACAAGAAGGTAGAATCTATTGAGTTGTAATTGATCTGAACGTTTCAAAATGATCGCACATTTCTATAGGGGGTAAAACCATGTCCCAAAGGTCACCGGGCCTGGTGTCACTTTAAAGATGTAGTCCAGTTACACATTTGTGGGCTTATAACTTGGCTTCTAAATGTCCTAGAGAGGTTAGGTTTGTTTTAGTGTACTCCAATCAAAAGCCCCTACAACCACAAAAAGGAATGGAGTCATTAGCACTTATGGTTTGTAAATGGCACCCAGAATTATGTTGCACGAAGCACAATTTCACATCATTCTGGGTTCATTTGTGTGAAAACAAGGTCCAATCAGGCTGAAACGTTACAGGAAGGTAGAATCTATTGAGTTGTAAGTGATCTGAACGTTTCATGATGATAGCACTTTCCTAAGGGGGTCAAACTATGTCCTAAAGGTCACCGGATCTGGTGTCAATTTAAAGAAGTAGTCCAGTTACACCTTTGTGGGCTTATAACTTGGCTTCTGAATGTCCTAGAGAGATCAGGTTTATTTTAGTGTACTCCAATCAACAGCCCCTACAACCACAAAAAGGAATGGAGTCATTAGCACTTATGGTTTGTAAATGGCACCCAGAATTATGTTGCACGAAGGACTATTTCACATCATTCTGGGTCCATTTGTGTGAAAACAAGGTCCAATCAGGCTGAAATGTTACAGGAAGGTAGAATCTATTGAGTTGTAAGTGATCTGAACGTTTCATGATGATAGCCCTTTCCTAAGGGGGTCAAACCATGTCCCAAACGTCACCGGATCTGGTGTCAATTTAAAGAAGTTGTCCAGTTACACATTTGTGGGCTTATAACTTGGCTTCTGAATGTCCTGGAGCAAATCAGGTTTCTTTTAGTGTACTCCAATCAACAGCCCCTACAACCACAAAAAGGAATGGAGTCATTAGCACTTATGGTTTTTAAATGGCACCCAGAATTATGTTGCACGAAGCACAATTTCACATCATTCTGGGTTCATTTGTGTGATAACAAGGTCCAATCAGGCTGAAACGTTACAGGAAGGTAGAATCTATTGAGTTGTAAGTGATGTGAACGTTTCATGATGATAGCACTTTCCTATGGGGGTTAAACCATGTCCCAAATGTCACCGGATCTGGTGTCAATTTAAAGAAGTTGTCCAGTTACACATTTGTGGGCTTATAACTTGGCTTCTGAATGTCCTAGAGCAATCAGGTTTGTTTTATTGTACTCCAATCAACAGCCCCTACAACCACAAAAAGGAATGGAGTCATTAGCACTTATGGTTTTTAAATGGAACCCAGAATTATGTTGCACGAAGCACAATTTCACATCATTCTGGGTTCATTTGTGTGAAAACAAGGTCCAATCAGGCTGAAACGTTACAGGAAGGTAGAATTTATTGAGTTGTAAGTGATCTGAACGTTTCATGATGATAGCACTTTCCTAAGGGGGTCAAACCATGTCCCAAAGCTCACCGGATCTGGTGTCACTTTAAAGAACTAGTCCAGTTACACATTTGTGGGCTTATAACTTGGCTTCTGAATGTCCTAGAGAGATCAGGTTTGTTTTAGTATACTCCAATCAACAGCCCCTACAACCACAAAAAAGATCGGAGTCATTAGCACTTATGGTTTTTAAATGGCACCCAGAATTATGTTGCACGAAGCACAATTTCACATCATTCTGGGTTCATTTGTGTGAAAACAAGGTCCAATCAGGCTGAAACGTTAAAGGAAGGTAGAATCTATTGAGTTGTAAGTGATCTGAACGTTTCATGATGATAGCACTTTCCTATGGGGGTCAAACCATGTCCCAAAGGTCACCAGATCTGGTGTCAATTTAAAGAAGTTGTCCAGTTACACATTTGTGGGTTATAACTTGGCTTCTGAATGTCCTAGAGCGATCAGGTTTGTTTGAGTGTACTCCAATCAACAGCCCCTACAACCACAAAAAGGAATGGAGACATTAGCACTTATGGTTTTTAAATGGCACCCAGAATTATGTTGCACGAAGCACAATTTCACATCATTCTGGGTTCAGTTGTGTGAAAACAAGGTCCAATCAGGCTGAAACGTTACAGGAAGGTAGAATCTATTGAGTTGTAAGTGATCTGAACGTTTCATGATGATAACACTTTCCTAAGGGGGTCAAACCATGTCCCAAAGGTCACCGGATCAGGTGTCAATTTAAAGAAGTAGTCCAGTTACACATTTGTGGGCTTATAACTTGGCTTCTGAATGTCCTAGAGAGATCAGGTTTGTTTTAGTGTACTCCAATCAACAGCCCCTACAACCACTAAAAGGAATGGAGTCATTAGCACTTATGGTTTTTAAATGGCACCCAGAATTATGTTGCAAGAAGCACAATTTCACATCATTCTGGGTTCATTTGTGTGAAAACAAGGTCCAATCAGGCTGAAACGTTACAGGAAGGTAGAATTTATTGAGTTGTAAGTGATCTGAACGTTTCATGATGATAGCACTTTCCTAAGGGGGTCAAACCATGTCCCAAAGGTCACCGGATCTGGTGTCACTTTAAAGAAGTAGTCCAGTTACACATTTGTGGGCTTATAACTTGGCTTCTGAATGTCCTAGAGAGATCAGGTTTGTTTTAGTATACTCCAATCAACAGCCCCTACAACCACAAAAAGGATCGGAGTCATTAGCACTTATGGTTTTTAAATGGCACCCAGAATTATGTTGCACGAAGCACAATTTCACATCATTCTGGGTTCATTTGTGTGAAAACAAGGTCCAATCAGGCTGAAACGTTACAGGAAGGTAGAATCTATTGAGTTGTAAGTTATCAGAACGTTTCATGATGATAACACTTTCCTAAGGGGGTCAAACCATGTCCCAAAGGTCACCGGATCTGGTGTCAATTTAAAGAAGTAGTCCAGTTACAAATTTGTGGGCTTATAACGTGGCTTCTGAATGTCCTAGAGAGATCAGGTTTGTTTTATTATACTCCAATCAACAGCCCCTATAACCACAAAAAGGAATGGAGTCATTAGCACTTATGGTTTGTAAATAGCACCCAGAATTATGTTGCACGAAGCACAATTTCACATCATTCTGGGTCCATTTGTGTGAAAACAAGGTCCAGTCAGGCTGAAACGCTACAAGAAGGTAGAATCTATTGAGTTGTAAGTGATCTGAACGTTTCAAGATGATCGCACATTCCTATAGGGGGTAAAACCATGTCCCAAAGGTCACCGGGCCTGGTGTCACTTTAAAGATGTAGTCCAGTTACACCTTTGTGGGCTTATAACTTGGCTTCTGAATGTCCTAGAGAGGTTAGGTTTGTTTTAGTGTACACCAATCAAAAGCCCCTACAACCACAAAAAGGAATGGAGTCATTAGCACTGATGGTTTGTAAATGGCACCCAGAATTATGTTGCACGAAGCACAATTTCACATCATTCTGGGTTCATTTGTGTGAAAACAAGGTCCAATCAGGCTGAAACGTTTCAGGAAGGTAGAATCTATTGAGTTGAAAGTGATCTGAACGTTTCATGATGATAGCACTTTCCTAAGGGGGTCAAACAATGTCCCAAAGGTCACCGGATCTGGTGTCAATTTAAAGAAGTAGTCCAGTTACACATTTGTGGGCTTATAACGTGGCTTCTGAATGTCCTAGAGAGATCAGGTTTGTTTTATTATACTCCAATCAACAGCCCCTATAACCACAAAAAGGAATGGAGTCATTAGCACGTATGGTTTGTAAATAGCACCCAGAATTATGTTGCACGAAGCACAATTTCACATCATTCTGGGTCCATTTGTGTGAAAACAAGGTCCAGTCAGGCTGAAACGCTACAAGAAGGTAGAATCTATTGAGTTGTAAGTGATCTGAACGTTTCAAGATGATCGCACATTCCTATAGGGGGTAAAACCATGTCCCAAAGGTCACCGGGCCTGGTGTCACTTTAAAGATGTAGTCCAGTTACACCTTTGTCGGCTTATAACTTGGCTTCTGAATGTCCTAGAGAGGTTAGGTTTGTTTTAGTGTACTCCAATCAAAAGCCCCTACAACCACAAAAAGGAATGGAGTCATTAGCACTGATGGTTTGTAAATGGCACCCAGAATTATGTTGCACGAAGCACTATTTCACATCATTCTGGGTCCATTTGTGTGAAAACAAGGTCCTATCAGGCTGAAATGTTACAGGAAGGTAGAATCTATTGAGTTGTAAGTGATCTGAACGTTTCATGATGATAGCACTTTCCTAAGGGGGTCAAACCATGTCCCAAAGGTCACCGGATCTGGTGTCAATTTAAAGAAGTTGTCCAGTTACACATTTGTGGGCTTATAACTTGGCTTCTGAAGGCCCTGGAGCGATCAGGTTTGTTTTAGTGTACTCCAATCAACAGCCCCTACAACCACAAAAAGGAATGGAGTCATTAGCACTTATGGTTTTTAAATGGCACCCAGAATTATGTTGCACGAAGCACAATTTCACATCATTCTGGGTTCATTTGTGTGAAAACAAGGTCCAATCAGGCTGAAACGTTACAGGAAGGTAGAATTTATTGAGTTGTAAGTGATCTGAACGTTTCGTGATGATAGCACTTTCCTAAGGGGGTCAAACCATGTCCCAAAGGTCATCGGATCTGGTGTCACTCTAAAGAAGTAGTCCAGTTACACATTTGTGGGCTTATAACTTGGCTTCTGAATGTCCTAGAGAGATCAGGTTTGTTTTAGTATACTCCAATCAACAGCCCCTACAACACAAAAAGGATCGGAGTCATTAGCACTTATGGTTTTTAAATGGCACCCAGAATTATGTTGCACGAAGCACAATTTCACATCATTCTGGGTTCATTTGTGTGAGAACGAGGTCCAATCAGGCTGAAACGTTACAGGAAGGTAGAATCTATTGAGTTGTAAGTGATCTGAACGTTTCATGATGATAGCACTTTCCTATGGGGGTCAAACCATGTTCCAAAGGTCACCGGATCTGGTGTCAATTTAAAGAAGTTGTCCAGTTACACATTTGTGGGCTTATAACTTGGCTTCTGAATGTCCTAGAGCGATCAGGTTTGTTTTAGTGTACTCCAATCAACAGCCCCTACAACCACAAAAATGAATGGAGACATTAGCACTTATGGTTTTTAAATGGCACCCAGAATTATGTTGCACGAAGCACAATTTCACATCATTCTGGGTTCATTTGTGTGAAAACAAGGTCCAATCAGGCTGAAACGTTACAGGAAGGTAGAATCTATTGAGTTGTAAGTGATCTGAACGTTTCATGATGATAGCACTTTCCTAAGGGGGTCAAACCATGTCCCAAAGGTCACCGGATCTGGTGTCACTTTAAAGAAGTAGTCCAGTTACACATTTGTGAGCTTATAACTTGGCTTCTGAATGTCCTAGAGAGGTCAGGTTTGTTTTAGTGTACTCCAATCAACAGCCCCTACAACCACAAAAAGGAATGGAGACATTAGCACTTATGGTTTTTAAATGGCACCCAGAATTATGTTGCACGAAGCACAATTTCACATCATTCTGCGTTCATTTGTGTGAAAACAAGGTCCAATCAGGCTGAAACGCTACAAGAAGGTAGAATCTATTGAGTTGTAATTGATCTGAACGTTTCAAAATGATCGCACATTTCTATAGGGGGTAAAACCATGTCCCAAAGGTCACCGGGCCTGGTGTCACTTTAAAGATGTAGTCCAGTTACACCTTTGTGGGCTTATAACTTGGCTTCTGAATGTCCTAGAGAGGTTAGGTTTGTTTTAGTGTACTCCAATCAAAAAGCCCCTACAACCACAAAAAGGAATGGAGTCATTAGCACTTATGGTTTGTAAATGGCACCCAGAATTATGTTGCACGAAGCACAATTTCACATCATTCTGGGTTCATTTGTGTGAAAACAAGGTCCAATCAGGCTGAAACGTTACAGGAAGGTAGAATCTATTGAGTTGTAAGTGATCTGAACGTTTCATGATGATAGCACTTTCCTAAGGGGGTCAAACTATGTCCCAAAGGTCACCGGATCTGGTGTCAATTTAAAGAAGTAGTCCAGTTACACCTTTGTGGGCTTATAACTTGGCTTCTGAATGTCCTAGAGAGATCAGGTTTATTTTAGTGTACTCCAATCAACAGCCCCTACAACCACAAAAAGGAATGGAGTCATTAGCACTTATGGTTTGTAAATGGCACCCAGAATTATGTTGCACGAAGGACTATTTCACATCATTCTGGGTCCATTTGTGTGAAAACAAGGTCCATTCAGGCTGAAATGTTACAGGAAGGTAGAATCTATTGAGTTGTAAGTGATCTGAACGTTTCATGATGATAGCCCTTTCCTAAGGGGGTCAAACCATGTCCCAAACGTCACCGGATCTGGTGTCAATTTAAAGAAGTTGTCCAGTTACACATTTGTGGGCTTATAACTTGGCTTCTGAATGTCCTGGAGCAAATCAGGTTTGTTTTAGTGTACTCCAATCAACAGCCCATACAACCACAAAAAGGAATGGAGTCATTAGCACTTATGGTTTTTAAATGGCACCCAGAATTATGTTGCACGAAGCACAATTTCACATCATTCTGGGTTCATTTGTGTGAAAACAAGGTCCAATCAGGCTGAAACGTTACAGGAAGGTAGAATCTATTGAGTTGTAAGTGATCTGAACGTTTCATGATGATAGCACTTTCTATGGGGGTCAAACCATGTCCCAAAGGTCACCGGATCTGGTGTCAATTTAAAGAAGTTGTCCAGTTACACATTTGTGGGCTTATAACTTGGCTTCTGAATGTCCTAGAGAGATCAGGTTTGTTTTAGTGTACTCCAATCAACAGCCCCTACAACCACTAAAAGGAATGGCGTCATTAGCACTTATGGTTTTTAAATGGCACCCAGAATTATGTTGCACGAAGCACAATTTCACATCATTCTGGGTTCATTTGTGTGAAAACAAGGTCCAATCAGGCTGAAACGTTACAGGAAGGTAGAATTTATTGAGTTGTAAGTGATCTGAACGTTTCATGATGATAGCACTTTCCTAAGGGGGTCAAACCATGTCCCAAAGGTCACCGGATCTGGTGTCACTTTAAAGAAGTAGTCCAGTTACACATTTGTGGACTTATAACTTGGCTTCTGAATGTCCTAGAGAGATCAGGTTTGTTTTAGTATACTCCAATCAACAGCCTCTACAACCACAAAAAGGATCGGAGTCATTAGCACTTATGGTTTTTAAATGGCACCCAGAATTATGTTGCACAAAGCACAATTTCACATCATTCTGGGTTCATTTGTGTGAAAACAAGGTCCAATCAGGCTGAAACGTTACAGGAAGGTAGAATCTATTGAGTTGTAAGTTATCAGAACGTTTCATGATGATAACACTTTCCTAAGGGGGTCAAACCATGTCCCAAAGGTCACCGGATCTGGTGTCAATTTAAAGAAGTAGTCCAGTTACACCTTTGTGGGCTTATAACTTGGCTTCTGAATGTCCTAGAGAGGTTAGGTTTGTTTTAGTGTACTCCAATCAAAAGCCCCTACAACCACAAAAAGGAATGGACTCATTAGCACTGATGGTTTGTAAATGGCACCCAGAATTATGTTGCACGAAGCACAATTTCACATCATTCTGGGTTCATTTGTGTGAAAACCAGGTCCAATCAGGCTGAAACGTTTCAGGAAGGTAGAATCTATTGAGTTGTAAGTGATCTGAACGTTTCATGATGATAGCACTTTCCTAAGGGGGTCAAACAATGTCCCAAAGGTCACCGGATCTGGTGTCAATTTAAAGAAGTAGTCCAGTTACACATTTGTGGGCTTATAACTTGGCTTCTGAATGTCCTAGAGAGATCAGGTTTGTTTTAGTGTACTCCAGTCAACAGCCCCTACAACCACAAAAAGGAATGGAGTCATTAGCACTTATGGTTTGTAAATGGCACCCAGAATTATGTTGCACGAAGCACTATTTCACATCATTCTGGGTCCATTTGTGTGAAAACAAGGTCCTATCAGGCTGAAATGTTACAGGAAGGTAGAATCTATTGAGTTGTAAGTGATCTGAACGTTTCATGATGATAGCACTTTCCTAAGGGGGTCAAACCATGTCCCAAAGGTCACCGGATCTGGTGTCAATTTAAAGAAGTTGTCCAGTTACACATTTGTGGGCTTAGAACTTGGCTTCTGAATGTCCTGGAGCGATCAGGTTTGTTTTAGTGTACTCCAATCAACAGCCCCTACAACCACAAAAAGGAATGGAGTCATTAGCACTTATGGTTTTTAAATGGCACCCAGAATTATGTTGCACGAAGCACAATTTCACATCATTCTGGGTTCATTTGTGTGAAAACAAGGTCCAATCAGGCTGAAACGTTACAGGAAGGTAGAATTTATTGAGTTGTAAGTGATCTGAACGTTTCATGATGATAGCACTTTCCTAAGGGGGTCAAACCATGTCCCAAAGGTCACCGGATCTGGTGTCACTTTAAAGAAGTAGTCCAGTTACACATTTGTGGGCTTATAACTTTGCTTCTGAATGTCCTGGAGAGATCAGGTTTGTTTTAGTATACTCCAATCAACAGCCCCTACAACCACAAAAACGATCGGAGTCATTAGCACTTATTGTTTTTAAATGGCACCCAGAATTATGTTGCACGAAGCACAATTTCACATCATTCTGGGTTCATTTGTGTGAAAACAAGGTCCAATCAGGCTGAAACGTTACAGGAAGGTAGAATCTATTGAGTTGTAAGTGATCTGAACGTTTCATGATGATAGCACTTTCCTATGGGGGTCAATCCATGTCCCAAAGGTCACCGGATCTGGTGTCAATTTAAAGAAGTTGTCCAGTTACACATTTGTGGGCTTATAACTTGGCTTCTGAATGTCCTAGAGCGATCAGGTTTGTTTTAGGGTACTCCAATCAACAGCCCCTACAACCACAAAAATGAATGGAGACATTAGCACTTATGGTTTTTAAATGGCACTCAGAATTATGATGCACGAAGCACAATTTCACATCAGTCTGCGTTCATTTGTGTGAAAACAAGGTCCAATCAGGCTGAAACGCTACAAGAAGGTAGAATCTATTGAGTTGTAATTGATCTGAACGTTTCAAAATGATCGCACATTTCTATAGGGGGTAAAACCATGTCCCAAAGGTCACCGGGCCTGGTGTCACTTTAAAGATGTAGTCCAGTTACACCTTTGTGGGCTTATAACTTGGCTTCTGAATGTCCTAGAGAGGTTAGGTTTGTTTTAGTGTACTCCAATCAAAAGCCCCTACAACCACAAAAAGGAATGGAGTCATTAGCACTTATGGTTTGTAAATGGCACCCAGAATTATGTTGCACGAAGCACAATTTCACATCATTCTGGGTTCATTTGTGTGAAAACAAGGTCCAATCAGGCTGAAACGTTACAGGAAGGTAGAATCTATTGAGTTGTAAGTGATCTGAACGTTTCATGATGATAGCACTTTCCTAAGGGGGTCAAACTATGTCCCAAAGGTCACCGGATCTGGTGTCAATTTAAAGAAGTAGTCCAGTTACACCTTTGTGGGCTTATAACTTGGCTTCTGAATGTCCTAGAGAGATCAGGTTTATTTTAGTGTACTCCAATCAACAGCCCCTACAACCACAAAAAGGAATGGAGTCATTAGCACTTATGGTTTGTAAATGGCACCCAGAATTATGTTGCACGAAGGACTATTTCACATCATTCTGGGTCCATTTGTGTGAAAACAAGGTCCAATCAGGCTGAAATGTTACAGGAAGGTAGAATCTATTGAGTTGTAAGTGATCTGAACGTTTCATGATGATAGCCCTTTCCTAAGGGGGTCAAACCATGTCCCAAACGTCACCGGATCTGGTGTCAATTTAAAGAAGTTGTCCAGTTACACATTTGTGGGCTTATAACTTGGCTTCTGAATGTCCTGGAGCAAATCAGGTTTGTTTTAGTGTACTCCAATCAACAGCCCCTACAACCACAAAAAGGAATGGAGTCATTAGCACTTATGGTTTTTAATTGGCACCCAGAATTATGTTGCACAAAGCACAATTTCACATCATTCTGGGTTCATTTGTGTGAAAACAAGGTCCAATCAGGCTGAAACGTTACAGGAAGGTAGAATCTATTGAGTTGTAAGTGATCTGAACGTTTCATGATGATAGCACTTTCCTATGGGGGTTAAACCATGTCCCAAATGTCACCGGATCTGGTGTCAATTTAAAGAAGTTGTCAAGTTACACATTTGTGGGCTTATAACTTGGCTTCTGAATGTCCTAGAGCGATCAGGTTTGTTTTAGTGTACTCCAATCAACAGCCCCTACAACCACAAAAAGGAATGGAGTCATTAGCACTTATGGTTTTTAAATGGAACCCAGAATTATGTTGCACGAAGCACAATTTCACATCATTCTGGGTTCATTTGTGTGAAAACAAGGTCCAATCAGGCTGAAACGTTACAGGAAGGTAGAATTTATTGAGTTGTAAGTGATCTGAACGTTTCATGATGATAGCACTTTCCTAAGGGGGTCAAACCATGTCCCAAAGCTCACCGGATCTGGTGTCACTTTAAAGAACTAGTCCAGTTACACATTTGTGGGCTTATAACTTGGCTTCTGAATGTCCTAGAGAGATCAGGTTTGTTTTAGTATACTCCCATCAACAGCCCCTACAACCACAAAAAAGATCGGAGTCATTAGCACTTATGGTTTTTAAATGGCACCCAGAATTATGTTGCACGAAGCACAATTTCACATCATTCTGGGTTCATTTGTGTGAAAACAAGGTCCAATCAGGCTGAAACGTTAAAGGAAGGTAGAATCTATTGAGTTGTAAGTGATCTGAACGTTTCATGATGATAGCACTTTCCTATGGGGGTCAAACCATGTCCCAAAGGTCACCAGATCTGGTGTCAATTTAAAGAAGTTGTCCAGTTACACATTTGTGGGTTATAACTTGGCTTCTGAATGTCCTAGAGCGATCAGGTTTGTTTGAGTGTACTCCAATCAACAGCCCCTACAACCACAAAAAGGAATGGAGACATTAGCACTTATGGTTTTTAAATGGCACCCAGAATTATGTTGCACGAAGCACAATTTCACATCATTCTGGGTTCATTTGTGTGAAAACAAGGTCCAATCAGGCTGAAACGTTACAGGAAGGTAGAATCTATTGAGTTGTAAGTGATCTGAACGTTTCATGATGATAACACTTTCCTAAGGGGGTCAAACCATGTCCCAAAGGTCACCGGATCAGGTGTCAATTTAAAGAAGTAGTCCAGTTACACATTTGTGGGCTTATAACTTGGCTTCTGAATGTCCTAGAGAGATCAGGTTTGTTTTAGTGTACTCCAATCAACAGCCCCTACAACCACTAAAAGGAATGGAGTCATTAGCACTTATGGTTTTTAAATGGCACCCAGAATTATGTTGCAAGAAGCACAATTTCACATCATTCTGGGTTCATTTGTGTGAAAACAAGGTCCAATCAGGCTGAAACGTTACAGGAAGGTAGAATCTATTGAGTTGTAAGTGATCTGAACGTTTCATGATGATAGCACTTTCCTAAGGGGGTCAAACCATGTCCCAAAGGTCACTGGATCTGGTGTCAATTTAAAGAAGTAGTCCAGTTACACATTTGTGGGCTTATAACTTGGCTTCTGAATGTCCTGGAGCGATCAGGTTTGTTTTAGTGTACTCCAATCAACAGCCCCTACAACCACAAAAAGGAATGGAGTCATTAGAACTTATGGTTATTAAATGGCACCCAGAATTATGTTGCACAAAGCACAATTTCACATCATTCTGGGTTCATTTGTGTGAAAACAAGGTCCAATCAGGCTGAAACGTTACAGGAAGGTAGAATTTATTGAGTTGTAAGTGATCTGAACGTTTCGTGATGATAGCACTTTCCTAAGGGGGTCAAACCATGTCCCAAAGGTCATCGGATCTGGTGTCACTTTAAAGAATTAGTCCAGTTACACATTTGTGGGCTTATAACTTGGCTTCTGAATGTCCTAGAGAGATCAGGTTTGTTTTAGTATACTCCAATCAACAGCCCCTACAACCACATAAAGGATCGGAGTCAGTAGCACTTATGGTTTTTAAATGGCACCCAGAATTATGTTGCAAGAAGCACAATTTCACATCATTCTGGGTTCATTTGTGTGAAAACAAGGTCCAATCAGGCTGAAACGTTACAGGAAGGTAGAATTTATTGAGTTGTAAGTGATCTGAACGTTTCATGATGATAGCACTTTCCTAAGGGGGTCAAACCATGTCCCAAAGGTCACCGGATCTGGTGTCACTTTAAAGAAGTAGTCCAGTTACACATTTGTGGGCTTATAACTTGGCTTCTGAATGTCCTAGAGAGATCAGGTTTGTTTTAGTATACTCCAATCAACAGCCCCTACAACCACAAAAAGGATCGGAGTCATTAGCACTTATGGTTTTTAAATGGCACCCAGAATTATGTTGCACGAAGCACAATTTCACATCATTCTGGGTTCATTTGTGTGAAAACAAGGTCCAATCAGGCTGAAACGTTACAGGAAGGTAGAATCTATTGAGTTGTAAGTTATCAGAACGTTTCATGATGATAACACTTTCCTAAGGGGGTCAAACCATGTCCCAAAGGTCACCGGATCTGGTGTCAATTTAAAGAAGTAGTCCAGTTACAAATTTGTGGGCTTATAACGTGGCTTCTGAATGTCCTAGAGAGATCATGTTTGTTTTATTATACTCCAATCAACAGCCCCTATAACCACAAAAAGGAATGGAGTCATTAGCAATTATGGTTTGTAAATAGCACCCAGAATTATGTTGCACGAAGCACAATTTCACATCATTCTGGGTCCATTTGTGTGAAAACAAGGTCCAGTCAGGCTGAAACGCTACAAGAAGGTAGAATCTATTGAGTTGTAAGTGATCTGAACGTTTCAAGATGATCGCACATTCCTATAGGGGGTAAAACCATGTCCCAAAGGTCACCGGGCCTGGTGTCACTTTAAAGATGTAGTCCAGTTACACCTTTGTGGGCTTATAACTTGGCTTCTGAATGTCCTAGAGAGGTTAGGTTTGTTTTAGTGTACACCAATCAAAAGCCCCTACAACCACAAAAAGGAATGGAGTCATTAGCACTGATGGTTTGTAAATGGCACCCAGAATTATGTTGCACGAAGCACAATTTCACATCATTCTGGGTTCATTTGTGTGAAAACAAGGTCCAATCAAGCTGAAACGTTTCAGGAAGGTAGAATCTATTGAGTTGTAAGTGATCTGAACGTTTCATGATGATAGCACTTTCCTAAGGGGGTCAAACAATGTCCCAAAGGTCACCGGATCTGGTGTCAATTTAAAGAAGTAGTCCAGTTACACATTTGTGGGCTTATAACTTGGCTTCTGAATGTCCTAGAGAGATCAGGTTTGTTTTAGTGTACTCCAATCAACAGCCCCTACAACCACAAAAAGGAATGGAGTCATTAGCACTTATGGTTTGTAAATGGCACCCAGAATTATGTTGCACGAAGCACTATTTCACATCATTCTGGGTCCATTTGTGTGAAAACAAGGTCCAATCAGGCTGAAATGTTACAGGAAGGTAGAATCTATTGAGTTGTAAGTGATCTGAACGTTTCATGATGATAGCACTTTCCTAAGGAGGTCAAACCATGTCCCAAAGGTCACCGGATCTGGTGTCAATTTAAAGAAGTTGTCCAGTTACACATTTGTGGGCTTATAACTTGGCTTCTGAATGTCCTGGAGCGATCAGGTTTGTTTTAGTGTACTCCAATCAACAGCCCCTACAACCACAAAAAGGAATGGAGTCATTAGCACTTATGGTTTTTAAATGGCACCCAGAATTATGTTGCACGAAGCACATTTTCACATCATTCTGGGTTCATTTGTGTGAAAACAAGGTCCAATCAGGCTGAAACGTTACAGGAAGGTAGAATTTATTGAGTTGTAAGTGATCTGAACGTTTCATGATGATAGCACTTTCCTAAGGGGGTCAAACCATGTCCCAAAGGTCACCGGATCTGGTGTCACTTTAAAGAAGTAGTCCAGTTACACATTTGTGGGCTTATAACTTTGCTTCTGAATGTCCTAGAGAGATCAGGTTTGTTTTAGTATACTCCAATCAAAAGCCCCTACAACCAAAAAAAGGATCGGAGTCATTAGCACTTATTGTTTTTAAATGGCACCCAGAATTATGTTGCACGAAGCACAATTTCACATCATTCTGGGTTCATTTGTGTGAAAACAAGGTCCAATCAGGCTGAAACGTTACAGGAAGGTAGAATCTATTGAGTTGTAAGTGATCTGAACGTTTCATGATGATAGCACTTTCCTATGGGGGTCAATCCATGTCCCAAAGGTCACCGGATCTGGTGTCAATTTAAAGAAGTTGTCCAGTTACACATTTGTGGGCTTATAACTTGGCTTCTGAATGTCCTAGAGCGATCAGGTTTGTTTTAGTGTACTCCAATCAACAGCCCCTACAACCACAAAAAGGAATGGAGACATTAGCACTTATGGTTTTTAAATGGCACTCAGAATTATGTTGCACGAAGCACAATTTCACATTATTCTGGGTTCATTTGTGTGAAAACAAGGTCCAATCAGGCTGAAACGTTACAGGAAGGTAGAATCTATTGAGTTGTAAGTGATCTGAACGTTTCATGATGATAGCACTTTCCTAAGGGGGTCAAACCATGTCCCAAAGGTCACTGGATCTGGTGTCAATTTAAAGAAGTAGTCCAGTTACACATTTGTGGGCTTATAACTTGGCTTCTGAATGTCCTGGAGCGATCAGGTTTGTTTTAGTGTACTCCAATCAACAGCCCCTACAACCACAAAAAGGAATGGAGTCATTAGAACTTATGGTTATTAAATGGCACCCAGAATTATGTTGCACAAAGCACAATTTCACATCATTCTGGGTTCATTTGTGTGAAAACAAGGTCCAATCAGGCTGAAACGTTACAGGAAGGTAGAATTTATTGAGTTGTAAGTGATCTGAACGTTTCATGATGATAGCACTTTCCTAAGGGGGTCAAACCATGTCCCAAAGGTCACCGGATCTGGTGTCACTTTAAAGAAGTAGTCCAGTTACACATTTGTGGGCTTATAACTTTGCTTCTGAATGTCCTAGAGAGATCAGGTTTGTTTTAGTATACTCCAATCAAAAGCCCCTACAACCAAAAAAAGGATCGGAGTCATTAGCACTTATTGTTTTTAAATGGCACCCAGAATTATGTTGCACGAAGCACAATTTCACATCATTCTGGGTTCATTTGTGTGAAAACAAGGTCCAATCAGGCTGAAACGTTACAGGAAGGTAGAATCTATTGAGTTGTAAGTGATCTGAACGTTTCATGATGATAGCACTTTCCTATGGGGGTCAATCCATGTCCCAAAGGTCACCGGATCTGGTGTCAATTTAAAGAAGTTGTCCAGTTACACATTTGTGGGCTTATAACTTGGCTTCTCAATGTCCTAGAGCGATCAGGTTTGTTTTAGTGTACTCCAATCAACAGCCCCTACAACCACAAAAAGGAATGGAGACATTAGCACTTATGGTTTTTAAATGGCACTCAGAATTATGTTGCACGAAGCACAATTTCACATTATTCTGGGTTCATTTGTGTGAAAACAAGGTCCAATCAGGCTGAAACGTTACAGGAAGGTAGAATCTATTGAGTTGTAAGTGATCTGAACGTTTCATGATGATAGCACTTTCCTAAGGGGGTCAAACCATGTCCCAAAGGTCACTGGATCTGGTGTCAATTTAAAGAAGTAGTCCAGTTACACATTTGTGGGCTTATAACTTGGCTTCTGAATGTCCTGGAGCGATCAGGTTTGTTTTAGTGTACTCCAATCAACAGCCCCTACAACCACAAAAAGGAATGGAGTCATTAGAACTTATGGTTATTAAATGGCACCCAGAATTATGTTGCACAAAGCACAATTTCACATCATTCTGGGTTCATTTGTGTGAAAACAAGGTCCAATCAGGCTGAAACGTTACAGGAAGGTAGAATTTATTGAGTTGTAAGTGATCTGAACGTTTCGTGATGATAGCACTTTCCTAAGGGGGTCAAACCATGTCCCAAAGGTCATCGGATCTGGTGTCACTTTAAAGAAGTAGTCCAGTTACACATTTGTGGGCTTATAACTTGGCTTCTGAATGTCCTAGAGGGATCAGGTTTGTTTTAGTATACTCCAATCAACAGCCCCTACAACCACAAAAAGGATCGGAGTCATTAGCACTTATGGTTTTTAAATGGCACCCAGAATTATGTTGCACGAAGCACAATTTCACATCATTCTGGGTTCATTTGTGTGAAAACGAGGTCCAATCAGGCTGAAACGTTACAGGAAGTTAGAATCTATTGAGTTGTAAGTGATCTGAACGTTTCATGATGATAGCACTTTCCTATGGGGGTCAAACCATGTCCCAAAGGTCACCGGATCTGGTGTCAATTTAAAGAAGTTGTCCAGTTACACATTTGTGGGCTTATAACTTGGCTTCTGAATGTCCTAGAGCGATCAGGTTTGTTTTAGTGTACTCCAATCAACAGCCCCTACAACCACAAAAAGGAATGGAGACATTAGCACTTATGGTTTTTAAATGGCACCCAGAATTATGTTGCACGAAGCACAATTTCACATCATTCTGGGTTCATTTGTGTGAAAACAAGGTCCAATCAGGCTGAAACGTTACAGGAAGGTAGAATCTATTGAGTTGTAAGTGATCTGAACGTTTCATGATGATAGCACTTTCCTAAGGGGGTCAAACCATGTCCCAAAGGTCACCGGATCTGGTGTCACTTTAAAGAAGTAGTCCAGTTACACATTTGTGGGCTTATAACTTGGCTTCTGAATGTCCTAGAGAGGTCAGGTTTGTTTTAGTGTACTCCAATCAACAGCCCCTACAACCACAAAAAGGAATGGAGACATTAGCACTTATGGTTTTTAAATGGCACCCAGAATTATGTTGCACGAAGCACAATTTCACATCATTCTGCGTTCATTTGTGTGAAAACAAGGTCCAATCAGGCTGAAACGCTACAAGAAGGTAGAATCTATTGAGTTGTAATTGATCTGAACGTTTCAAAATGATCGCACATTTCTATAGGGGGTCAAACCATGTCCCAAAGGTCACCGGGCCTGGTGTCACTTTAAAGTAGTCCAGTTACACCTTTTTGGGCTTATAACTTGGCTTCTGAATGTCCTAGAGAGGTCAGGTTTGTTTTAGTGTACTCCAATCAACAGCCCCTACAACCACAAAAAGGAATGGAGTCATTAGCACTTATGGTTTGTAAATGGCACCCAGAATTATGTTGCACGAAGGACTATTTCACATCATTCTGGGTCCATTTGTGTGAAAACAAGGTCCAATCAGGCTGAAACGTTACAGGAAGGTAGAATCTATTGAGTTGTAAGTTATCAGAACGTTTCATGATGATAACACTTTCCTAAGGGGGTCAAACCATGTCCCAAAGGTCACCGGATCTGGTGTCAATTTAAAGAAGTAGTCCAGTTACACCTTTGTGGGCTTATAACTTGGCTTCTGAATGTCCTAGAGAGGTTAGGTTTGTTTTAGTGTACTCCAATCAAAAGCCCCTACAACCACAAAAAGGAATGGACTCATTAGCACTGATGGTTTGTAAATGGCACCCAGAATTATGTTGCACGAAGCACAATTTCACATCATTCTGGGTTCATTTGTGTGAAAACAAGGTCAAATCAGGCTGAAACGTTTCAGGAAGGTAGAATCTATTGAGTTGTAAGTGATCTGAACGTTTCATGATGATAGCACTTTCCTAAGGGGGTCAAACAATGTCCCAAAGGTCACCGGATCTGGTGTCAATTTAAAGAAGTAGTCCAGTTACACATTTGTGGGCTTATAACTTGGCTTCTGAATGTCCTAGAGAGATCAGGTTTGTTTTAGTGTACTCCAGTCAACAGCCCCTACAACCACAAAAAGGAATGGAGTCATTAGCACTTATGGTTTGTAAATGGCACCCAGAATTATGTTGCACGAAGCACTATTTCACATCATTCTGGGTCCATTTGTGTGAAAACAAGGTCCTATCAGGCTGAAATGTTACAGGAAGGTAGAATCTATTGAGTTGTAAGTGATCTGAACGTTTCATGATGATAGCACTTTCCTAAGGGGGTCAAACCATGTCCCAAAGGTCACCGGATCTGGTGTCAATTTAAAGAAGTTGTCCAGTTACACATTTGTGGGCTTATAACTTGGCTTCTGAATGTCCTGGAGCGATCAGGTTTGTTTTAGTGTACTCCAATCAACAGCCCCTACAACCACAAAAAGGAATGGAGTCATTAGCACTTATGGTTTTTAAATGGCACCCAGAATTATGTTGCACGAAGCACAATTTCACATCATTCTGGGTTCATTTGTGTGAAAACAAGGTCCAATCAGGCTGAAACGTTACAGGAAGGTAGAATTTATTGAGTTGTAAGTGATCTGAACGTTTCATGATGATAGCACTTTCCTAAGGGGGTCAAACCATGTCCCAAAGGTCACCGGATCTGGTGTCACTTTAAAGAAGTAGTCCAGTTACACATTTGTGGGCTTATAACTTTGCTTCTGAATGTCCTGGAGAGATCAGGTTTGTTTTAGTATACTCCAATCAACAGCCCCTACAACCACAAAAACGATCGGAGTCATTAGCACTTATTGTTTTTAAATGGCACCCAGAATTATGTTGCACGAAGCACAATTTCACATCATTCTGGGTTCATTTGTGTGAAAACAAGGTCCAATCAGGCTGAAACGTTACAGGAAGGTAGAATCTATTGAGTTGTAAGTGATCTGAACGTTTCATGATGATAGCACTTTCCTATGGGGGTCAATCCATGTCCCAAAGGTCACCGGATCTGGTGTCAATTTAAAGAAGTTGTCCAGTTACACATTTGTGGGCTTATAACTTGGCTTCTGAATGTCCTAGAGCGATCAGGTTTGTTTTAGGGTACTCCAATCAACAGCCCCTACAACCACAAAAATGAATGGAGACATTAGCACTTATGGTTTTTAAATGGCACTCAGAATTATGATGCACGAAGCACAATTTCACATCAGTCTGCGTTCATTTGTGTGAAAACAAGGTCCAATCAGGCTGAAACGCTACAAGAAGGTAGAATCTATTGAGTTGTAATTGATCTGAACGTTTCAAAATGATCGCACATTTCTATAGGGGGTAAAACCATGTCCCAAAGGTCACCGGGCCTGGTGTCACTTTAAAGATGTAGTCCAGTTACACCTTTGTGGGCTTATAACTTGGCTTCTGAATGTCCTAGAGAGGTTAGGTTTGTTTTAGTGTACTCCAATCAAAAGCCCCTACAACCACAAAAAGGAATGGAGTCATTAGCACTTATGGTTTGTAAATGGCACCCAGAATTATGTTGCACGAAGCACAATTTCACATCATTCTGGGTTCATTTGTGTGAAAACAAGGTCCAATCAGGCTGAAACGTTACAGGAAGGTAGAATCTATTGAGTTGTAAGTGATCTGAACGTTTCATGATGATAGCACTTTCCTAAGGGGGTCAAACTATGTCCCAAAGGTCACCGGATCTGGTGTCAATTTAAAGAAGTAGTCCAGTTACACCTTTGTGGGCTTATAACTTGGCTTCTGAATGTCCTAGAGAGATCAGGTTTATTTTAGTGTACTCCAATCAACAGCCCCTACAACCACAAAAAGGAATGGAGTCATTAGCACTTATGGTTTGTAAATGGCACCCAGAATTATGTTGCACGAAGGACTATTTCACATCATTCTGGGTCCATTTGTGTGAAAACAAGGTCCAATCAGGCTGAAATGTTACAGGAAGGTAGAATCTATTGAGTTGTAAGTGATCTGAACGTTTCATGATGATAGCCCTTTCCTAAGGGGGTCAAACCATGTCCCAAACGTCACCGGATCTGGTGTCAATTTAAAGAAGTTGTCCAGTTACACATTTGTGGGCTTATAACTTGGCTTCTGAATGTCCTGGAGCAAATCAGGTTTGTTTTAGTGTACTCCAATCAACAGCCCCTACAACCACAAAAAGGAATGGAGTCATTAGCACTTATGGTTTTTAATTGGCACCCAGAATTATGTTGCACAAAGCACAATTTCACATCATTCTGGGTTCATTTGTGTGAAAACAAGGTCCAATCAGGCTGAAACGTTACAGGAAGGTAGAATCTATTGAGTTGTAAGTGATCTGAACGTTTCATGATGATAGCACTTTCCTATGGGGGTTAAACCATGTCCCAAATGTCACCGGATCTGGTGTCAATTTAAAGAAGTTGTCAAGTTACACATTTGTGGGCTTATAACTTGGCTTCTGAATGTCCTAGAGCGATCAGGTTTGTTTTAGTGTACTCCAATCAACAGCCCCTACAACCACAAAAAGGAATGGAGTCATTAGCACTTATGGTTTTTAAATGGAACCCAGAATTATGTTGCACGAAGCACAATTTCACATCATTCTGGGTTCATTTGTGTGAAAACAAGGTCCAATCAGGCTGAAACGTTACAGGAAGGTAGAATTTATTGAGTTGTAAGTGATCTGAACGTTTCATGATGATAGCACTTTCCTAAGGGGGTCAAACCATGTCCCAAAGCTCACCGGATCTGGTGTCACTTTAAAGAACTAGTCCAGTTACACATTTGTGGGCTTATAACTTGGCTTCTGAATGTCCTAGAGAGATCAGGTTTGTTTTAGTATACTCCAATCAACAGCCCCTACAACCACAAAAAAGATCGGAGTCATTAGCACTTATGGTTTTTAAATGGCACCCAGAATTATGTTGCACGAAGCACAATTTCACATCATTCTGGGTTCATTTGTGTGAAAAAAAGGTCCAATCAGGCTGAAACGTTAAAGGAAGGTAGAATCTATTGAGTTGTAAGTGATCTGAACGTTTCATGATGATAGCACTTTCCTATGGGGGTCAAACCATGTCCCAAAGGTCACCAGATCTGGTGTCAATTTAAAGAAGTTGTCCAGTTACACATTTGTGGGTTATAACTTGGCTTCTGAATGTCCTAGAGCGATCAGGTTTGTTTGAGTGTACTCCAATCAACAGCCCCTACAACCACAAAAAGGAATGGAGACATTAGCACTTATGGTTTTTAAATGGCACCCAGAATTATGTTGCACGAAGCACAATTTCACATCATTCTGGGTTCATTTGTGTGAAAACAAGGTCCAATCAGGCTGAAACGTTACAGGAAGGTAGAATCTATTGAGTTGTAAGTGATCTGAACGTTTCATGATGATAACACTTTCCTAAGGGGGTCAAACCATGTCCCAAAGGTCACCGGATCTGGTGTCAATTTAAAGAAGTAGTCCAGTTACACATTTGTGGGCTTATAACTTGGCTTCTGAATGTCCTGGAGCGATCAGGTTTGTTTTAGTGTACTCCAATCAACAGCCCCTACAACCACAAAAAGGAATGGAGTCATTAGAACTTATGGTTATTAAATGGCACCCAGAATTATGTTGCACAAAGCACAATTTCACATCATTCTGTGTTCATTTGTGTGAAAACAAGGTCCAATCAGGCTGAAACGTTACAGGAAGGTAGAATTTATTGAGTTGTAAGTGATCTGAACGTTTCGTGATGATAGCACTTTCCTAAGGGGGTCAAACCATGTCCCAAAGGTCATCGGATCTGGTGTCACTTTAAAGAAGTAGTCCAGTTACACATTTGTGGGCTTATAACTTGGCTTCTGAATGTCCTAGAGAGATCAGGTTTGTTTTAGTATACTCCAATCAACAGCCCCTACAACCACAAAAAGGATCGGAGTCAGTAGCACTTATGGTTTTTAAATGGCACCCAGAATTATGTTGCACGAAGCACAATTTCACATCATTCTGGGTTCATTTGTGTGAAAACAAGGTCCAATCAGGCTGAAACGTTACAGGAAGGTAGAATCTATTGAGTTGTAAGTTATCAGAACGTTTCATGATGATAACACTTTCCTAAGGGGGTCAAACCATGTCCCAAAGGTCACCGGATCTGGTGTCAATTTAAAGAAGTAGTCCAGTTACAAATTTGTGGGCTTATAACGTGGCTTCTGAATGTCCTAGAGAGATCAGGTTTGTTTTATTATACTCCAATCAACAGCCCCTATAACCACAAAAAGGAATGGAGTCATTAGCACTTATGGTTTGTAAATAGCACCCAGAATTATGTTGCACGAAGCACAAATTCACATCATTCTGGGTCCATTTGTGTGAAAACAAGGTCCAGTCAGGCTGAAACGCTACAAGAAGGTAGAATCTATTGAGTTGTAAGTGATCTGAACGTTTCAAGATGATCGCACATTCCTATAGGGGGTAAAACCATGTCCCAAAGGTCACCGGGCCTGGTGTCACTTTAAAGATGTAGTCCAGTTACACCTTTGTGGGCTTATAACTTGGCTTCTGAATGTCCTAGAGAGGTTAGGTTTGTTTTAGTGTACACCAATCAAAAGCCCCTACAACCACAAAAAGGAATGGAGTCATTAGCACTGATGGTTTGTAAATGGCACCCAGAATTATGTTGCACGAAGCACAATTTCACATCATTCTGGGTTCATTTGTGTGAAAACAAGGTCCAATCAGGCTGAAACGTTTCAGGAAGGTAGAATCTATTGAGTTGTAAGTGATCTGAACGTTTCATGATGATAGCACTTTCCTAAGGAGGTCAAACCATGTCCCAAAGGTCACCGGATCTGGTGTCAATTTAAAGAAGTTGTCCAGTTACACATTTGTGGGCTTATAACTTGGCTTCTGAATGTCCTGGAGCGATCAGGTTTGTTTTAGTGTACTCCAATCAACAGCCCCTACAACCACAAAAAGGAATGGAGTCATTAGCACTTATGGTTTTTAAATGGCACCCAGAATTATGTTGCACGAAGCACATTTTCACATCATTCTGGGTTCATTTGTGTGAAAACAAGGTCCAATCAGGCTGAAACGTTACAGGAAGGTAGAATTTATTGAGTTGTAAGTGATCTGAACGTTTCATGATGATAACACTTTCCTAAGGGGGTCAAACCATGTCCCAAAGGTCACCGGATCAGGTGTCAATTTAAAGAAGTAGTCCAGTTACACATTTGTGGGCTTATAACTTGGCTTCTGAATGTCCTAGAGAGATCAGGTTTGTTTTAGTGTACTCCAATCAACAGCCCCTACAACCACAAAAAGGAATGGAGTCATTAGCACTTATGGTTTTTAAATGGCACCCAGAATTATGTTGCAAGAAGCACAATTTCACATCATTCTGGGTTCATTTGTGTGAAAACAAGGTCCAATCAGGCTGAAACGTTACAGGAAGGTAGAATTTATTGAGTTGTAAGTGATCTGAACGTTTCATGATGATAGCACTTTCCTAAGGGGGTCAAACCATGTCCCAAAGGTCACCGGATCTGGTGTCACTTTAAAGAAGTAGTCCAGTTACACATTTGTGGGCTTATAACTTGGCTTCTGAATGTCCTAGAGAGATCAGGTTTGTTTTAGTATACTCCAATCAACAGCCCCTACAACCACAAAAAGGATCGGAGTCATTAGCACTTATGGTTTTTAAATGGCACCCAGAATTATGTTGCACGAAGCACAATTTCACATCATTCTGGGTTCATTTGTGTGAAAACAAGGTCCAATCAGGCTGAAACGTTACAGGAAGGTAGAATCTATTGAGTTGTAAGTTATCAGAACGTTTCATGATGATAACACTTTCCTAAGGGGGTCAAACCATGTCCCAAAGGTCACCGGATCTGGTGTCAATTTAAAGAAGTAGTCCAGTTACAAATTTGTGGGCTTATAACGTGGCTTCTGAATGTCCTAGAGAGATCATGTTTGTTTTATTATACTCCAATCAACAGCCCCTATAACCACAAAAAGGAATGGAGTCATTAGCAATTATGGTTTGTAAATAGCACCCAGAATTATGTTGCACGAAGCACAATTTCACATCATTCTGGGTCCATTTGTGTGAAAACAAGGTCCAGTCAGGCTGAAACGCTACAAGAAGGTAGAATCTATTGAGTTGTAAGTGATCTGAACGTTTCAAGATGATCGCACATTCCTATAGGGGGTAAAACCATGTCCCAAAGGTCACCGGGCCTGGTGTCACTTTAAAGATGTAGTCCAGTTACACCTTTGTGGGCTTATAACTTGGCTTCTGAATGTCCTAGAGAGGTTAGGTTTGTTTTAGTGTACACCAATCAAAAGCCCCTACAACCACAAAAAGGAATGGAGTCATTAGCACTGATGGTTTGTAAATGGCACCCAGAATTATGTTGCACGAAGCACAATTTCACATCATTCTGGGTTCATTTGTGTGAAAACAAGGTCCAATCAAGCTGAAACGTTTCAGGAAGGTAGAATCTATTGAGTTGTAAGTGATCTGAACGTTTCATGATGATAGCACTTTCCTAAGGGGGTCAAACAATGTCCCAAAGGTCACCGGATCTGGTGTCAATTTAAAGAAGTAGTCCAGTTACACATTTGTGGGCTTATAACTTGGCTTCTGAATGTCCTAGAGAGATCAGGTTTGTTTTAGTGTACTCCAATCAACAGCCCCTACAACCACAAAAAGGAATGGAGTCATTAGCACTTATGGTTTGTAAATGGCACCCAGAATTATGTTGCACGAAGCACTATTTCACATCATTCTGGGTCCATTTGTGTGAAAACAAGGTCCAATCAGGCTGAAATGTTACAGGAAGGTAGAATCTATTGAGTTGTAAGTGATCTGAACGTTTCATGATGATAGCACTTTCCTAAGGAGGTCAAACCATGTCCCAAAGGTCACCGGATCTGGTGTCAATTTAAAGAAGTTGTCCAGTTACACATTTGTGGGCTTATAACTTGGCTTCTGAATGTCCTGGAGCGATCAGGTTTGTTTTAGTGTACTCCAATCAACAGCCCCTACAACCACAAAAAGGAATGGAGTCATTAGCACTTATGGTTTTTAAATGGCACCCAGAATTATGTTGCACGAAGCACATTTTCACATCATTCTGGGTTCATTTGTGTGAAAACAAGGTCCAATCAGGCTGAAACGTTACAGGAAGGTAGAATTTATTGAGTTGTAAGTGATCTGAACGTTTCATGATGATAGCACTTTCCTAAGGGGGTCAAACCATGTCCCAAAGGTCACCGGATCTGGTGTCACTTTAAAGAAGTAGTCCAGTTACACATTTGTGGGCTTATAACTTTGCTTCTGAATGTCCTAGAGAGATCAGGTTTGTTTTAGTATACTCCAATCAACAGCCCCTACAACCAAAAAAAGGATCGGAGTCATTAGCACTTATTGTTTTTAAATGGCACCCAGAATTATGTTGCACGAAGCACAATTTCACATCATTCTGGGTTCATTTGTGTGAAAACAAGGTCCAATCAGGCTGAAACGTTACAGGAAGGTAGAATCTATTGAGTTGTAAGTGATCTGAACGTTTCATGATGATAGCACTTTCCTATGGGGGTCAATCCATGTCCCAAAGGTCACCGGATCTGGTGTCAATTTAAAGAAGTTGTCCAGTTACACATTTGTGGGCTTATAACTTGGCTTCTGAATGTCCTAGAGCGATCAGGTTTGTTTTAGTGTACTCCAATCAACAGCCCCTACAACCACAAAAAGGAATGGAGACATTAGCACTTATGGTTTTTAAATGGCACTCAGAATTATGTTGCACGAAGCACAATTTCACATTATTCTGGGTTCATTTGTGTGAAAACAAGGTCCAATCAGGCTGAAACGTTACAGGAAGGTAGAATCTATTGAGTTGTAAGTGATCTGAACGTTTCATGATGATAGCACTTTCCTAAGGGGGTCAAACCATGTCCCAAAGGTCACTGGATCTGGTGTCAATTTAAAGAAGTAGTCCAGTTACACATTTGTGGGCTTATAACTTGGCTTCTGAATGTCCTGGAGCGATCAGGTTTGTTTTAGTGTACTCCAATCAACAGCCCCTACAACCACAAAAAGGAATGGAGTCATTAGAACTTATGGTTATTAAATGGCACCCAGAATTATGTTGCACAAAGCACAATTTCACATCATTCTGGGTTCATTTGTGTGAAAACAAGGTCCAATCAGGCTGAAACGTTACAGGAAGGTAGAATTTATTGAGTTGTAAGTGATCTGAACGTTTCGTGATGATAGCACTTTCCTAAGGGGGTCAAACCATGTCCCAAAGGTCATCGGATCTGGTGTCACTTTAAAGAAGTAGTCCAGTTACACATTTGTGGGCTTATAACTTGGCTTCTGAATGTCCTAGAGGGATCAGGTTTGTTTTAGTATACTCCAATCAACAGCCCCTACAACCACAAAAAGGATCGGAGTCATTAGCACTTATGGTTTTTAAATGGCACCCAGAATTATGTTGCACGAAGCACAATTTCACATCATTCTGGGTTCATTTGTGTGAAAACGAGGTCCAATCAGGCTGAAACGTTACAGGAAGTTAGAATCTATTGAGTTGTAAGTGATCTGAACGTTTCATGATGATAGCACTTTCCTATGGGGGTCAAACCATGTCCCAAAGGTCACCGGATCTGGTGTCAATTTAAAGAAGTTGTCCAGTTACACATTTGTGGGCTTATAACTTGGCTTCTGAATGTCCTAGAGCGATCAGGTTTGTTTTAGTGTACTCCAATAAACAGCCCCTACAACCACAAAAAGGAATGGAGACATTAGCACTTATGGTTTTTAAATGGCACCCAGAATTATGTTGCACGAAGCACAATTTCACATCATTCTGGGTTCATTTGTGTGAAAACAAGGTCCAATCAGGCTGAAACGTTACAGGAAGGTAGAATCTATTGAGTTGTAAGTGATCTGAACGTTTCATGATGATAGCACTTTCCTAAGGGGGTCAAACCATGTCCCAAAGGTCACCGGATCTGGTGTCACTTTAAAGAAGTAGTCCAGTTACACATTTGTGGGCTTATAACTTGGCTTCTGAATGTCCTAGAGAGGTCAGGTTTGTTTTAGTGTACTCCAATCAACAGCCCCTACAACCACAAAAAGGAATGGAGACATTAGCACTTATGGTTTTTAAATGGCACCCAGAATTATGTTGCACGAAGCACAATTTCACATCATTCTGCGTTCATTTGTGTGAAAACAAGGTCCAATCAGGCTGAAACGCTACAAGAAGGTAGAATCTATTGAGTTGTAATTGATCTGAACGTTTAAAAATGATCGCACATTTCTATAGGGGGTCAAACCATGTCCCAAAGGTCACCGGGCCTGGTGTCACTTTAAAGTAGTCCAGTTACACCTTTTTGGGCTTATAACTTGGCTTCTGAATGTCCTAGAGAGGTCAGGTTTGTTTTAGTGTACTCCAATCAACAGCCCCTACAACCACAAAAAGGAATGGAGTCATTAGCACTTATGGTTTGTAAATGGCACCCAGAATTATGTTGCACGAAGGACTATTTCACATCATTCTGGGTCCATTTGTGTGAAAACAAGGTCCAATCAGGCTGAAATGTTACAGGAAGGTAGAATCTATTGAGTTGTAAGTGATCTGAACGTTTCATGATGATAGCCCTTTCCTAAGGGGGTCAAACCATGTCCCAAACGTCACCGGATCTGGTGTCAATTTAAAGAAGTTGTCCAGTTTCACATTTGTGGGCTTATAACTTGGCTTCTGAATGTCCTGGAGCAAATATGGTTTGTTTTAGTGTACTCCAATCAACAGCAACTACAACCACAAAAAGGAATGGAGTCATTAGCACTTATGGTTTTTAAATGGCGCCCAGAATTATGTTGCACGAAGCACAATTTCACATCATTCTGGGTTCATTTGTGTGAAAACAAGGTCCAATCAGGCTGAAACGTTACAGGAAGGTAGAATCTATTGAGTTGGAAGTGATCTGAACGTTTCATGATGATAGCACTTTCCTATGGGGGTCAAACCATGTCCCAAAGGTCACCGGATCTGGTGTCAATTTAAAGAAGTTGTCCAGTTACACATTTGTGGGCTTATAACTTGGCTTCTGAATGTCCTAGAGCGATCAGGTTTGTTTTAGTGTACTCCAATCAACAGCCCCTACAACCACAAAAAGGAATGGAGTCATTAGCACTTATGGTTTTTAAATGGAACCCAGAATTATGTTGCACGAAGCACAATTTCACATCATTCTGGGTTCATTTGTGTGAAAACAAGGTCCAATCAGGCTGAAACGTTACAGGAAGGTAGAATTTATTGAGTTGTAAGTGATCTGAACGTTTCATGATGATAGCACTTTCCTAAGGGGGTCAAACCATGTCCCAAAGGTCACCGGATCTGGTGTCACTTTAAAGAACTAGTCCAGTTACACATTTGTGGGCTTATAACTTGGCTTCTGAATGTCCTAGAGAGATCAGGTTTGTTTTAGTATACTCCAATCAACAGCCCCTACAACCACAAAAAAGATCGGAGTCATTAGCACTTATGGTTTTTAAATGGCACCCAGAATTATGTTGCACGAATCACAATTTCACATCATTCTGGGTTCATTTGTGTGAAAACAAGGTCCAATCAGGCTGAAACGTTAAAGGAAGGTAGAATCTATTGAGTTGTAAGTGATCTGAACGTTTCATGATGATAGCACTTTCCTATGGGGGTCAAACCATGTCCCAAAGGTCACCAGATCTGGTGTCAATTTAAAGAAGTTGTCCAGTTACACATTTGTGGGCTTATAACTTGGCTTCTGAATGTCCTAGAGCGATCAGGTTTGTTTGAGTGTACTCCAATCAACAGCCCCTACAACCACAAAAAGGAATGGAGACATTAGCACTTATGGTTTTTAAATGGCACCCAGAATTATGTTGCACGAAGCACAATGTCACATCATTCTGGGTTCATTTGTGTGAAAACAAGGTCCAATCAGGCTGAAACGTTACAGGAAGGTAGAATCTATTGAGTTGTAAGTGATCTGAACGTTTCATGATGATAACACTTTCCTAAGGGGGTAAAACCATGTCCCAAAGGTCACCGGATCAGGTGTCATTTTAAAGAAGTAGTCCAGTTACACATTTGTGGGCTTATAACTTGGCTTCTGAATGTCCTAGAGAGATCAGGTTTGTTTTAGTGTACTCCAATCAACAGCCCCTACAACCACTAAAAGGAATGGAGTCATTAGCACTTATGGTTTTTAAATGGCACCCAGAATTATGTTGCACGAAGCACAATTTCACATCATTCTGGGTTCATTTGTGTGAAAACAAGGTCCAATCAGGCTGAAACGTTACAGGAAGGTAGAATTTATTGAGTTGTAAGTGATCTGAACGTTTCATGATGATAGCACTTTCCTAAGGGGGTCAAACCATGTCCCAAAGGTCACCGGATCTGGTGTCACTTTAAAGAAGTAGTCCAGTTACACATTTGTGGGCTTATAACTTGGCTTCTGAATGTCCTAGAGAGATCAGGTTTGTTTTAGTATACTCCAATCAACAGCCCCTACAACCACAAAAAGGATCGGAGTCATTAGCACTTATGGTTTTTAAATGGCACCCAGAATTATGTTGCACGAAGCACAATTTCACATCATTCTGGGTTTGACCCCCTATAGGAAAGTGCTATCATCATGAAACGTTCAGATCACTTACAACTCAATAGATTCTACCTTCCTGTAACGTTTCAGCCTGATTGGACCTTGTTTTCACACAAATGAACCCAGAATGATGTGAAATTGTGCTTCGTGCAACATAATTCTGGGTGCCATTTACAAACCATAAGTGCTAATGACTCCATTCCTTTTTGTGGTTGTAGGGGCTGTTGATTGGAGTACATTAAAACAAACCTGATCTCTCTAGGACATTCAGAAGCCAAGTTATAAGCCCACAAATGTGTAACTGGACTATTTCTTAAATTGACACCAGATCCGGTGACCTTTGGGACATGGTTTGACCCCCTTAGGAAAGTGCTATCATCATGAAACGTTCAGATCACTTACAACTCAATAGATTCTACCTTCCTGTAACGTTTAAGCCTGATTGGACCTTGTTTTCACACAAATGAACCCAGAATGATGTGAAATTGTGCTTCGTGCAACATAATTCTGGGTGCCATTTAAAAACCATAAGTGCTTATGACTCCATTCCTTTTTGAGGTTGTAGGTGCTGTTGATTGGAGTACATTAAAACAAACCTGATCTCTCTAGGACATTCAGAAGCCAAGTTATAAGCCCACAAATGTGTAACTGGACTACTTCTTTAAATTGACACCAGATCCGATGACCTTTGGGACATGGTTTGACCCCCTTAGGAAAGTGCTATCATCATGAAACTTTCAGATCACTTACAACTCAATAGATTCTACCTTCCTGTAACATTTCAGCCTGATTGGACCTTGTTTTCACACAAATGAACCCAGAATGATGTGAAATTGTGCTTCGTGCAACATAATTCTGGGTGTCATTTAAAAACCATAAGTGCTAATGACTCCATTCCTTTTCGTGGTTGTAGGGGCTTTTGATTGGAGTACATTAAAACAAAACTGATCTCTCTAGGACATTCAGAAGCCAAGTTATAAGCCCACAAATGTGTAACTGGACTACTTCTTTAAATTGACACCAGATCCGGTGACCTTTGGGACATGGTTTGACCCCCTTAGGAAAGTGCTATCATCATGAAACGTTCAGATCACTTACAACTCAATAGATTCTACCTTCCTGTAACGTTTCAGCCTGATTGGACCTTGTTTTCACACAAATGAACCCAGAATGATGTGAAATTGTGCTTCGTGCAACATAATTCTGGGTGCCATTTACAAACCATAAGTGCTAATGACTCCATTCCTTTTTGTGGTTGTAGGGGCTGTTGATTGGAGTACATTAAAACAAACCTGATCTCTCTAGGACATTCAGAAGCCAAGTTATAAGCCCACAAATGTGTAACTGGACTACTTCTTAAATTGACACCAGATCCGGTGACCTTTGGGACATGGTTTGACCCCCTTAGGAAAGTGCTATCATCATGAAACGTTCAGATCACTTACAACTCAATAGATTCTACCTTCCTGTAACGTTTCAGCCTGATTGGACCTTGTTTTCACACAAATGAACCCAGAATGATGTGAAAGTGTGCTTCGTGCAACATAATTCTGGGTGCCATTTAAAAACCATAAGTGCTTATGACTCCATTCCTTTTTGAGGTTGTAGGTGCTGTTGATTGGAGTACATTGAAACAAACCTGATCTCTCTACGACATTCAGAAGCCAAGTTATAAGCCCACAAATGTGTAACTGGACTACTTCTTTAAATTGACACCAGATCCGGTGACCTTTGGGACATGGTTTGACCCCCTTAGGAAAGTGCTATCATCATGAAACATTCAGATCACTAACAACTCAATAGATTCTACCTTCCTGTAACGTTTCAGCCTGATTGGACCTTGTTTTCACACAAATGAACCCAGAATGATGTGAAATTGTGCTTCGTGCAACATAATTCTGGGTGCCATTTAAAAACCATAAGTGCTAATGACTCCATTCCTTTTCGTGGTTGTAGGGGCTGTTGATTGGAGTACATTAAATCAAAACTGATCTCTCTAGGACATTCAGAAGCCAAGTTATAAGCCAACAAATGTGTAACTGGACTACTTCTGTAAAGTGACACCAGGCCCGGTGACCTTTGGGACATGGTTTTACCCCCTATAGGAATGTGCGATCATCATGAAACGTTCAGATCACTTACAACTCAATAGATTCTACCTTCTTGTAACGTTTCAGCCTGATTGGACCTTGTTTTCACACAAATGAACCCAGAATGATGTGAAATTGTGCTTCGTGCAACATAATTCTGGGTGCCATTTAAAAACCATAAGTGCTAATGACTCCATTCCTTTTAGTGGTAATGGGGGCTGTTAATTGGAGTACTCTAAAACAAACCTGATCTCTCAAGGACATTCAGAAGCCAAGTTATAAGCCCAAAAATGAGTAACTGGACTACTTCTTTAAAGTGACACCAGGCCCGGTGACCTTTAGGACATGGTTTTACCCCCTATAGGAATGTGCGATCATCATGAAACGTTCAGATCACTTACAACTCAATAGATTCTACCTTCTTGTAACGTTTCAGCCTGATTGGACCTTGTTTTCACACAAATGAACCCAGAATGATGTGAAATTGTGCTTCGTGCAACATAATTCTGGGTGCCATTTAAAAACCATGAGTGCTAATGACTCCATTCCTTTTAGTGGTAACGGGGGGCTGTTAATTGGAGTACTCTAAAACAAACCTGACCTCTCTAGGATATTCAGAAGTCAAGTTATAAGCCGACAAAGGTGTAACTGGACTACTTCTTTAAAGTGACACCAGGCCCGGTGACCTTTTGGACATGGTTTGACCCCCTATAGGAATGTGCGATCATCTTGAAACATTCAGATCACTTACAACTCAATAGATTCTACCTTCCTGTAACGTTTCAGCCTGATTGGACCTTGTTTTCACACAAATGAACCCAGAATGATGTGAAATTGTGCTTCGTGCAACATAATTCTAGGTGCCATTTGAAAACCATAAGTGCTAATGACTCCATTCCTTTTTGTGGTTGTAGGGGCTGTTGATTGGAGTATACTAAAACAAACCTGATCTCTCTAGGACATTCAGAAGCCAAGTTATAAGCCCACAAAGGTGTAACTGGACTACTTCTTTAAAGTGACACCAGGCCCGGTGACCTTTGGGACATGGTTTGACCCCCTATAGGAATGTGCGATCATCATGAAACGTTCAGATCACTTACAACTCAATAGATTCTACCTTCCTGTAATGTTTCAGCCTGATTGGACCTTGTTTTCACACAAATGAACCCAGAATGATGTGAAATTGTGCTTCGTGCAACATAATTCTGGGTGCCATTTACAAACCATAAGTGCTAATGACTCCATTCCTTTTTGTTGTTGTAGGGGCTGTTGATTGGAGAACACTAAAACAAACCTAACCTCTCTAGGACATTCAGAAGCCAAGTTATAAGCCCACAAAGGTGTAACTGGACTGCTTCTTTAAAGTGACACCAGGCCCGGTGACCTTTGGGACATGGTTTGACCCCCTATAGGAAAGTGCTATCATCATGAAACGTTCAGATCACTTACAACTCAATAGATTCTACCTTCCTGTAACGTTTCAGCCTGATTGGACCTTGTTTTCACACAAATGAACCCAGAATGATGTGAAATTGTGCTTCGTGCAACATAATTCTGGGTGCCATTTACAAACCATAAGTGCTAATGACTCCATTCCTTTTTGTGGTTGTAGGGGCTGTTATTGGAGTACACTAAAACAAACCTAACCTCTCTAGGACATTCAGAAGCCAAGTTATAAGCCCACAAATGTGTAACTGGACTACTTCTTTAAAGTGACACCAGGCCCGGTGACCTTTGGGACATGGTTTTACCCCCTATAGGAATGTGCGATCATCTTGAAACGTTCAGATCACTTACAACTCAATAGATTCTACCTTCTTGTAGCGTTTCAGCCTGATTGGACCTTGTTTTTACACAAATGGACCAAGAATGATGTGAAATTGTGCTTCGTGCAACATAATTCTGGGTGCCATTTACAAACCATAAGTGCTAAAGACTCCATTCCTTTTTGTGGTTGTAGGGGCTGTTGATTGGAGTACACTAAAACAAACCTGATCTCTCTAGGACATTCAGAAGCCAAGTTATAAGCCCACAAAGGTGTAACTGGACTACTTTAAATTGACACCAGATCCGGTGACCTTTGGGACATGGTTTGACCCCCTTAGGAAAGTGCTATCATCATGAAACGTTCAGATCACTTACAACTCAATACATTCTACCTTCCTGTAACGTTTCAGCCTGATTGGACCTTGTTTTCACACAAATGAACCCAGAATGATGTGAAATTGTGCTTCGTGCAACATAATTCTGGGTGCCATTTACAAACCATAAGTGCTAATGACTCCATTCCTTTTTGTGGTTGGAGGGGCTGTTGATTGGAGTACATTAAAACAAACCTGATCTCTCTAGGACATTCAGAAGCCAAGTTATAAGCCCACAAATGTGTAACTGGACTACTTCTTTAAATTGACACCAGATCAGGTGACCTTTGGGACATGGTTTGACCCCCTCAGGAAAGTGCTATCATCATGAAACGTTCAGATCACTTACAACTCAATACATTCTACCTTCCTGTAACGTTTCAGCCTGATTGGACCTTGTTTTCACACAAATGAACCCAGAATGATGTGAAATTGTGCTTCGTGCAACATAATTCTGGGTGCCATTTAAAAACCATAAGTGCTAATGACTCCATTCCTTTTTGTGGTTGTAGGGGCTGTTGATTGGAGTATACTAAAACAAACCTGATCTCTCTAGGACATTCAGAAGCCAAGTTATAAGCCCACAAAGGTGTAACTGGACTACTTTAAATTGACACCAGATCCGGTGACCTTTGGGACATGGTTTGACCCCCTTAGGAAAGTGCTATCATCATGAAACATTCAGATCACTTACAACTCAATACATTCTACCTTCCTGTAACGTTTCAGCCTGATTGGACCTTGTTTTCACACAAATGAACCCAGAATGATGTGAAATTGTGCTTCGTGCAACATAATTCTGGGTGCCATTTACAAACCATAAGTGCTAATGACTCCATTCCTTTTTGTGGTTGTAGGGGCTGTTGATTGGAGTACATTAAAACAAACCTGATCTCTCTAGGACATTCAGAAGCAAAGTTATAAGCCCACAAATGTGTAACTGGACTACTTCTTTAAATTGACACCAGATCCGGTGACCTTTGGGACATGGTTTGACCCCCTTAAGAAAGTGCTATCATCATGAAACGTTCAGATAACTTTCAACTCAATAGATTCTACCTTCCTGTAACGTTTCAGCCTGATTGGACCTTGTTTTCACACAAATGAACCCAGAATGATGTGAAATTGTGCTTCGTGCAACATAATTCTGGGTGCCATTTACAAACCATAAGTGCTAATGACTCCATTCCTTTTTGTGGTTGTAGGGGCTGTTATTGGAGTACACTAAAACAAACCTAACCTCTCTAGGACATTCAGAAGCCAAGTTATAAGCCCACAAATGTGTAACTGGACTACTTCTTTAAAGTGACACCAGGCCCGGTGACCTTTGGGACATGGTTTTACCCCCTATAGGAATGTGCGATCATCTTGAAACGTTCAGATCACTTACAACTCAATAGATTCTACCTTCTTGTAGCGTTTCAGCCTGATTGGACCTTGTTTTCACACAAATGGACCAAGAATGATGTGAAATTGTGCTTCGTGCAACATAATTCTGGGTGCCATTTACAAACCATAAGTGCTAAAGACTCCATTCCTTTTTGTGGTTGTAGGGGCTGTTGATTGGAGTACATTAAAACAAACCTGATCTCTCTAGGACATTCAGAAGCCAAGTTATAAGCCCACAAATGTGTAACTGGACTACTTCTTAAATTGACACCAGATCCGGTGACCTTTGGGACATGGTTTGACCTCCTTAGGAAAGTGCTATCATCATGAAACATTCAGATCACTTACAACTCAATAGATTCTACCTTCCTGTAATGTTTCAGCCTGATTGGACCTTGTTTTCACACAAATGAACCCAGAATGATGTGAAATTGTGCTTCGTGCAACATAATTCTGGGTGCCATTTACAAACCATAAGTGTTAATGACTCCATTCCTTTTTGTTGTTGTAGGGGCTGTTGATTGGAGAACACTAAAACAAACCTAACCTCTCTAGGACATTCAGAAGCCAAGTTATAAGCCCACAAAGGTGTAACTGGACTGCTTCTTTAAAGTGACACCAGGCCCGGTGACCTTTGGGACATGGTTTGACCCGCTATAGGAATGTGCGATCATCTTGAAACGTTCAGATCACTTACAACTCAATAGATTCTACCTTCCTGTAACGTTTCAGCCTGATTGGACCTTGTTTTCACACAAATGAACCCAGAATGATGTGAAATTGTGCTTCGTGCAACATAATTCTGGGTGCTATTTAAAAACCATAAGTGCTAATGACTCCATTCCTTTTTGTGGTTGTAGGGGCTGTTGATTGGAGAACACTAAAACAAACCTAACCTCTCTAGGACATTCAGAAGCCAAGTTATAAGCCCACAAAGGTGTAACTGGACTGCTTCTTTAAAGTGACACCAGGCCCGGTGACCTTTGGGACATGGTTTGACCCCCTATAGGAATTGTGAAAACAAGGTCCAATCAGGCTGAAACGTTACAAGAAGGTAGAATCTATTGAGTTGTAAGTGATCTGAACGTTTCATGATGATAGTACTTTCCTAAGGCGGTCAAACCATGTCGCAAAGGTCACCGGATCTGGTGTCACTTTAAAGAATTAGTCCAGTTACACATTTGTGGGCTTATAACTTGGCTTCTGAATGTCCTAGAGAGATCAGGTTTGTTTTAGTGTACTCCAATCAACAGCCCCTACAACCACAAAAAGGAATGGAGTCATTAGCACTTATGGTTTGTAAATGGCACCCAGAATTATGTTGCACGAAGCACAATTTCACATCATTCTGGGTCCATTTGTGTGAAAACAAGGTCCAATCAGGCTGAAACGTTACAACAAGGTAGAATCTATTGAGTTGTAAGTGATCTGAACGTTTCATGATGATCACACATTCCTATAGGGGGTAAATCCATGTCCCAAAGGTCACCGGGCCTGGTGTCACTTTAAAGAAGTAGTCCAGTTACACATTTGTGGGCTCATAACTTGGCTTCTGAATGTCCTAGAGAGGTCAGGTTTGTTTTAGTGTACTCCAATCAACAGCCCCTACAACCACAAAAAGGAATGGAGTCATTAGCACTTATGGTTTGTAAATGGCACCCATAATTATGTTGCACGAAGCACAATTTCACATCATTCTGGGTTCATTTGTGTGAAAACAAGGTCCAATCAGGCTGAAACGTTACAAGAAGGTAGAATCTATTGAGTTGTAAGTGATCTGAACGTTTCAAGATGATCGCACTTTCCTAAGGGGGTCATACAATGTCCCAAAGGTCACCGGATCTGGTGTCAATTTAAAGAAGTAGTCCAGTTACACCTTTGTGGGCTTATAACTTGGCTTCTGAATGTCCTAGAGGGATCAGGTTTGTTTTAGTGTACTCCAATCAACAGCCCCTACAACCACAAAAAGGAATGGAGTCATTAGCACTTATGGTTTGTAAATGGCACCCAGAATTATGTTGCACGAAGCACAATTTCACATCATTCTGTGTCCATTTTTGTGAAAACAAGGTCCAATCAGGATGAAACGTTACAAGAAGGTAGAATCTATTGAGTTGTAAGTAATCTGAACGTTTCATGACGATCGCACATTCCTATAGGGAGTAAAAACCATGTCCCAAAGGTCACCGGATCTGGTGTCACTTTAAAGAAGTAGTCCAGTTACACATTTGTGGGCTTATAACTTGGCTTCTGAATGTCCTAGAGAGATCAGGTTTGTTTTAATGTACTCCAACTGACAGCCCCTACAACCACAAAAAGGAATGGAGTCATTAGCACTTATGGTTTGTAAATGGCACCCAGAATTATGTTGCACGAAGCACAATTTCACATCATTCTGGGTCCATTTGTGTGAAAACAAGGTCCAATCAGGCTGAAACGTTACAAGAAGGTAGAATCTATTGAGTTGTAAGTGATCTGAACGTTTCATGATGATCGCACTTTCCTAAGGGGGTCATACAATGTCCCAAAGGTCACCGGATCTGGTGTCAATTTAAAGAAGTAGTCCAGTTACACCTTTGTGGGTTTATAACTTGGCTTCTGAATGTCCTAGAGAGATCAGGTTTGTTTAAGTGTACTCCAATCAACAGCCACTACAACCACAAAAAGGAATGGAGTCATTAGCACTTATGGTTTGTAAATGGCACCCAGAATTATGTTGCACGAAGCACAATTTCACATCATTCTGTGTCCATTTGTGTTAAAACAAGGTCCAATCAGGCTGAAACGTTACAAGAAGGTAGAATCTATTGAGTTGTAAGTGATCTGAACGTTTCATGATGATCGCACTTTCCTAGAGGGGGTCAAACCATGTCCCAAAGGTCACCGGGCCTGGTGTCACTTTAAAGAAGTAGTCCAAATACACCTTTGTGGGCTTATAACTTGGCTTCTGAATGTCCTAGAGAGGCCAGGTTTGTTTTAGAGTACTTCAATTAACAGCCCCTGTTACCACTAAAAGGAATGGAGTCATTAGCACTTATGGTTTTTAAATGGCACCCAGAATTATGTTGCACGAAGCACAATTTCACATCATTCTGGGTTCATTTTTGTGAAAACAAGGTCCAATCAGGCTGAAACGTTACAAGAAGGTAGAATCTATTGAGTTGTAAGTAATCTGAACGTTTCATGATGATCGCACATTCCTATAGGGGGTAAAACCATGTCCCAAAGGTCACCGGGACTGGTGTCACTTTAAAGAAGTAGTCCAGTTACACATTTGTGGGCTTATAACTTGGCTTCTGAATGTCCTAGAAAGATCAGGTTTGTTTTAGAGTACTCCAATTAACAGCCCCCATTACCACTAAAAGGAATGGAGTCATTAGCACTTATGGTTTTTAAATGGCACCCAGAATTATGTTGCATGAAGCACAATTTCACATCATTCTGGGTTCATTTGTGTGAAAACAAGGTCCTATCAGGCTGAAACGTTACAAGAAGGTAGAATCTATTGAGTTGTAATTGATCTGAACGTTTCATGATGATCGCACATTCCTATAGGGAGTAAAAACCATGTCCCAAAGGTCACCGGGCCTGGTGTCACTTTAAAGAAGTAGTCCAGTTACACATTTGTGGGCTTATAACTTGGCTTCTGAATGTCCTCGAGAGATCAGTTTTGTTTTAATGTACTCCAATCAACAGCCCCTACAACCACAAAAAGAAATGGAGTCATTAGCACTTATGGTTTGTAAATGGCACCCAGAATTATGTTGCATGAAGCACAATTTCACATCATTCTGGGTCCATTTGTGTGAAAACAAGGTCCAATCAGGCTGAAACGTTACAAGAAGGTAGAATCTATTGAGTTGTAAGTGATCTGAACGTTTCATGATGATCGCACATTCCTATAGGGGGTCAAACCATGTCCCAAAGGTCACCGGGCCTGGTGTCACTTTAAAGAAGTAGTCCAGTTACACTTTTGTGGGCTTATAACGTTTCTTCTGAATGTCCTAGAGAGGTCAGGTTTGATTTAGAGTACTCCAATCAACAGCCCCAATTACCCCAAAAAGGAATGGTGTCATTAGCACTTATGGTTTTTAAACGGCACCCAGAATTATGTTGCACAAAGCACAATTTCACATCATTCTGGGTCCATTTATGTGAAAACAAGGTCCAATCAGGCTGAAACATCACAGAAAAGTAGAATCTATTGAGTTGTAAGTGATCTGAACGTTTCATGATGATAGCACTTTCCTAAGGGGGTCAAACCATGTCCCAAAGGTCACCGGGCCTGGTGTCACTTTAAAGAAGTAGTCCAGTTACACCTTTGTGGGCTTATAACTTGGCTTTTGAATATCCTAGAGAGGTCAAGTTTGTTTTAGAGTACTCCAATTAACAGCCCCAATTACCCCAAAAAGGAATGGAGTCATTAGCACTTATGGTTTGTAAATGGCACCCAGAATTATGTTGCACGAAGCACAATTTCACATCATTCTGGGTCCATTTGTGTGAAAACAAGGTCCAATCAGGCTGAAACGTTACAAGAAGGTAGAATCTATTGAGTTGTAAGTGATCTGAACGTTTCATGATGATCGCACATTCCTATAGGGGGTCAAACCATGTCCCAAAGGTCACCGGGCCTGGTGTCACTTTAAAGAAGTAGTCCAGTTACACTTTTGTGGGCTTATAACGTTTCTTCTGAATGTCCTAGAGAGGTCAGGTTTGATTTAGAGTACTCCAATTAACAGCCCCTACAACCCCAAAAAGGAATGGTGTCATTAGCACTTATGGTTTTTAAACGGCACCCAGAATTATGTTGCACAAAGCACAATTTCACATAATTCTGGGTCCTTTTATGTGAAAACAAGGTCCAATCAGGCTGAAACGTCACAGAAAAGTAGAATCTATTGAGTTGTAAGTGATCTGAACGTTTCATGATGATAGCACTTTCCTACGGGGGTCAAACCATGTCCCAAAGGTCACCGGATCTGGTGTAAATTTAAAGAATTAGTCCAGTTACACATTTGTGGGCTTATAACTTGGCTTCTGAATGTCCTAGAGAGATCAGGTTTGTTTTAGTGTACTCCAATCAACAGCCCCTACAACCACAAAAAGGAATGGAGTCATTAGCACTTATGGTTTTTAAATGGCACCCAGAATTATGTTGCACGAAGCACAATTTCACATCATTCTGGGTTCATTTGTCTGAAAAAAAGATCCAATCAGGCTGAAACGTTACAGGAAGGTAGAATCTATTGAGTAGTAAGTGATCTGAACTTTTCATGATGATAGCACTTTCCTAAGGGGGTCAAACCATGTCCCAAAGGTCACCGGATCTGGTGTCAATTTAAAGAAGTAGTCCAGTTACACATTTGTGGGCTTATAACTTGGCTTCTGAATGTCCTAGAGAGATCAGGTTTGTTTTAATGTACTCCAATCAACAGCCCCTACAACCACAAAAAGGAATGGAGTCAATAGCACTTATGGTTTGTAAATGGCACCCAGAATTATGTTGCACGAAGCACAATTTCACATCATTCTGGGTCCATTTGTGTGAAAACAAAGTCCAATCAATCTGAAACGTTACAGGAAGGAAGAATCTGTTGAGTTGTAAGTGATCTGAACGTTTCCTGATGATAGCACTTTCCTAAGGGGGTCAAACCATGTCCCAAAGGTCACCAGATCTGGTGTCAATTTAAAGAAGTTGTCCAGTTACACATTTGTGGGCTTATAACGTGGCTTCTGAATGTCCTAGAGAGATCAGGTTTGTTTTATTATACTCCAATCAACAGCCCCTACAACCACAAAAAGGAATGGAGTCATTAGCTCTTATGGTTTGTAAATGGCACCCAGAATTATGTTGCACGAAGCACAATTTCACACCATTCTGGGTCCATTTGTGTGAAAACAAGGTCCAATCAGGCTGAAACGCTACAAGAAGGTAGAATCTATTGAGTTGTATGTGATCTGAACGTTTCAAGATGATCGCACATTCCTATAGGGGGTAAAACCATGTCCCAAAGGTCACCGGGCCTGGTGTCACTTTAAAGATGTAGTCCAGTTACACCTTTGTGGGCTTATAACTTGGCTTCTGAATGTCCTAGAGAGGTTAGGTTTGTTTTAGTGTACACCAATCAAAAGCCCTTACAACCACAAAAAGGAATGGAGTCATTAGCACTTATGGTTTGTAAATGGCACCCAGAATTATGTTGCACGAAGCACAATTTCACATCATTCTGGGTTCATTTGTGTGAAAACAAGGTCCAATCAGGCTGAAACGTTACAGGAAGGTAGAATCTATTGAGTTGTAAGTGATCTGAACGTTTCATGATGATAGCACTTTCCTATGGGGGTCAATCCATGTCCCAAAGGTCACCGGATCTGGTGTCAATTTAAAGAAGTTGTCCAGTTACACATTTGTGGGCTTATAACTTGGCTTCTGAATGTCCTAGAGCGATCAGGTTTGTTTTAGTGTACTCCAATCAACAGCCCCTACAACCACAAAAAGGAATGGAGACATTAGCACTTATGGTTTTTAAATGGCACCCAGAATTATGTTGCACGAAGCACAATTTCACATTATTCTGGGTTCATTTGTGTGAAAACAAGGTCCAATCAGGCTGAAACGTTACAGGAAGGTAGAATCTATTGAGTTGTAAGTGATCTGAACGTTTCATGATGATAGCACTTTCCTAAGGGGGTCAAACCATGTCCCAAAGGTCACCGGATCTGGTGTCAATTTAAAGAAGTAGTCCAGTTACACATTTGTGGGCTTATAACTTGGCTTCTGAATGTCCTGGAGCGATCAGGTTTGTTTTAGTGTACTCCAATCAACAGCCCCTACAACCACAAAAAGGAATGGAGTCATTAGAACTTATGGTTATTAAATGGCACCCAGAATTATGTTGCACAAAGCACAATTTCACATCATTCTGGGTTCATTTGTGTGAAAACAAGGTCCAATCAGGCTGAAACGTTACAGGAAGGTAGAATTTTTTGAGTTGTAAGTGATCTGAACGTTTCGTGATGATAGCACTTTCCTAAGGGGGTCAAACCATGTCCCAAAGGTCATCGGATCTGGTGTCACTTTAAAGAAGTAGTCCAGTTACACATTTGTGGGCTTATAACTTGGCTTCTGAATGTCCTAGAGAGATCAGGTTTGTTTTAGTATACTCCAATCAACAGCCCCTACAACACAAAAAGGATTGGAGTCATTAGCACTTATGGTTTTTAAATGGCACCCAGAAATATGTTGCACGAAGCACAATTTCACATCAATCTGGGTTCATTTGTGTGAGAACGAGGTCCAATCAGGCTGAAACGTTACAGGAAGGTAGAATCTATTGAGTTGTAAGTGATCTGAACGTTTCATGATGATAGCACTTTCCTATGGGGGTCAAACCATGTCCCAAAGGTCACCGGATCTGGTGTCAATTTAAAGAAGTTGTCCAGTTACACATTTGTGGGCTTATAACTTGGCTTCTGAATGTCCTAGAGCGATCAGGTTTGTTTTAGTGTACTCCAATCAACAGCCCCTACAACCACAAAAATGAATGGAGACATTAGCACTTATGGTTTTTAAATGGCACCCAGAATTATGTTGCACGAAGCACAATTTCACATCATTCTGGGTTCATTTGTGTGAAAACAAGGTCCAATCAGGCTGAAACGCTACAAGAAGGTAGAATCTATTGAGTTGTAATTGATCTGAACGTTTCAAAATGATCGCACATTTCTATAGGGGGTCAAACCATGTCCCAAAGGTCACCGGGCCTGGTGTCACTTTAAAGAAGTAGTCCAGTTACACCTTTGTGGGTTTATAACTTGGCTTCTGAATGTCCTAGAGAGGTTAGGTTTGTTTTAGTGTACTCCAATCAAAAAGCCCCTACAACCACAAAAAGGAATGGAGTCATTAGCACTTATGGTTTGTAAATGGCACCCAGAATTATGTTGCACGAAGCACAATTTCACATAATTCTGGGTTCATTTGTGTGAAAACAAGGTCCAATCAGGCTGAAACGTTAGAGGAAGGTAGAATCTATTGAGTTGTAAGTGATCTGAACGTTTCATGATGATAGCACTTTCCTAAGGGGGTCAAACTATGTCCCAAAGGTCACCGGATCTGGTGTCAATTTAAAGAAGTAGTCCAGTTACACCTTTGTGGGCTTATAACTTGGCTTCTGAATGCCCTAGAGAGATCAGGTTTATTTTAGTGTACTCCAATCAACAGCCCCTACAACCACAAAAAGGAATGGAGTCATTAGCACTTATGGTTTGTAAATGGCACCCAGAATTATGTTGCACGAAGGACTATTTCACATCATTCTGGGTCCATTTGTGTGAAAACAAGGTCCATTCCGGCTGAAATGTTACAGGAAAGTAGAATCTATTGAGTTGTAAGTGATCTGAACGTTTCATGATGATAGCCCTTTCCTAAGGGGGTCAAACCATGTCCCAAACGTCACCGGATCTGGTGTCAATTTAAAGAAGTTGTCCAGTTACACATTTGTGGACTTATAACTTGGCTTCTGAATGTCCTGGAGCAAATCAGGTTTGTTTTAGTGTACTCCAATCAACAGCCCCTACAACCACAAAAAGGAATGGAGTCATTAGCACTTATGGTTTTTAAATGGCACCCAGAATTATGTTGCACGAAGCACAATTTCACATCATTCTGGGGTCATTTGTGTGAAAACAAGGTCCAATCAGGCTGAAACGTTAGAGGAAGGTAGAATTTATTGAGTTGTAAGTGATCTGAACGTTTCATGATGATAGCACTTTCCTAAGGGGGTCAAACCATGTCCCAAAGGTCACCGGATCTGGTGTCACTTTAAAGAAGTTGTCCAGTTACACATTTGTGGGCTTATAACGTGGCTTCTGAATGTCCTAGAGAGATCAGGTTTGTTTTATTATACTCCAATCAACAGCCCCTACAACCACAAAAAGGAATGGAGTCATTAGCTCTTATGGTTTGTAAATGGCACCCAGAATTATGTTTCACGAAGCACAATTTCACACCATTCTGGGTCCATTTGTGTGAAAACAAGGTCCAATCAGGCTGAAAAGCTACAAGAAGGTAGAATCTATTGAGTTGTATGTGATCTGAACGTTTCAAGATGATCGCACATTCCTATAGGGGGTAAAACCATGTCCCAAAGGTCACCGGGCCTGGTGTCACTTTAAAGATGTAGTCCAGTTACACCTTTGTGGGCTTATAACTTGGCTTCTGAATGTCCTAGAGAGGTTAGGTTTGTTTTAGTGTACTCCAATCAAAAGCCCTTACAACCACAAAAAGGAATGGAGTCATTAGCACTTATGGTTTGTAAATGGCACCCAGAATTATGTTGCACGAAGCACAATTTCACATCATTCTGGGTTCATTTGTGTGAAAACAAGGTCCAATCAGGCTGAAACGTTACAGGAAGGTAGAATCTATTGAGTTGTAAGTGATCTGAACGTTTCATGATGATAGCACTTTCCTAAGGGGGTCAAACCATGTCCCAAAGGTCACCGGATCTGGTGTCAATTTAAAGAAGTAGTCCAGTTACACATTTGTGGGCTTATAACTTGGCTTCTGAATGTCCTAGAGAGATCAGGTTTGTTTTAGTGTACTCAAATCAACAGCCCCTACAACCACAAAAAGGAATGGAGTCATTAGCACTTATGGTTTGTAAATGGCACCCAGAATTATGTTGCACGAAGCACTATTTCACATCATTCTGGGTCCATTTGTGTGAAAACAAGGTCCTATCAGGCTGAAATGTTACAGGAAGGTAGAATCTATTGAGTTGTAAGTGATCTGAACGTTTCATGATGATAGCACTTTCCTAAGGGGGTCAAACCATGTCCCAAAGGTCACCGGATCTGGTGTCAATTTAAAGAAGTTGTCCAGTTACACATTTGTGGGCTTATAACTTGGCTTCTGAATGTCCTGGAGCGATCAGGTTTGTTTTAGTGTACTCCAATCAACAGCCCCTACAACCACAAAAAGGAATGGAGTCATTAGCACTTATGGTTTTTAAATGGCACCCAGAATTATGTTGCACGAAGCACAATTTCACATCATTCTGGGTTCATTTGTGTGAAAACAAGGTCCAATCAGGCTGAAACGTTACAGGAAGGTAGAATTTATTGAGTTGTAAGTGATCTGAACGTTTCATGATGATAGCACTTTCCTAAGGGGGTCAAACCATGTCCCAAAGGTCACCGGATCTGGTGTCACTTTAAAGAAGTAGTCCAGTTACACATTTGTGGGCTTATAACTTTGCTTCTGAATGTCCTAGAGAGATCAGGTTTGTTTTAGTATACTCCAATCAACAGCCCCTACAATCACAAAAAGGATCGGAGTCATTAGCACTTATTGTTTTTAAATGGCACCCCGAATTATGTTGCACGAAGCACAATTTCACATCATTCTGGGTTCATTTGTGTGAAAACAAGGTCCAATCAGGCTGAAACGTTACAGGAAGGTAGAATCTATTGAGTTGTAAGTGATCTGAACGTTTCATGATGATAGCACTTTCCTATGGGGGTCAATCCATGTCCCAAAGGTCACCGGATCTGGTGTCAATTTAAAGAAGTTGTCCAGTTACACATTTGTGGGCTTATAACTTGGCTTCTGAATGTCCTAGAGCGATCAGGTTTGTTTTAGTGTACTCCAATCAACAGCCCCTACAACCACAAAAAGGAATGGAGACATTAGCACTTATGGTTTTTAAATGGCACTCAGAATTATGTTGCACGAAGCACAATTTCACATTATTCTGGGTTCATTTGTGTGAAAACAAGGTCCAATCAGGCTGAAACGTTACAGGAAGGTAGAATCTATTGAGTTGTAAGTGATCTGAACGTTTCATGATGATAGCACTTTCCTAAGGGGGTCAAACCATGTCCCAAAGGTCACCGGATCTGGTGTCAATTTAAAGAAGTAGTCCAGTTACACATTTGTGGGCTTATAACTTGGCTTCTGAATGTCCTGGAGCGATCAGGTTTGTTTTAGTGTACTCCAATCAACAGCCCCTACAACCACAAAAAGGAATGGAGTCATTAGAACTTATGGTTATTAAATGGCACCCAGAATTATGTTGCACAAAGCACAATTTCACATCATTCTGGGTTCATTTGTGTGAAAACAAGGTCCAATCAGGCTGAAACGTTACAGGAAGGTAGAATTTTTTGAGTTGTAAGTGATCTGAACGTTTCGTGATGATAGCACTTTCCTAAGGGGGTCAAACCATGTCCCAAAGGTCATCGGATCTGGTGTCACTTTAAAGAAGTAGTCCAGTTACACATTTGTGGGCTTATAACTTGGCTTCTGAATGTCCTAGAGAGATCAGGTTTGTTTTAGTATACTCCAATCAACAGCCCCTACAACACAAAAAGGATTGGAGTCATTAGCACTTATGGTTTTTAAATGGCACCCAGAAATATGTTGCACGAAGCACAATTTCACATCATTCTGGGTTCATTTGTGTGAGAACGAGGTCCAATCAGGCTGAAACGTTACAGGAAGGTAGAATCTATTGAGTTGTAAGTGATCTGAACGTTTCATGATGATAGCACTTTCCTATGGGGGTCAAACCATGTCCCAAAGGTCACCTGATCTGGTGTCAATTTAAAGAAGTTGTCCAGTTACACATTTGTGGGCTTATAACTTGGCTTCTGAATGTCCTAGAGCGATCAGGTTTGTTTTAGTGTACTCCAATCAACAGCCCCTACAACCACAAAAATGAATGGAGACATTAGCACTTATGGTTTTTAAATGGCACCCAGAATTATGTTGCACGAAGCACAATTTCACATCATTCTGGGTTCATTTGTGTGAAAACAAGGTCCAATCAGGCTGAAACGCTACAAGAAGGTAGAATCTATTGAGTTGTAATTGATCTGAACGTTTCAAAATGATCGCACATTTCTATAGGGGGTCAAACCATGTCCCAAAGGTCACCGGGCCTGGTGTCACTTTAAAGAAGTAGTCCAGTTACACCTTTGTGGGCTTATAACTTGGCTTCTGAATGTCCTAGAGAGGTTAGGTTTGTTTTAGTGTACTCCAATCAAAAAGCCCCTACAACCACAAAAAGGAATGGAGTCATTAGCACTTATGGTTTGTAAATGGCACCCAGAATTATGTTGCACGAAGCACAATTTCACATAATTCTGGGTTCATTTGTGTGAAAACAAGGTCCAATCAGGCTGAAACGTTAGAGGAAGGTAGAATCTATTGAGTTGTAAGTGATCTGAACGTTTCATGATGATAGCACTTTCCTAAGGGGGTCAAACTATGTCCCAAAGGTCACCGGATCTGGTGTCAATTTAAAGAAGTAGTCCAGTTACACCTTTGTGGGCTTATAACTTGGCTTCTGAATGTCCTAGAGAGATCAGGTTTATTTTAGTGTACTCCAATCAACAGCCCCTACAACCACAAAAAGGAATGGAGTCATTAGCACTTATGGTTTGTAAATGGCACCCAGAATTATGTTGCACGAAGGACTATTTCACATCATTCTGGGTCCATTTGTGTGAAAACAAGGTCCATTCAGGCTGAAATGTTACAGGAAAGTAGAATCTATTGAGTTGTAAGTGATCTGAACGTTTCATGATGATAGCCCTTTCCTAAGGGGGTCAAACCATGTCCCAAACGTCACCGGATCTGGTGTCAATTTAAAGAAGTTGTCCAGTTACACATTTGTGGACTTATAACTTGGCTTCTGAATGTCCTGGAGCAAATCAGGTTTGTTTTAGTGTACTCCAATCAACAGCCCCTACAACCACAAAAAGGAATGGAGTCATTAGCACTTATGGTTTTTAAATGGCACCCAGAATTATGTTGCACGAAGCACAATTTCACATCATTCTGGGTTCATTTGTGTGAAAACAAGGTCCAATCAGGCTGAAACGTTACAGGAAGGTAGAATCTATTGAGTTGTAAGTGATCTGAACGTTTCATGATGATAGCACTTTCCTATGGGGGTCAAACCATGTCCCAAAGGTCACCGGATCTGGTGTCAATTTAAAGAAGTTGTCCAGTTACACATTTGTGGGCTTATAACTTGGCTTCTGAATGTCCTAGAGAGATCAGGTTTGTTTTAGTGTACTCCAATCAACAGCCCCTACAACCACTAAAAGGAATGGCGTCATTAGCACTTATGGTTTTTAAATGGCACCCAGAATTATGTTGCACGAAGCACAATTTCACATCATTCTGGGTTCATTTGTGTGAAAACAAGGTCCAATCAGGCTGAAACGTTACAGGAAGGTAGAATTTATTGAGTTGTAAGTGATCTGAACGTTTCATGATGATAGCACTTTCCTAAGGGGGTCAAACCATGTCCCAAAGGTCACCGGATCTGGTGTCACTTTAAAGAAGTAGTCCAGTTACACATTTGTGGGCTTATAACTTGGCTTCTGAATGTCCTAGAGAGATCAGGTTTGTTTTAGTATACTCCAATCAACAGCCCCTACAACCACAAAAAGGAATGGTGTCATTAGCACTTATGGTTTGTAAATGGCACCCAGAATTATGTTGCACGAAACACAATTTCACATCATTCTGGGTTCATTTGTGTGAAAACAAGGTCCAATCAGGCTGAAACGTTACAGGAAGGTAGAATCTATTGAGTTGTAAGTGATCTGAACGTTTAATGATGATAGCACTTTCCTAAGGGGGTCAAACCATGTCCCAAAGGTCACCGGATCTGGTGTCACTTTAAAGAAGTAGTCCAGTTACACATTTGTGGGCTTATAACTTGGCTTCTGAATGTCCTAGAGAGATCAGGTTTGTTTTAGTATACTCCAATCAACAGCCCCTACAACACAAAAAGGATCGGAGTCATTAGCACTTATGGTTTTTAAATGGCACCCAGAATTATGTTGCACGAAGCACAATTTCACATCATTCTGGGTTCATTTGTGTGAGAACGAGGTCCAATCAGGCTGAAACGTTACAGGTAGGTAGAATCTATTGAGTTGTAAGTGATCTGAACGTTTCATGATGATAGCACTTTCCTATGGGGGTCAAACCATGTCCCAAAGGTCACCGGATCTGGTGTCAATTTAAAGAAGTTGTCCAGTTACACCTTTGTGGGCTTATAACTTTGCTTCTGAATGTCCTAGAGAGATCAGGTTTGTTTTAGTATACTCCAATCAACAGCCCCTACAACCACAAAAAGGAATGGAGTCATTAGCACTTATGGTTTTTAAATGGCACCCAGAATTATGTTGCACGAAGCACAATTTCACATCATTCTGGGTTCATTTGTGTGAAAACAAGGTCCAATCAGGCTGAAACGTTACAGGAAGGTAGAATTTATTGAGTTGTAAGTGATCTGAACGTTTCATGATGATAGCACTTTCCTAAGGGGGTCAAACCATGTCCCAAAGGTCACCGGATCTGGTGTCACTTTAAAGAAGTAGTCCAGTTACACATTTGTGGGCTTATAACTTTGCTTCTGAATGTCCTAGAGAGATCAGGTTTGTTTTAGTATACTCCAATCAACAGCCCCTACAACCACAAAAAGGATCGGAGTCATTAGCACTTATTGTTTTTAAATGGCACCCCGAATTATGTTGCACGAAGCACAATTTCACATCATTCTGGGTTCATTTGTGTGAAAACAAGGTCCAATCAGGCTGAAACGTTACAGGAAGGTAGAATCTATTGAGTTGTAAGTGATCTGAACGTTTCATGATGATAGCACTTTCCTATGGGGGTCAATCCATGTCCCAAAGGTCACCGGATCTGGTGTCAATTTAAAGAAGTTGTCCAGTTACACATTTGTGGGCTTATAACTTGGCTTCTGAATGTCCTAGAGCGATCAGGTTTGTTTTAGTGTACTCCAATCAACAGCCCCTACAACCACAAAAAGGAATGGAGACATTAGCACTTATGGTTTTTAAATGGCACTCAGAATTATGTTGCACGAAGCACAATTTCACATTATTCTGGGTTCATTTGTGTGAAAACAAGGTCCAATCAGGCTGAAACGTTACAGGAAGGTAGAATCTATTGAGTTGTAAGTGATCTGAACGTTTCATGATGATAGCACTTTCCTAAGGGGGTCAAACCATGTCCCAAAGGTCACCGGATCTGGTGTCAATTTAAAGAAGTAGTCCAGTTACACATTTGTGGGCTTATAACTTGGCTTCTGAATGTCCTGGAGCGATCAGGTTTGTTTTAGTGTACTCCAATCAACAGCCCCTACAACCACAAAAAGGAATGGAGTCATTAGAACTTATGGTTATTAAATGGCACCCAGAATTATGTTGCACAAAGCACAATTTCACATCATTCTGGGTTCATTTGTGTGAAAACAAGGTCCAATCAGGCTGAAACGTTACAGGAAGGTAGAATTTTTTGAGTTGTAAGTGATCTGAACGTTTCGTGATGATAGCACTTTCCTAAGGGGGTCAAACCATGTCCCAAAGGTCATCGGATCTGGTGTCACTTTAAAGAAGTAGTCCAGTTACACATTTGTGGGCTTATAACTTGGCTTCTGAATGTCCTAGAGAGATCAGGTTTGTTTTAGTATACTCCAATCAACAGCCCCTACAACACAAAAAGGATTGGAGTCATTAGCACTTATGGTTTTTAAATGGCACCCAGAAATATGTTGCACGAAGCACAATTTCACATCATTCTGGGTTCATTTGTGTGAGAACGAGGTCCAATCAGGCTGAAACGTTACAGGAAGGTAGAATCTATTGAGTTGTAAGTGATCTGAACGTTTCATGATGATAGCACTTTCCTATGGGGGTCAAACCATGTCCCAAAGGTCACCGGATCTGGTGTCAATTTAAAGAAGTTGTCCAGTTACACATTTGTGGGCTTATAACTTGGCTTCTGAATGTCCTAGAGCGATCAGGTTTGTTTTAGTGTACTCCAATCAACAGCCCCTACAACCACAAAAATGAATGGAGACATTAGCACTTATGGTTTTTAAATGGCACCCAGAATTATGTTGCACGAAGCACAATTTCACATCATTCTGGGTTCATTTGTGTGAAAACAAGGTCCAATCAGGCTGAAACGCTACAAGAAGGTAGAATCTATTGAGTTGTAATTGATCTGAACGTTTCAAAATGATCGCACATTTCTATAGGGGGTCAAACCATGTCCCAAAGGTCACCGGGCCTGGTGTCACTTTAAAGAAGTAGTCCAGTTACACCTTTGTGGGCTTATAACTTGGCTTCTGAATGTCCTAGAGAGGTTAGGTTTGTTTTAGTGTACTCCAATCAAAAAGCCCCTACAACCACAAAAAGGAATGGAGTCATTAGCACTTATGGTTTGTAAATGGCACCCAGAATTATGTTGCACGAAGCACAATTTCACATAATTCTGGGTTCATTTGTGTGAAAACAAGGTCCAATCAGGCTGAAACGTTAGAGGAAGGTAGAATCTATTGAGTTGTAAGTGATCTGAACGTTTCATGATGATAGCACTTTCCTAAGGGGGTCAAACTATGTCCCAAAGGTCACCGGATCTGGTGTCAATTTAAAGAAGTAGTCCAGTTACACCTTTGTGGGCTTATAACTTGGCTTCTGAATGTCCTAGAGAGATCAGGTTTATTTTAGTGTACTCCAATCAACAGCCCCTACAACCACAAAAAGGAATGGAGTCATTAGCACTTATGGTTTGTAAATGGCACCCAGAATTATGTTGCACGAAGGACTATTTCACATCATTCTGGGTCCATTTGTGTGAAAACAAGGTCCATTCAGGCTGAAATGTTACAGGAAAGTAGAATCTATTGAGTTGTAAGTGATCTGAACGTTTCATGATGATAGCCCTTTCCTAAGGGGGTCAAACCATGTCCCAAACGTCACCGGATCTGGTGTCAATTTAAAGAAGTTGTCCAGTTACACATTTGTGGACTTATAACTTGGCTTCTGAATGTCCTGGAGCAAATCAGGTTTGTTTTAGTGTACTCCAATCAACAGCCCCTACAACCACAAAAAGGAATGGAGTCATTAGCACTTATGGTTTTTAAATGGCACCCAGAATTATGTTGCACGAAGCACAATTTCACATCATTCTGGGTTCATTTGTGTGAAAACAAGGTCCAATCAGGCTGAAACGTTACAGGAAGGTAGAATCTATTGAGTTGTAAGTGATCTGAACGTTTCATGATGATAGCACTTTCCTATGGGGGTCAAACCATGTCCCAAAGGTCACCGGATCTGGTGTCAATTTAAAGAAGTTGTCCAGTTACACATTTGTGGGCTTATAACTTGGCTTCTGAATGTCCTAGAGAGATCAGGTTTGTTTTAGTGTACTCCAATCAACAGCCCCTACAACCACTAAAAGGAATGGCGTCATTAGCACTTATGGTTTTTAAATGGCACCCAGAATTATGTTGCACGAAGCACAATTTCACATCATTCTGGGTTCATTTGTGTGAAAACAAGGTCCAATCAGGCTGAAACGTTACAGGAAGGTAGAATTTATTGAGTTGTAAGTGATCTGAACGTTTCATGATGATAGCACTTTCCTAAGGGGGTCAAACCATGTCCCAAAGGTCACCGGATCTGGTGTCACTTTAAAGAAGTAGTCCAGTTACACATTTGTGGGCTTATAACTTGGCTTCTGAATGTCCTAGAGAGATCAGGTTTGTTTTAGTATACTCCAATCAACAGCCCCTACAACACAAAAAGGATTGGAGTCATTAGCACTTATGGTTTTTAAATGGCACCCAGAAATATGTTGCACGAAGCACAATTTCACATCATTCTGGGTTCATTTGTGTGAGAACGAGGTCCAATCAGGCTGAAACGTTACAGGAAGGTAGAATCTATTGAGTTGTAAGTGATCTGAACGTTTCATGATGATAGCACTTTCCTATGGGGGTCAAACCATGTCCCAAAGGTCACCGGATCTGGTGTCAATTTAAAGAAGTTGTCCAGTTACACATTTGTGGGCTTATAACTTGGCTTCTGAATGTCCTAGAGCGATCAGGTTTGTTTTAGTGTACTCCAATCAACAGCCCCTACAACCACAAAAATGAATGGAGACATTAGCACTTATGGTTTTTAAATGGCACCCAGAATTATGTTGCACGAAGCACAATTTCACATCATTCTGGGTTCATTTGTGTGAAAACAAGGTCCAATCAGGCTGAAACGCTACAAGAAGGTAGAATCTATTGAGTTGTAATTGATCTGAACGTTTCAAAATGATCGCACATTTCTATAGGGGGTCAAACCATGTCCCAAAGGTCACCGGGCCTGGTGTCACTTTAAAGAAGTAGTCCAGTTACACCTTTGTGGGCTTATAACTTGGCTTCTGAATGTCCTAGAGAGGTTAGGTTTGTTTTAGTGTACTCCAATCAAAAAGCCCCTACAACCACAAAAAGGAATGGAGTCATTAGCACTTATGGTTTGTAAATGGCACCCAGAATTATGTTGCACGAAGCACAATTTCACATAATTCTGGGTTCATTTGTGTGAAAACAAGGTCCAATCAGGCTGAAACGTTAGAGGAAGGTAGAATCTATTGAGTTGTAAGTGATCTGAACGTTTCATGATGATAGCACTTTCCTAAGGGGGTCAAACTATGTCCCAAAGGTCACCGGATCTGGTGTCAATTTAAAGAAGTAGTCCAGTTACACCTTTGTGGGCTTATAACTTGGCTTCTGAATGTCCTAGAGAGATCAGGTTTATTTTAGTGTACTCCAATCAACAGCCCCTACAACCACAAAAAGGAATGGAGTCATTAGCACTTATGGTTTGTAAATGGCACCCAGAATTATGTTGCACGAAGGACTATTTCACATCATTCTGGGTCCATTTGTGTGAAAACAAGGTCCATTCAGGCTGAAATGTTACAGGAAAGTAGAATCTATTGAGTTGTAAGTGATCTGAACGTTTCATGATGATAGCCCTTTCCTAAGGGGGTCAAACCATGTCCCAAACGTCACCGGATCTGGTGTCAATTTAAAGAAGTTGTCCAGTTACACATTTGTGGACTTATAACTTGGCTTCTGAATGTCCTGGAGCAAATCAGGTTTGTTTTAGTGTACTCCAATCAACAGCCCCTACAACCACAAAAAGGAATGGAGTCATTAGCACTTATGGTTTTTAAATGGCACCCAGAATTATGTTGCACGAAGCACAATTTCACATCATTCTGGGTTCATTTGTGTGAAAACAAGGTCCAATCAGGCTGAAACGTTACAGGAAGGTAGAATCTATTGAGTTGTAAGTGATCTGAACGTTTCATGATGATAGCACTTTCCTATGGGGGTCAAACCATGTCCCAAAGGTCACCGGATCTGGTGTCAATTTAAAGAAGTTGTCCAGTTACACATTTGTGGGCTTATAACTTGGCTTCTGAATGTCCTAGAGAGATCAGGTTTGTTTTAGTGTACTCCAATCAACAGCCCCTACAACCACTAAAAGGAATGGCGTCATTAGCACTTATGGTTTTTAAATGGCACCCAGAATTATGTTGCACGAAGCACAATTTCACATCATTCTGGGTTCATTTGTGTGAAAACAAGGTCCAATCAGGCTGAAACGTTACAGGAAGGTAGAATTTATTGAGTTGTAAGTGATCTGAACGTTTCATGATGATAGCACTTTCCTAAGGGGGTCAAACCATGTCCCAAAGGTCACCGGATCTGGTGTCACTTTAAAGAAGTAGTCCAGTTACACATTTGTGGGCTTATAACTTGGCTTCTGAATGTCCTAGAGAGATCAGGTTTGTTTTAGTATACTCCAATCAACAGCCCCTACAACCACAAAAAGGAATGGTGTCATTAGCACTTATGGTTTGTAAATGGCACCCAGAATTATGTTGCACGAAACACAATTTCACATCATTCTGGGTTCATTTGTGTGAAAACAAGGTCCAATCAGGCTGAAACGTTACAGGAAGGTAGAATCTATTGAGTTGTAAGTGATCTGAACGTTTAATGATGATAGCACTTTCCTAAGGGGGTCAAACCATGTCCCAAAGGTCACCGGATCTGGTGTCACTTTAAAGAAGTAGTCCAGTTACACATTTGTGGGCTTATAACTTGGCTTCTGAATGTCCTAGAGAGATCAGGTTTGTTTTAGTATACTCCAATCAACAGCCCCTACAACACAAAAAGGATCGGAGTCATTAGCACTTATGGTTTGTAAATGGCACCCAGAATTATGTTGCACGAAGCACAATTTCACATCATTCTGGGTTCATTTGTGTGAGAACGAGGTCCAATCAGGCTGAAACGTTACAGGTAGGTAGAATCTATTGAGTTGTAAGTGATCTGAACGTTTCATGATGATAGCACTTTCCTATGGGGGTCAAACCATGTCCCAAAGGTCACCGGATCTGGTGTCAATTTAAAGAAGTTGTCCAGTTACACATTTGTGGGCTTATAACTTGGCTTCTGAATGTCCTAGAGCGATCAGGTTTGTTTTAGTGTACTCCAATCAACAGCCCCTACAACCACAAAAATGAATGGAGACATTAGCACTTATGGTTTTTAAATGGCACCCAGAATTATGTTGCACGAAGCACAATTTCACATCATTCTGGGTTCATTTGTGTAAAAACAAGGTCCAATCAGGCTGAAACGCTACAAGAATGTAGAATCTATTGAGTTGTAATTGATCTGAACGTTTCAAAATGATCACACATTTCTATAGGGGGTCAAACCATGTCCCAAAGGTCACCGGGCCTGGTGTCACTTTAAAGAAGTAGTCCAGTTACACCTTTGTGGGCTTATAACTTGGCTTCTGAATGTCCTAGAGAGGTTAGGTTTGTTTTAGTGTACTCCAATCAAAAAGCCCCTACAACCACAAAAAGGAATGGAGTCATTAGCACTTATGGTTTGTAAATGGCACCCAGAATTATGTTGCACGAAGCACAATTTCACATAATTCTGGGTTCATTTGTGTGAAAACAAGGTCCAATCAGGCTGAAACGTTAGAGGAAGGTAGAATCTATTGAGTTGTAAGTGATCTGAACGTTTCATGATGATAGCGCTTTCCTAAGGGGGTCAAACTATGTCCCAAAGGTCACCGGATCTGGTGTCAATTTAAAGAAGTAGTCCAGTTACACCTTTGTGGGCTTATAACTTGGCTTCTGAATGTCCTAGAGAGATCAGGTTTATTTTAGTGTACTCCAATCAACAGCCCCTACAACCACTAAAAGGAATGGCGTCATTAGCACTTATGGTTTTTAAATGGCACCCAGAATTATGTTGCACGAAGCACAATTTCACATCATTCTGGGTTCATTTGTGTGAAAACAAGGTCCAATCAGGCTGAAACGTTACAGGAAGGTAGAATTTATTGAGTTGTAAGTGATCTGAACGTTTCATGATGATAGCACTTTCCTAAGGGGGTCAAACCATGTCCCAAAGGTCACCGGATCTGGTGTCACTTTAAAGAAGTTGTCCAGTTACACATTTGTGGGCTTATAACTTGGCTTCTGAATGTCCTAGAGAGATCAGGTTTGTTTTAGTATACTCCAATCAACAGCCCCTACAACCACAAAAAGGAATGGTGTCATTAGCACTTATGGTTTGTAAATGGCACCCAGAATTATGTTGCACGAAACACAATTTCACATCATTCTGGGTTCATTTGTGTGAAAACAAGGTCCAATCAGGCTGAAACGTTACAGGAAGGTAGAATCTATTGAGTTGTAAGTGATCTGAACGTTTAATGATGATAGCACTTTCCTAAGGGGGTCAAACCATGTCCCAAAGGTCACCGGATCTGGTGTCACTTTAAAGAAGTAGTCCAGTTACACATTTGTGGGCTTATAACTTGGCTTCTGAATGTCCTAGAGAGATCAGGTTTGTTTTAGTATACTCCAATCAACAGCCCCTACAACACAAAAAGGATCGGAGTCATTAGCACTTATGGTTTTTAAATGGCACCCAGAATTATGTTGCACGAAGCACAATTTCACATCATTCTGGGTTCATTTGTGTGAGAACGAGGTCCAATCAGGCTGAAACGTTACAGGTAGGTAGAATCTATTGAGTTGTAAGTGATCTGAACGTTTCATGATGATAGCACTTTCCTATGGGGGTCAAACCATGTCCCAAAGGTCACCGGATCTGGTGTCAATTTAAAGAAGTTGTCCAGTTACACATTTGTGGGCTTATAACTTGGCTTCTGAATGTCCTAGAGCGATCAGGTTTGTTTTAGTGTACTCCAATCAACAGCCCCTACAACCACAAAAATGAATGGAGACATTAGCACTTATGGTTTTTAAATGGCACCCAGAATTATGTTGCACGAAGCACAATTTCACATCATTCTGGGTTCATTTGTGTAAAAACAAGGTCCAATCAGGCTGAAACGCTACAAGAATGTAGAATCTATTGAGTTGTAATTGATCTGAACGTTTCAAAATGATCACACATTTCTATAGGGGGTCAAACCATGTCCCAAAGGTCACCGGGCCTGGTGTCACTTTAAAGAAGTAGTCCAGTTACACCTTTGTGGGCTTATAACTTGGCTTCTGAATGTCCTAGAGAGGTTAGGTTTGTTTTAGTGTACTCCAATCAAAAAGCCCCTACAACCACAAAAAGGAATGGAGTCATTAGCACTTATGGTTTGTAAATGGCACCCAGAATTATGTTGCACGAAGCACAATTTCACATAATTCTGGGTTCATTTGTGTGAAAACAAGGTCCAATCAGGCTGAAACGTTAGAGGAAGGTAGAATCTATTGAGTTGTAAGTGATCTGAACGTTTCATGATGATAGCGCTTTCCTAAGGGGGTCAAACTATGTCCCAAAGGTCACCGGATCTGGTGTCAATTTAAAGAAGTAGTCCAGTTACACCTTTGTGGGCTTATAACTTGGCTTCTGAATGTCCTAGAGAGATCAGGTTTATTTTAGTGTACTCCAATCAACAGCCCCTACAACCACAAAAAGGAATGGAGACATTAGCACTTATGGTTTGTAAATGGCACCCAGAATTATGTTGCACGAAGGACAATTTCACATCATTCTGGGTCCATTTGTGTGAAAACAAGGTCCATTCAGGCTGAAATGTTACAGGAAAGTAGAATCTATTGAGTTGTAAGTGATCTGAACGTTTCATGATGATAGCCCTTTCCTAAGGGGGTCAAACCATGTCCCAAACGTCACCGGATCTGGTGTCAATTTAAAGAAGTTGTCCAGTTACACATTTGTGGGCTTATAACTTGGCTTCTGAATGTCCTGGAGCAAATCAGGTTTGTTTTAGTGTACTCCAATCAACAGCCCCTACAACCACAAAAAGGAATGGAGTCATTAGCACTTATGGTTTTTAAATGGCACCCAGAATTATGTTGCACGAAGCACAATTTCACATCATTCTGGGTTCATTTGTGTGAAAACAAGGTCCAATCAGGCTGAAACGTTACAGGAAGGTAGAATCTATTGAGTTGTAAGTGATCTGAACGTTTCATGATGATAGCACTTTCCTATGGGGGTCAAACCATGTCCCAAAGGTCACCGGATCTGGTGTCAATTTAAAGAAGTTGTCCAGTTACACATTTGTGGGCTTATAACTTGGCTTCTGAATGTCCTAGAGAGATCAGGTTTGTTTTAGTGTACTCCAATCAACAGCCCCTACAACCACTAAAAGGAATGGCGTCATTAGCACTTATGGTTTTTAAATGGCACCCAGAATTATGTTGCACGAAGCACAATTTCACATCATTCTGGGTTCATTTGTGTGAAAACAAGGTCCAATCAGGCTGAAACGTTACAGGAAGGTAGAATTTATTGAGTTGTAAGTGATCTGAACGTTTCATGATGATAGCACTTTCCTAAGGGGGTCAAACCATGTCCCAAAGGTCACCGGATCTGGTGTCACTTTAAAGAAGTAGTCCAGTTACACATTTGTGGGCTTATAACTTGGCTTCTGAATGTCCTAGAGAGATCAGGTTTGTTTTAGTATACTCCAATCAACAGCCTCTACAACCACAAAAAGGATCGGAGTCATTAGCACTTATGGTTTTTAAATGGCACCCAGAATTATGTTGCACGAAGCACAATTTCACATCATTCTGGGTTCATTTGTGTGAAAACAAGGTCCAATCAGGCTGAAACGTTACAGGAAGGTAGAATCTATTGAGTTGTAAGTTATCAGAACGTTTCATGATGATAACACTTTCCTAAGGGGGTCAAACCATGTCCCAAAGGTCACCGGATCTGGTGTCAATTTAAAGAAGTAGTCCAGTTACACCTTTGTGGGCTTATAACTTGGCTTCTGAATGTCCTAGAGAGGTTAGGTTTGTTTTAGTGTACTCCAATCAAAAGCCCCTACAACCACAAAAAGGAATGGAGTCATTAGCACTGATGGTTTGTAAATGGCACCCAGAATTATGTTGCACGAAGCACAATTTCACATCATTCTGGGTTCATTTGTGTGAAAACAAGGTCCAATCAGGCTGAAACGTTTCAGGAAGGTAGAATCTATTGAGTTGTAAGTGATCTGAACGTTTCATGATGATAGCACTTTCCTAAGGGGGTCAAACAATGTCCCAAAGGTCACCGGATCTGGTGTCAATTTAAAGAAGTAGTCCAGTTACACATTTGTGGGCTTATAACTTGGCTTCTGAATGTCCTAGAGAGATCAGGTTTGTTTTAGTGTACTCCAATCAACAGCCCCTACAACCACAAAAAGGAATGGAGTCATTAGCACTTATGGTTTGTAAATGGCACCCAGAATTATGTTGCACGAAGCACTATTTCACATCATTCTGGGTCCATTTGTGTGAAAACAAGGTCCTATCAGGCTGAAATGTTACAGGAAGGTAGAATCTATTGAGTTGTAAGTGATCTGAACGTTTCATGATGATAGCACTTTCCTAAGGGGGTCAAACCATGTCCCAAAGGTCACCGGATCTGGTGTCAATTTAAAGAAGTTGTCCAGTTACACATTTGTGGGCTTATAACTTGGCTTCTGAATGTCCTAGAGCGATCAGATTCGTTTTAGTGTACTCCAATCAACAGCCCCTACAACCACAAAAAGGAATGGAGTCATTAGCACTTATGGTTTTTAAATGGCACCCAGAATTATGTTGCACGAAGCACAATTTCACATCATTCTGGGTTCATTTGTGTGAAAACAAGGTCCAATCAGGCTGAAACGTTACAGGAAGGTAGAATTTATTGAGTTGTAAGTGATCTGAACGTTTCATGATGATAGCACTTTCCTAAGGGGGTCAAACCATGTTCCAAAGGTCACCGGATCTGGTGTCACTTTAAAGAAGTAGTCCAGTTACACATTTGTGGGCTTATAACTTTGCTTCTGAATGTCCTAGAGAGATCAGGTTTGTTTTAGTATACTCCAATCAACAGCCCCTACAACCACAAAAAGGATCGGAGTCATTAGCACTTATTGTTTTTAAATGGCACCCAGAATTATGTTGCACGAAGCACAATTTCACATCATTCTGGGTTCATTTGTGTGAAAACAAGGTCCAATCAGGCTGAAACTTTACAGGAAGGTAGAATCTATTGAGTTGTAAGTGATCTGAACGTTTCATGATGATAGCACTTTCCTATGGGGGTCAATCCATGTCCCAAAGGTCACCGGATCTGGTGTCAATTTAAAGAAGTTGTCCAGTTACACATTTGTGGGCTTATAACTTGGCTTCTGAATGTCCTGGAGCAAATCAGGTTTGTTTTAGTGTACTCCAATCAACAGCCCCTACAACCACAAAAAGGAATGGAGTCATTAGCACTTATGGTTTTTAAATGGCACCCAGAATTATGTTGCACGAAGCACAATTTCACATCATTCTGGGTTCATTTGTGTGAAAACAAGGTCCAATCAGGCTGAAACGTTACAGGAAGGTAGAATCTATTGAGTTGTAAGTGATCTGAACGTTTCATGATGATAGCACTTTCCTATGGGGGTTAAACCATGTCCCAAATGTCACCGGATCTGGTGTCAATTTAAAGAAGTTGTCCAGTTACACATTTGTGGGCTTATAACTTGGCTTCTGAATGTCCTAGAGCAATCAGGTTTGTTTTATTGTACTCCAATCAACAGCCCCTACAACCACAAAAAGGAATGGAGTCATTAGCACTTATGGTTTTTAAATGGAACCCAGAATTATGTTGCACGAAGCACAATTTCACATCATTCTGGGTTCATTTGTGTGAAAACAAGGTCCAATCAGGCTGAAACGTTACAGGAAGGTAGAATTTATTGAGTTGTAAGTGATCTGAACGTTTCATGATGATAGCACTTTCCTAAGGGGGTCAAACCATGTCCCAAAGCTCACCGGATCTGGTGTCACTTTAAAGAACTAGTCCAGTTACACATTTGTGGGCTTATAACTTGGCTTCTGAATGTCCTAGAGAGATCAGGTTTGTTTTAGTATACTCCAATCAACAGCCCCTACAACCACAAAAAAGATCGGAGTCATTAGCACTTATGGTTTTTAAATGGCACCCAGAATTATGTTGCACGAAGCACAATTTCACATCATTCTGGGTTCATTTGTGTGAAAACAAGGTCCAATCAGGCTGAAACGTTAAAGGAAGGTAGAATCTATTGAGTTGTAAGTGATCTGAACGTTTCATGATGATAGCACTTTCCTATGGGGGTCAAACCATGTCCCAAAGGTCACCAGATCTGGTGTCAATTTAAAGAAGTTGTCCAGTTACACATTTGTGGGTTATAACTTGGCTTCTGAATGTCCTAGAGCGATCAGGTTTGTTTGAGTGTACTCCAATCAACAGCCCCTACAACCACAAAAAGGAATGGAGACATTAGCACTTATGGTTTTTAAATGGCACCCAGAATTATGTTGCACGAAGCACAATTTCACATCATTCTGGGTTCATTTGTGTGAAAACAAGGTCCAATCAGGCTGAAACGTTACAGGAAGGTAGAATCTATTGAGTTGTAAGTGATCTGAACGTTTCATGATGATAACACTTTCCTAAGGGGGTTAAACCATGTCCCAAAGGTCACCGGATCAGGTGTCAATTTAAAGAAGTAGTCCAGTTACACATTTGTGGGCTTATAACTTGGCTTCTGAATGTCCTAGAGAGATCAGGTTTGTTTTAGTGTACTCCAATCAACAGCCCCTACAACCACAAAAAGGAATGGAGTCATTAGCACTTATGGTTTTTAAATGGCACCCAGAATTATGTTGCAAGAAGCACAATTTCACATCATTCTGGGTTCATTTGTGTGAAAACAAGGTCCAATCAGGCTGAAACGTTACAGGAAGGTAGAATTTATTGAGTTGTAAGTGATCTGAACGTTTCATGATGATAGCACTTTCCTAAGGGGGTCAAACCATGTCCCAAAGGTCACCGGATCTGGTGTCACTTTAAAGAAGTAGTCCAGTTACACATTTGTGGGCTTATAACTTGGCTTCTGAATGTCCTAGAGAGATCAGGTTTGTTTTAGTATACTCCAATCAACAGCCCCTACAACCACAAAAAGGATCGGAGTCATTAGCACTTATGGTTTTTAAATGGCACCCAGAATTATGTTGCACGAAGCACAATTTCACATCATTCTGGGTTCATTTGTGTGAAAACAAGGTCCAATCAGGCTGAAACGTTACAGGAAGGTAGAATCTATTGAGTTGTAAGTTATCAGAACGTTTCATGATGATAACACTTTCCTAAGGGGGTCAAACCATGTCCCAAAGGTCACCGGATCTGGTGTCAATTTAAAGAAGTAGTCCAGTTACAAATTTGTGGGCTTATAACGTGGCTTCTGAATGTCCTAGAGAGATCAGGTTTGTTTTATTATACTCCAATCAACAGCCCCTATAACCACAAAAAGGAATGGAGTCATTAGCACTTATGGTTTGTAAATAGCACCCAGAATTATGTTGCACGAAGCACAATTTCACATCATTCTGGGTCCATTTGTGTGAAAACAAGGTCCAGTCAGGCTGAAACGCTACAAGAAGGTAGAATCTATTGAGTTGTAAGTGATCTGAACGTTTCAAGATGATCGCACATTCCTATAGGGGGTAAAACCATGTCCCAAAGGTCACCGGGCCTGGTGTCACTTTAAAGATGTAGTCCAGTTACACCTTTGTGGGCTTATAACTTGGCTTCTGAATGTCCTAGAGAGGTTAGGTTTGTTTTAGTGTACACCAATCAAAAGCCCCTACAACCACAAAAAGGAATGGAGTCATTAGCACTGATGGTTTGTAAATGGCACCCAGAATTATGTTGCACGAAGCACAATTTCACATCATTCTGGGTTCATTTGTGTGAAAACAAGGTCCAATCAGGCTGAAACGTTTCAGGAAGGTAGAATCTATTGAGTTGAAAGTGATCTGAACGTTTCATGATGATAGCACTTTCCTAAGGGGGTCAAACATTGTCCCAAAGGTCACCGGATCTGGTGTCAATTTAAAGAAGTTGTCCAGTTACACATTTGTGGGCTTATAACGTGGCTTCTGAATGTCCTAGAGAGATCAGGTTTGTTTTATTATACTCCAATCAACAGCCCCTATAACCACAAAAAGGAATGGAGTCATTAGCATGTATGGTTTGTAAATAGCACCCAGAATTATGTTGCACGAAGCACAATTTCACATCATTCTGGGTCCATTTGTGTGAAAACAAGGTCCAGTCAGGCTGAAACGCTACAAGAAGGTAGAATCTATTGAGTTGTAAGTGATCTGAACGTTTCATGATGATAGCACTTTCCTAAGGGGGTCAAACAATGTCCCAAAGGTCACCGGATCTGGTGTCAATTTAAAGAAGTAGTCCAGTTACACATTTGTGGGCTTATAACGTGGCTTCTGAATGTCCTAGAGAGATCAGGTTTGTTTTATTATACTCCAATCAACAGCCCCTATAACCACAAAAAGGAATGGAGTCATTAGCACGTATGGTTTGTAAATAGCACCCAGAATTATGTTGCACGAAGCACAATTTCACATCATTCTGGGTCCATTTGTGTGAAAACAAGGTCCAGTCAGGCTGAAACGCTACAAGAAGGTAGAATCTATTGAGTTGTAAGTGATCTGAACGTTTCAAGATGATCGCACATTCCTATAGGGGGTAAAACCATGTCCCAAAGGTCACCGGGCCTGGTGTCACTTTAAAGATGTAGTCCAGTTACACCTTTGTGGGCTTATAACTTGGCTTCTGAATGTCCTAGAGAGGTTAGGTTTGTTTTAGTGTACTCCAATCAACAGCCCCTACAACCACAAAAAGGAATGGAGTCATTAGCACTTATGGTTTGTAAATGGCACCCAGAATTATGTTGCACGAAGCACTATTTCACATCATTCTGGGTCCATTTGTGTGAAAACAAGGTCCTATCAGGCTGAAATGTTACAGGAAGGTAGAATCTATTGAGTTGTAAGTGATCTGAACGTTTCATGATGATAGCACTTTCCTAAGGGGGTCAAACCATGTCCCAAAGGTCACCGGATCTGGTGTCAATTTAAAGAAGTTGTCCAGTTACACATTTGTGGGCTTATAACTTGGCTTCTGAATGCCCTGGAGCGATCAGGTTTGTTTTAGTGTACTCCAATCAACAGCCCCTACAACCACAAAAAGGAATGGAGTCATTAGCACTTATGGTTTTTAAATGGCACCCAGAAATATATTGCACGAAGCACAATTTCACATCATTCTGGGTTCATTTGTGTGAAAACAAGGTCCAATCAGGCTGAAACGTTACAGGAAGGTAGAATTTATTGAGTTGTAAGTGATCTGAACGTTTCGTGATGATAGCACTTTCCTAAGGGGGTCAAACCATGTCCCAAAGGTCATCGGATCTGGTGTCACTCTAAAGAAGTAGTCCAGTTACACATTTGTGGGCTTATAACTTGGCTTCTGAATGTCCTAGAGAGATCAGGTTTGTTTTAGTATACTCCAATCAACAGCCCCTACAACACAAAAAGGATCGGAGTCATTAGCACTTATGGTTTTTAAATGGCACCCAGAATTATGTTGCACGAAGCACAATTTCACATCATTCTGGGTTCATTTGTGTGAGAACGAGGTCCAATCAGGCTGAAACGTTACAGGAAGGTAGAATCTATTGAGTTGTAAGTGATCCGAACGTTTCATGATGATAGCACTTTCCTATGGGGGTCAAACCATGTTCCAAAGGTCACCGGATCTGGTGTCAATTTAAAGAAGTTGTCCAGTTACACATTTGTGGGCTTATAACTTGGCTTCTGAATGTCCTAGAGCGATCAGGTTTGTTTTAGTGTACTCCAATCAACAGCCCCTACAACCACAAAAATGAATGGAGACATTAGCACTTATGGTTTTTAAATGGCACCCAGAATTATGTTGCACGAAGCACAATTTCACATCATTCTGGGTTCATTTGTGTGAAAACAAGGTCCAATCAGGCTGAAACGTTACAGGAAGGTAGAATCTATTGAGTTGTAAGTGATCTGAACGTTTCATGATGATAGCACTTTCCTAAGGGGGTCAAACCATGTCCCAAAGGTCACCGGATCTGGTGTCACTTTAAAGAAGTAGTCCAGTTACACATTTGTGAGCTTATAACTTGGCTTCTGAATGTCCTAGAGAGGTCAGGTTTGTTTTAGTGTACTCCAATCAACAGCCCCTACAACCACAAAAAGGAATGGAGACATTAGCACTTATGGTTTTTAAATGGCACCCAGAATTATGTTGCACGAAGCACAATTTCACATCATTCTGCGTTCATTTGTGTGAAAACAAGGTCCAATCAGGCTGAAACGCTACAAGAAGGTAGAATCTATTGAGTTGTAATTGATCTGAACGTTTCAAAATGATCGCACATTTCTATAGGGGGTAAAACCATGTCCCAAAGGTCACAGGGCCTGGTGTCACTTTAAAGATGTAGTCCAGTTACACCTTTGTGGGCTTATAACTTGGCTTCTGAATGTCCTAGAGAGGTTAGGTTTGTTTTAGTGTACTCCAATCAAAAAGCCCCTACAACCACAAAAAGGAATGGAGTCATTAGCACTTATGGTTTGTAAATGGCACCCAGAATTATGTTGCACGAAGCACAATTTCACATCATTCTGGGTTCATTTGTGTGAAAACAAGGTCCAATCAGGCTGAAACGTTACAGGAAGGTAGAATCTATTGAGTTGTAAGTGATCTGAACGTTTCATGATGATAGCACTTTCCTAAGGGGGTCAAACTATGTCCCAAAGGTCACCGGATCTGGTGTCAATTTAAAGAAGTAATCCAGTTACACCTTTGTGGGCTTATAACTTGGCTTCTGAATGTCCTAGAGAGATCAGGTTTATTTTAGTGTACTCCAATCAACAGCCCCTACAACCACAAAAAGGAATGGAGTCATTAGCACTTATGGTTTGTAAATGGCACCCAGAATTATGTTGCACGAAGGACTATTTCACATCATTCTGGGTCCATTTGTGTGAAAACAAGGTCCATTCAGGCTGAAATGTTACAGGAAGGTAGAATCTATTGAGTTGTAAGTGATCTGAACGTTTCATGATGATAGCCCTTTCCTAAGGGGGTCAAACCATGTCCCAAACGTCACCGGATCTGGTGTCAATTTAAAGAAGTTGTCCAGTTACACATTTGTGGGCTTATAACTTGGCTTCTGAATGTCCTGGAGCAAATCAGGTTTGTTTTAGTGTACTCCAATCAACAGCCCATACAACCACAAAAAGGAATGGAGTCATTAGCACTTATGGTTTTTAAATGGCACCCAGAATTATGTTGCACGAAGCACAATTTCACATCATTCTGGGTTCATTTGTGTGAAAACAAGGTCCAATCAGGCTGAAACGTTACAGGAAGGTAGAATCTATTGAGTTGTAAGTGATCTGAACGTTTCATGATGATAGCACTTTCCTATGGGGGTCAAACCATGTCCCAAAGGTCACCGGATCTGGTGTCAATTTAAAGAAGTTGTCCAGTTACACATTTGTGGGCTTATAACTTGGCTTCTGAATGTCCTAGAGAGATCAGGTTTGTTTTAGTGTACTCCAATCAACAGCCCCTACAACCACTAAAAGGAATGGCGTCATTAGCACTTATGGTTTTTAAATGGCACCCAGAATTATGTTGCACGAAGCACAATTTCACATCATTCTGGGTTCATTTGTGTGAAAACAAGGTCCAATCAGGCTGAAACGTTACAGGAAGGTAGAATCTATTGAGTTGTAAGTTATCAGAACGTTTCATGATGATAACACTTTCCTAAGGGGGTCAAACCATGTCCCAAAGGTCACCGGATCTGGTGTCAATTTAAAGAAGTAGTCCAGTTACACCTTTGTGGGCTTATAACTTGGCTTCTGAATGTCCTAGAGAGGTTAGGTTTGTTTTAGTGTACTCCAATCAAAAGCCCCTACAACCACAAAAAGGAATGGAGTCATTAGCACTGATGGTTTGTAAATGGCACCCAGAATTATGTTGCACGAAGCACAATTTCACATCATTCTGGGTTCATTTGTGTGAAAACAAGGTCCAATCAGGCTGAAACGTTTCAGGAAGGTAGAATCTATTGAGTTGTAAGTGATCTGAACGTTTCATGATGATAGCACTTTCCTAAGGGGGTCAAACAATGTCCCAAAGGTCACCGGATCTGGTGTCAATTTAAAGAAGTAGTCCAGTTACACATTTGTGGGCTTATAACTTGGCTTCTGAATGTCCTAGAGAGATCAGGTTTGTTTTAGTGTACTCCAGTCAACAGCCCCTACAACCACAAAAAGGAATGGAGTCATTAGCACTTATGGTTTGTAAATGGCACCCAGAATTATGTTGCACGAAGCACTATTTCACATCATTCTGGGTCCACTTGTGTGAAAACAAGGTCCTATCAGGCTGAAATGTTACAGGAAGGTAGAATCTATTGAGTTGTAAGTGATCTGAACGTTTCATGATGATAGCACTTTCCTAAGGGGGTCAAACCATGTCCCAAAGGTCACCGGATCTGGTGTCAATTTAAAGAAGTTGTCCAGTTACACATTTGTGGGCTTATAACTTGGCTTCTGAATGTCCTGGAGCGATCAGGTTTGTTTTAGTGTACTCCAATCAACAGCCCCTACAACCACAAAAAGGAATGGAGTCATTAGCACTTATGGTTTTTAAATGGCACCCAGAATTATGTTGCACGAAGCACAATTTCACATCATTCTGGGTTCATTTGTGTGAAAACAAGGTCCAATCAGGCTGAAACGTTACAGGAAGGTAGAATTTATTGAGTTGTAAGTGATCTGAACGTTTCATGATGATAGCACTTTCCTAAGGGGGTCAAACCATGTCCCAAAGGTCACCGGATCTGGTGTCAATTTAAAGAAGTTGTCCAGTTACACATTTGTGGGCTTATAACTTGGCTTCTGAATGTCCTAGAGCGATCAGGTTTGTTTTAGTGTACTCCAATCAACAGCCCCTACAACCACAAAAATGAATGGAGACATTAGCACTTATGGTTTTTAAATGGCACCCAGAATTATGTTGCACGAAGCACAATTTCACATCATTCTGGGTTCATTTGTGTGAAAACAAGGTCCAATCAGGCTGAAACGTTACAGGAAGGTAGAATCTATTGAGTTGTAAGTGATCTGAACGTTTCATGATGATAGCACTTTCCTAAGGGGGTCAAACCATGTCCCAAAGGTCACCGGATCTGGTGTCACTTTAAAGAAGTAGTCCAGTTACACATTTGTGAGCTTATAACTTGGCTTCTGAATGTCCTAGAGAGGTCAGGTTTGTTTTAGTGTACTCCAATCAACAGCCCCTACAACCACAAAAAGGAATGGAGACATTAGCACTTATGGTTTTTAAATGGCACCCAGAATTATGTTGCACGAAGCACAATTTCACATCATTCTGCGTTCATTTGTGTGAAAACAAGGTCCAATCAGGCTGAAACGCTACAAGAAGGTAGAATCTATTGAGTTGTAATTGATCTGAACGTTTCAAAATGATCGCACATTTCTATAGGGGGTAAAACCATGTCCCAAAGGTCACAGGGCCTGGTGTCACTTTAAAGATGTAGTCCAGTTACACCTTTGTGGGCTTATAACTTGGCTTCTGAATGTCCTAGAGAGGTTAGGTTTGTTTTAGTGTACTCCAATCAAAAAGCCCCTACAACCACAAAAAGGAATGGAGTCATTAGCACTTATGGTTTGTAAATGGCACCCAGAATTATGTTGCACGAAGCACAATTTCACATCATTCTGGGTTCATTTGTGTGAAAACAAGGTCCAATCAGGCTGAAACGTTACAGGAAGGTAGAATCTATTGAGTTGTAAGTGATCTGAACGTTTCATGATGATAGCACTTTCCTAAGGGGGTCAAACTATGTCCCAAAGGTCACCGGATCTGGTGTCAATTTAAAGAAGTAATCCAGTTACACCTTTGTGGGCTTATAACTTGGCTTCTGAATGTCCTAGAGAGATCAGGTTTATTTTAGTGTACTCCAATCAACAGCCCCTACAACCACAAAAAGGAATGGAGTCATTAGCACTTATGGTTTGTAAATGGCACCCAGAATTATGTTGCACGAAGGACTATTTCACATCATTCTGGGTCCATTTGTGTGAAAACAAGGTCCATTCAGGCTGAAATGTTACAGGAAGGTAGAATCTATTGAGTTGTAAGTGATCTGAACGTTTCATGATGATAGCCCTTTCCTAAGGGGGTCAAACCATGTCCCAAACGTCACCGGATCTGGTGTCAATTTAAAGAAGTTGTCCAGTTACACATTTGTGGGCTTATAACTTGGCTTCTGAATGTCCTGGAGCAAATCAGGTTTGTTTTAGTGTACTCCAATCAACAGCCCATACAACCACAAAAAGGAATGGAGTCATTAGCACTTATGGTTTTTAAATGGCACCCAGAATTATGTTGCACGAAGCACAATTTCACATCATTCTGGGTTCATTTGTGTGAAAACAAGGTCCAATCAGGCTGAAACGTTACAGGAAGGTAGAATCTATTGAGTTGTAAGTGATCTGAACGTTTCATGATGATAGCACTTTCCTATGGGGGTCAAACCATGTCCCAAAGGTCACCGGATCTGGTGTCAATTTAAAGAAGTTGTCCAGTTACACATTTGTGGGCTTATAACTTGGCTTCTGAATGTCCTAGAGAGATCAGGTTTGTTTTAGTGTACTCCAATCAACAGCCCCTACAACCACTAAAAGGAATGGCGTCATTAGCACTTATGGTTTTTAAATGGCACCCAGAATTATGTTGCACGAAGCACAATTTCACATCATTCTGGGTTCATTTGTGTGAAAACAAGGTCCAATCAGGCTGAAACGTTACAGGAAGGTAGAATTTATTGAGTTGTAAGTGATCTGAACGTTTCATGATGATAGCACTTTCCTAAGGGGGTCAAACCATGTCCCAAAGGTCACCGGATCTGGTGTCACTTTAAAGAAGTAGTCCAGTTACACATTTGTGGACTTATAACTTGGCTTCTGAATGTCCTAGAGAGATCAGGTTTGTTTTAGTATACTCCAATCAACAGCCTCTACAACCACAAAAAGGATCGGAGTCATTAGCACTTATGGTTTTTAAATGGCACCCAGAATTATGTTGCACGAAGCACAATTTCACATCATTCTGGGTTCATTTGTGTGAAAACAAGGTCCAATCAGGCTGAAACGTTACAGGAAGGTAGAATCTATTGAGTTGTAAGTTATCAGAACGTTTCATGATGATAACACTTTCCTAAGGGGGTCAAACCATGTCCCAAAGGTCACCGGATCTGGTGTCAATTTAAAGAAGTAGTCCAGTTACACCTTTGTGGGCTTATAACTTGGCTTCTGAATGTCCTAGAGAGGTTAGGTTTGTTTTAGTGTACTCCAATCAAAAGCCCCTACAACCACAAAAAGGAATGGAGTCATTAGCACTGATGGTTTGTAAATGGCACCCAGAATTATGTTGCACGAAGCACAATTTCACATCATTCTGGGTTCATTTGTGTGAAAACAAGGTCCAATCAGGCTGAAACGTTTCAGGAAGGTAGAATCTATTGAGTTGTAAGTGATCTGAACGTTTCATGATGATAGCACTTTCCTAAGGGGGTCAAACAATGTCCCAAAGGTCACCGGATCTGGTGTCAATTTAAAGAAGTAGTCCAGTTACACATTTGTGGGCTTATAACTTGGCTTCTGAATGTCCTAGAGAGATCAGGTTTGTTTTAGTGTACTCCAGTCAACAGCCCCTACAACCACAAAAAGGAATGGAGTCATTAGCACTTATGGTTTGTAAATGGCACCCAGAATTATGTTGCACGAAGCACTATTTCACATCATTCTGGGTCCACTTGTGTGAAAACAAGGTCCTATCAGGCTGAAATGTTACAGGAAGGTAGAATCTATTGAGTTGTAAGTGATCTGAACGTTTCATGATGATAGCACTTTCCTAAGGGGGTCAAACCATGTCCCAAAGGTCACCGGATCTGGTGTCAATTTAAAGAAGTTGTCCAGTTACACATTTGTGGGCTTATAACTTGGCTTCTGAATGTCCTGGAGCGATCAGGTTTGTTTTAGTGTACTCCAATCAACAGCCCCTACAACCACAAAAAGGAATGGAGTCATTAGCACTTATGGTTTTTAAATGGCACCCAGAATTATGTTGCACGAAGCACAATTTCACATCATTCTGGGTTCATTTGTGTGAAAACAAGGTCCAATCAGGCTGAAACGTTACAGGAAGGTAGAATTTATTGAGTTGTAAGTGATCTGAACGTTTCATGATGATAGCACTTTCCTAAGGGGGTCAAACCATGTCCCAAAGGTCACCGGATCTGGTGTCAATTTAAAGAAGTTGTCCAGTTACACATTTGTGGGCTTATAACTTGGCTTCTGAATGTCCTAGAGAGATCAGGTTTGTTTTAGTGTACTCCAATCAACAGCCCCTACAACCACTAAAAGGAATGGCGTCATTAGCAGTTATGGTTTTTAAATGGCACCCAGAATTATGTTGCACGAAGCACAATTTCACATCATTCTGGGTTCATTTGTGTGAAAACAAGGTCCAATCAGGCTGAAACGTTAAAAGGAAGGTAGAATTTATTGAGTTGTAAGTGATCTGAACGTTTCATGATGATAGCACTTTCCTAAGGGGGTCAAACCATGTCCCAAAGGTCACCGGATCTGGTGTCACTTTAAAGAAGTAGTCCAGTTACACATTTGTGGACTTATAACTTGGCTTCTGAATGTCCTAGAGAGATCAGGTTTGTTTTAGTATACTCCAATCAACAGCCTCTACAACCACAAAAAGGATCGGAGTCATTAGCACTTATGGTTTTTAAATGGCACCCAGAATTATGTTGCACGAAGCACAATTTCACATCATTCTGGGTTCATTTGTGTGAAAACAAGGTCCAATCAGGCTGAAACGTTACAGGAAGGTAGAATCTATTGAGTTGTAAGTTATCAGAACGTTTCATGATGATAACACTTTCCTAAGGGGGTCAAACCATGTCCCAAAGGTCACCGGATCTGGTGTCAATTTAAAGAAGTAGTCCAGTTACACCTTTGTGGGCTTATAACTTGGCTTCTGAATGTCCTAGAGAGGTTAGGTTTGTTTTAGTGTACTCCAATCAAAAGCCCCTACAACCACAAAAAGGAATGGAGTCATTAGCACTGATGGTTTGTAAATGGCACCCAGAATTATGTTGCACGAAGCACAATTTCACATCATTCTGGGTTCATTTGTGTGAAAACAAGGTCCAATCAGGCTGAAACGTTTCAGGAAGGTAGAATCTATTGAGTTGTAAGTGATCTGAACGTTTCATGATGATAGCACTTTCCTAAGGGGGTCAAACAATGTCCCAAAGGTCACCGGATCTGGTGTCAATTTAAAGAAGTAGTCCAGTTACACATTTGTGGGCTTATAACTTGGCTTCTGAATGTCCTAGAGAGATCAGGTTTGTTTTAGTGTACTCCAGTCAACAGCCCCTACAACCACAAAAAGGAATGGAGTCATTAGCACTTATGGTTTGTAAATGGCACCCAGAATTATGTTGCACGAAGCACTATTTCACATCATTCTGGGTCCACTTGTGTGAAAACAAGGTCCTATCAGGCTGAAATGTTACAGGAAGGTAGAATCTATTGAGTTGTAAGTGATCTGAACGTTTCATGATGATAGCACTTTCCTAAGGGGGTCAAACCATGTCCCAAAGGTCACCGGATCTGGTGTCAATTTAAAGAAGTTGTCCAGTTACACATTTGTGGGCTTATAACTTGGCTTCTGAATGTCCTGGAGCGATCAGGTTTGTTTTAGTGTACTCCAATCAACAGCCCCTACAACCACAAAAAGGAATGGAGTCATTAGCACTTATGGTTTTTAAATGGCACCCAGAATTATGTTGCACGAAGCACAATTTCACATCATTCTGGGTTCATTTGTGTGAAAACAAGGTCCAATCAGGCTGAAACGTTACAGGAAGGTAGAATTTATTGAGTTGTAAGTGATCTGAACGTTTCATGATGATAGCACTTTCCTAAGGGGGTCAAACCATGTCCCAAAGGTCACCGGATCTGGTGTCACTTTAAAGAAGTAGTCCAGTTACACATTTGTGGGCTTATAACTTTGCTTCTGAATGTCCTGGAGAGATCAGGTTTGTTTTAGTATACTCCAATCAACAGCCCCTACAACCACAAAAACGATCGGAGTCATTAGCACTTATTGTTTTTAAATGGCACCCAGAATTATGTTGCACGAAGCACAATTTCACATCATTCTGGGTTCATTTGTGTGAAAACAAGGTCCAATCAGGCTGAAACGTTACAGGAAGGTAGAATCTATTGAGTTGTAAGTGATCTGAACGTTTCATGATGATAGCACTTTCCTATGGGGGTCAATCCATGTCCCAAAGGTCACCGGATCTGGTGTCAATTTAAAGAAGTTGTCCAGTTACACATTTGTGGGCTTATAACTTGGCTTCTGAATGTCCTAGAGCGATCAGGTTTGTTTTAGTGTACTCCAATCAACAGCCCCTACAACCACAAAAATGAATGGAGACATTAGCACTTATGGTTTTTAAATGGCACTCAGAATTATGATGCACGAAGCACAATTTCACATCAGTCTGCGTTCATTTGTGTGAAAACAAGGTCCAATCAGGCTGAAACGCTACAAGAAGGTAGAATCTATTGAGTTGTAATTGATCTGAACGTTTCAAAATGATCGCACATTTCTATAGGGGGTAAAACCATGTCCCAAAGGTCACCGGGCCTGGTGTCACTTTAAAGATGTAGTCCAGTTACACCTTTGTGGGCTTATAACTTGGCTTCTGAATGTCCTAGAGAGATCAGGTTTATTTTAGTGTACTCCAATCAACAGCCCCTACAACCACAAAAAGGAATGGAGTCATTAGCACTTATGGTTTGTAAATGGCACCCAGAATTATGTTGCACGAAGGACTATTTCACATCATTCTGGGTCCATTTGTGTGAAAACAAGGTCCAATCAGGCTGAAATGTTACAGGAAGGTAGAATCTATTGAGTTGTAAGTGATCTGAACGTTTCATGATGATAGCCCTTTCCTAAGGGGGTCAAACCATGTCCCAAACGTCACCGGATCTGGTGTCAATTTAAAGAAGTTGTCCAGTTACACATTTGTGGGCTTATAACTTGGCTTCTGAATGTCCTGGAGCAAATCAGGTTTGTTTTAGTGTACTCCAATCAACAGCCCCTACAACCACAAAAAGGAATGGAGTCATTAGCACTTATGGTTTTTAATTGGCACCCAGAATTATGTTGCACGAAGCACAATTTCACATCATTCTGGGTTTATTTGTGTGAAAACAAGGTCCAATCAGGCTGAAACGTTACAGGAAGGTAGAATCTATTGAGTTGTAAGTGATCTGAACGTTTCATGATGATAGCACTTTCCTATGGGGGTTAAACCATGTCCCAAATGTCACCGGATCTGGTGTCAATTTAAAGAAGTTGTCCAGTTACACATTTGTGGGCTTATAACTTGGCTTCTGAATGTCCTAGAGCGATCAGGTTTGTTTTAGTGTACTCCAATCAACAGCCCCTACAACCACAAAAAGGAATGGAGTCATTAGCACTTATGGTTTTTAAATGGAACCCAGAATTATGTTGCACGAAGCACAATTTCACATCATTCTGGGTTCATTTGTGTGAAAACAAGGTCCAATCAGGCTGAAACGTTACAGGAAGGTAGAATTTATTGAGTTGTAAGTGATCTGAACGTTTCATGATGATAGCACTTTCCTAAGGGGGTCAAACCATGTCCCAAAGCTCACCGGATCTGGTGTCACTTTAAAGAACTAGTCCAGTTACACATTTGTGGGCTTATAACTTGGCTTCTGAATGTCCTAGAGAGATCAGGTTTGTTTTAGTATACTCCAATCAACAGCCCCTACAACCACAAAAAAGATCGGAGTCATTAGCACTTATGGTTTTTAAATGGCACCCAGAATTATGTTGCACGAAGCACAATTTCACATCATTCTGGGTTCATTTGTGTGAAAACAAGGTCCAATCAGGCTGAAACGTTAAAGGAAGGTAGAATCTATTGAGTTGTAAGTGATCTGAACGTTTCATGATGATAGCACTTTCCTATGGGGGTCAAACCATGTCCCAAAGGTCACCAGATCTGGTGTCAATTTAAAGAAGTTGTCCAGTTACACATTTGTGGGTTATAACTTGGCTTCTGAATGTCCTAGAGCGATCAGGTTTGTTTGAGTGTACTCCAATCAACAGCCCCTACAACCACAAAAAGGAATGGAGACATTAGCACTTATGGTTTTTAAATGGCACCCAGAATTATGTTGCACGAAGTACAATTTCACATCATTCTGGGTTCATTTGTGTGAAAACAAGGTCCAATCAGGCTGAAACGTTACAGGAAGGTAGAATCTATTGAGTTGTAAGTGATCTGAACGTTTCATGATGATAACACTTTCCTAAGGGGGTCAAACCATGTCCCAAAGGTCACCGGATCAGGTGTCAATTTAAAGAAGTAGTCCAGTTACACATTTATGGGCTTATAACTTGGCTTCTGAATGTCCTAGAGAGATCAGGTTTGTTTTAGTGTACTCCAATCAACAGCCCCTACAACCACTAAAAGGAATGGAGTCATTAGCACTTATGGTTTTTAAATGGCACCCAGAATTATGTTGCAAGAAGCACAATTTCACATCATTCTGGGTTCATTTGTGTGAAAACAAGGTCCAATCAGGCTGAAACGTTACAGGAAGGTAGAATTTATTGAGTTGTAAGTGATCTGAACGTTTCATGATGATAGCACTTTCCTAAGGGGGTCAAACCATGTCCCAAAGGTCACCGGATCTGGTGTCACTTTAAAGAAGTAGTCCAGTTACACATTTGTGGGCTTATAACTTGGCTTCTGAATGTCCTAGAGAGATCAGGTTTGTTTTAGTATACTCCAATCAACAGCCCCTACAACCACAAAAAGGATCGGAGTCAGTAGCACTTATGGTTTTTAAATGGCACCCAGAATTATGTTGCACGAAGCACAATTTCACATCATTCTGGGTTCATTTGTGTGAAAACAAGGTCCAATCAGGCTGAAACGTTACAGGAAGGTAGAATCTATTGAGTTGTAAGTTATCAGAACGTTTCATGATGATAACACTTTCCTAAGGGGGTCAAACCATGTCCCAAAGGTCACCGGATCTGGTGTCAATTTAAAGAAGTAGTCCAGTTACAAATTTGTGGGCTTATAACGTGGCTTCTGAATGTCCTAGAGAGATCAGGTTTGTTTTATTATACTCCAATCAACAGCCCCTATAACCACAAAAAGGAATGGAGTCATTAGCACTTATGGTTTGTAAATAGCACCCAGAATTATGTTGCACGAAGCACAAATTCACATCATTCTGGGTCCATTTGTGTGAAAACAAGGTCCAGTCAGGCTGAAACGCTACAAGAAGGTAGAATCTATTGAGTTGTAAGTGATCTGAACGTTTCAAGATGATCGCACATTCCTATAGGGGGTAAAACCATGTCCCAAAGGTCACCGGGCCTGGTGTCACTTTAAAGATGTAGTCCAGTTACACCTTTGTGGGCTTATAACTTGGCTTCTGAATGTCCTAGAGAGGTTAGGTTTGTTTTAGTGTACACCAATCAAAAGCCCCTACAACCACAAAAAGGAATGGAGTCATTAGCACTGATGGTTTGTAAATGGCACCCAGAATTATGTTGCACGAAGCACAATTTCACATCATTCTGGGTTCATTTGTGTGAAAACAAGGTCCAATCAGGCTGAAACGTTAAAGGAAGGTAGAATCTATTGAGTTGTAAGTGATCTGAACGTTTCATGATGATAGCACTTTCCTATGGGGGTCAAACCATGTCCCAAAGGTCACCAGATCTGGTGTCAATTTAAAGAAGTTGTCCAGTTACACATTTGTGGGTTATAACTTGGCTTCTGAATGTCCTAGAGCGATCAGGTTTGTTTGAGTGTACTCCAATCAACAGCCCCTACAACCACAAAAAGGAATGGAGACATTAGCACTTATGGTTTTTAAATGGCACCCAGAATTATGTTGCACGAAGCACAATTTCACATCATTCTGGGTTCATTTGTGTGAAAACAAGGTCCAATCAGGCTGAAACGTTACAGGAAGGTAGAATCTATTGAGTTGTAAGTGATCTGAACGTTTCATGATGATAACACTTTCCTAAGGGGGTCAAACCATGTCCCAAAGGTCACCGGATCAGGTGTCAATTTAAAGAAGTAGTCCAGTTACACATTTATGGGCTTATAACTTGGCTTCTGAATGTCCTAGAGAGATCAGGTTTGTTTTAGTGTACTCCAATCAACAGCCCCTACAACCACTAAAAGGAATGGAGTCATTAGCACTTATGGTTTTTAAATGGCACCCAGAATTATGTTGCAAGAAGCACAATTTCACATCATTCTGGGTTCATTTGTGTGAAAACAAGGTCCAATCAGGCTGAAACGTTACAGGAAGGTAGAATTTATTGAGTTGTAAGTGATCTGAACGTTTCATGATGATAGCACTTTCCTAAGGGGGTCAAACCATGTCCCAAAGGTCACCGGATCTGGTGTCACTTTAAAGAAGTAGTCCAGTTACACATTTGTGGGCTTATAACTTGGCTTCTGAATGTCCTAGAGAGATCAGGTTTGTTTTAGTATACTCCAATCAACAGCCCCTACAACCACAAAAAGGATCGGAGTCAGTAGCACTTATGGTTTTTAAATGGCACCCAGAATTATGTTGCACGAAGCACAATTTCACATCATTCTGGGTTCATTTGTGTGAAAACAAGGTCCAATCAGGCTGAAACGTTACAGGAAGGTAGAATCTATTGAGTTGTAAGTTATCAGAACGTTTCATGATGATAACACTTTCCTAAGGGGGTCAAACCATGTCCCAAAGGTCACCGGATCTGGTGTCAATTTAAAGAAGTAGTCCAGTTACAAATTTGTGGGCTTATAACGTGGCTTCTGAATGTCCTAGAGAGATCAGGTTTGTTTTATTATACTCCAATCAACAGCCCCTATAACCACAAAAAGGAATGGAGTCATTAGCACTTATGGTTTGTAAATAGCACCCAGAATTATGTTGCACGAAGCACAAACTCACATCATTCTGGGTCCATTTGTGTGAAAACAAGGTCCAGTCAGGCTGAAACGCTACAAGAAGGTAGAATCTATTGAGTTGTAAGTGATCTGAACGTTTCAAGATGATCGTACATTCCTATAGGGGGTAAAACCATGTCCCAAAGGTCACCGGGCCTGGTGTCACTTTAAAGATGTAGTCCAGTTACACCTTTGTGGGCTTATAACTTGGCTTCTGAATGTCCTAGAGAGGTTAGGTTTGTTTTAGTGTACACCAATCAAAAGCCCCTACAACCACAAAAAGGAATGGAGTCATTAGCACTGATGGTTTGTAAATGGCACCCAGAATTATGTTGCACGAAGCACAATTTCACATCATTCTGGGTTCATTTGTGTGAAAACAAGGTCCAATCAGGCTGAAACGTTTCAGGAAGGTAGAATCTATTGAGTTGTAAGTGATCTGAACGTTTCATGATGATAGCACTTTCCTAAGGGGGTCAAACAATGTCCCAAAGGTCACCGGATCTGGTGTCAATTTAAAGAAGTAGTCCAGTTACACATTTGTGGGCTTATAACTTGGCTTCTTAATGTCCTAGAGAGATCAGGTTTGTTTTAGTGTACTCCAATCAACAGCCCCTACAACCACAAAAAGGAATGGAGTCATTAGCACTTATGGTTTGTAAATGGCACCCAGAATTATGTTGCACGAAGCCCTATTTCACATCATTCTGGGTCCATTTGTGTGAAAACAAGGTCCAATCAGGCTGAAATGTTACAGGAAGGTAGAATCTATTGAGTTGTAAGTTATCAGAACGTTTCATGATGATAACACTTTCCTAAGGGGGTCAAACCATGTCCCAAAGGTCACCGGATCTGGTGTCAATTTAAAGAAGTAGTCCAGTTACAAATTTGTGGGCTTATAACGTGGCTTCTGAATGTCCTAGAGAGATCAGGTTTGTTTTATTATACTCCAATCAACAGCCCCTATAACCACAAAAAGGAATGGAGTCATTAGCACTTATGGTTTGTAAATAGCACCCAGAATTATGTTGCACGAAGCACAAATTCACATCATTCTGGGTCCATTTGTGTGAAAACAAGGTCCAGTCAGGCTGAAACGCTACAAGAAGGTAGAATCTATTGAGTTGTAAGTGATCTGAACGTTTCAAGATGATCGCACATTCCTATAGGGGGTAAAACCATGTCCCAAAGGTCACCGGGCCTGGTGTCACTTTAAAGATGTAGTCCAGTTACACCTTTGTGGGCTTATAACTTGGCTTCTGAATGTCCTAGAGAGGTTAGGTTTGTTTTAGTGTACACCAATCAAAAGCCCCTACAACCACAAAAAGGAATGGAGTCATTAGCACTGATGGTTTGTAAATGGCACCCAGAATTATGTTGCACGAAGCACAATTTCACATCATTCTGGGTTCATTTGTGTGAAAACAAGGTCCAATCAGGCTGAAACGTTAAAGGAAGGTAGAATCTATTGAGTTGTAAGTGATCTGAACGTTTCATGATGATAGCACTTTCCTATGGGGGTCAAACCATGTCCCAAAGGTCACCAGATCTGGTGTCAATTTAAAGAAGTTGTCCAGTTACACATTTGTGGGTTATAACTTGGCTTCTGAATGTCCTAGAGCGATCAGGTTTGTTTGAGTGTACTCCAATCAACAGCCCCTACAACCACAAAAAGGAATGGAGACATTAGCACTTATGGTTTTTAAATGGCACCCAGAATTATGTTGCACGAAGCACAATTTCACATCATTCTGGGTTCATTTGTGTGAAAACAAGGTCCAATCAGGCTGAAACGTTACAGGAAGGTAGAATCTATTGAGTTGTAAGTGATCTGAACGTTTCATGATGATAACACTTTCCTAAGGGGGTCAAACCATGTCCCAAAGGTCACCGGATCAGGTGTCAATTTAAAGAAGTAGTCCAGTTACACATTTATGGGCTTATAACTTGGCTTCTGAATGTCCTAGAGAGATCAGGTTTGTTTTAGTGTACTCCAATCAACAGCCCCTACAACCACTAAAAGGAATGGAGTCATTAGCACTTATGGTTTTTAAATGGCACCCAGAATTATGTTGCAAGAAGCACAATTTCACATCATTCTGGGTTCATTTGTGTGAAAACAAGGTCCAATCAGGCTGAAACGTTACAGGAAGGTAGAATTTATTGAGTTGTAAGTGATCTGAACGTTTCATGATGATAGCACTTTCCTAAGGGGGTCAAACCATGTCCCAAAGGTCACCGGATCTGGTGTCACTTTAAAGAAGTAGTCCAGTTACACATTTGTGGGCTTATAACTTGGCTTCTGAATGTCCTAGAGAGATCAGGTTTGTTTTAGTATACTCCAATCAACAGCCCCTACAACCACAAAAAGGATCGGAGTCAGTAGCACTTATGGTTTTTAAATGGCACCCAGAATTATGTTGCACGAAGCACAATTTCACATCATTCTGGGTTCATTTGTGTGAAAACAAGGTCCAATCAGGCTGAAACGTTACAGGAAGGTAGAATCTATTGAGTTGTAAGTTATCAGAACGTTTCATGATGATAACACTTTCCTAAGGGGGTCAAACCATGTCCCAAAGGTCACCGGATCTGGTGTCAATTTAAAGAAGTAGTCCAGTTACAAATTTGTGGGCTTATAACGTGGCTTCTGAATGTCCTAGAGAGATCAGGTTTGTTTTATTATACTCCAATCAACAGCCCCTATAACCACAAAAAGGAATGGAGTCATTAGCACTTATGGTTTGTAAATAGCACCCAGAATTATGTTGCACGAAGCACAAACTCACATCATTCTGGGTCCATTTGTGTGAAAACAAGGTCCAGTCAGGCTGAAACGCTACAAGAAGGTAGAATCTATTGAGTTGTAAGTGATCTGAACGTTTCAAGATGATCGTACATTCCTATAGGGGGTAAAACCATGTCCCAAAGGTCACCGGGCCTGGTGTCACTTTAAAGATGTAGTCCAGTTACACCTTTGTGGGCTTATAACTTGGCTTCTGAATGTCCTAGAGAGGTTAGGTTTGTTTTAGTGTACACCAATCAAAAGCCCCTACAACCACAAAAAGGAATGGAGTCATTAGCACTGATGGTTTGTAAATGGCACCCAGAATTATGTTGCACGAAGCACAATTTCACATCATTCTGGGTTCATTTGTGTGAAAACAAGGTCCAATCAGGCTGAAACGTTTCAGGAAGGTAGAATCTATTGAGTTGTAAGTGATCTGAACGTTTCATGATGATAGCACTTTCCTAAGGGGGTCAAACAATGTCCCAAAGGTCACCGGATCTGGTGTCAATTTAAAGAAGTAGTCCAGTTACACATTTGTGGGCTTATAACTTGGCTTCTTAATGTCCTAGAGAGATCAGGTTTGTTTTAGTGTACTCCAATCAACAGCCCCTACAACCACAAAAAGGAATGGAGTCATTAGCACTTATGGTTTGTAAATGGCACCCAGAATTATGTTGCACGAAGCCCTATTTCACATCATTCTGGGTCCATTTGTGTGAAAACAAGGTCCAATCAGGCTGAAATGTTACAGGAAGGTAGAATCTATTGAGTTGTAAGTGATCTGAACGTTTCATGATGATAGCACTTTCCTAAGGAGGTCAAACCATGTCCCAAAGGTCACCGGATCTGGTGTCAATTTAAAGAAGTTGTCCAGTTACACATTTGTGGGCTTATAACTTGGCTTTTGAATGTCCTGGAGCGATCAGGTTTGTTTTAGTGTACTCCAATCAACAGCCCCTACAACCACAAAAAGGAATGGAGTCATTAGCACTTATGGTTTTTAAATGGCACCCAGAATTATGTTGCACGAAGCACATTTTCACATCATTCTGGGTTCATTTGTGTGAAAACAAGGTCCAATCAGGCTGAAACGTTACAGGAAGGTAGAATTTATTGAGTTGTAAGTGATCTGAACGTTTCATGATGATAACACTTTCCGAAGGGGGTCAAACCATGTCCCAAAGGTCACCGGATCAGGTGTCAATTTAAAGAAGTAGTCCAGTTACACATTTGTGGGCTTATAACTTGGCTTCTGAATGTCCTAGAGAGATCAGGTTTGTTTTAGTGTACTCCAATCAACAGCCCCTACAACCACAAAAAGGAATGGCGTCATTAGCACTTATGGTTTTTAAATGGCACCCAGAATTATGTTGCAAGAAGCACAATTTCACATCATTCTGGGTTCATTTGTGTGAAAACAAGGTCCAATCAGGCTGAAACGTTACAGGAAGGTAGAATTTATTGAGTTGTAAGTGATCTGAACGTTTCATGATGATAGCACTTTCCTAAGGGGGTCAAACCATGTCCCAAAGGTCACCGGATCTGGTGTCACTTTAAAGAAGTAGTCCAGTTACACATTTGTGGGCTTATAACTTTGCTTCTGAATGTCCTAGAGAGATCAGGTTTGTTTTAGTATACTCCAATCAACAGCCCCTACAACCACAAAAAGGATCGGAGTCATTAGCACTTATGGTTTTTAAATGGCACCCAGAATTATGTTGCACGAAGCACAATTTCACATCATTCTGGGTTCATTTGTGTGAAAACAAGGTCCAATCAGGCTGAAACGTTACAGGAAGGTAGAATCTATTGAGTTGTAAGTTATCAGAACGTTTCATGATGATAACACTTTCCTAAGGGGGTCAAACCATGTCCCAAAGGTCACCGGATCTGGTGTCAATTTAAAGAAGTAGTCCAGTTACAAATTTGTGGGCTTATAACGTGGCTTCTGAATGTCCTAGAGAGATCAGGTTTGTTTTATTATACTCCAATCAACAGCCCCTATAACCACAAAAAGGAATGGAGTCATTAGCAATTATGGTTTGTAAATAGCACCCAGAATTATGTTGCACGAAGCACAATTTCACATCATTCTGGGTCCATTTGTGTGAAAACAAGGTCCAGTCAGGCTGAAACGCTACAAGAAGGTAGAATCTATTGAGTTGTAAGTGATCTGAACGTTTCAAGATGATCGCACATTCCTATAGGGGGTAAAACCATGTCCCAAAGGTCACCGGGCCTGGTGTCACTTTAAAGATGTAGTCCAGTTACACCTTTGTGGGCTTATAACTTGGCTTCTGAATGTCCTAGAGAGGTTAGGTTTGTTTTAGTGTACACCAATCAAAAGCCCCTACAACCACAAAAAGGAATGGAGTCATTAGCACTGATGGTTTGTAAATGGCACCCAGAATTATGTTGCACGAAGCACAATTTCACATCATTCTGGGTTCATTTGTGTGAAAACAAGGTCCAATCAAGCTGAAACGTTTCAGGAAGGTAGAATCTATTGAGTTGTAAGTGATCTGAACGTTTCATGATGATAGCACTTTCCTAAGGGGGTCAAACAATGTCCCAAAGGTCACCGGATCTGGTGTCAATTTAAAGAAGTAGTCCAGTTACACATTTGTGGGCTCATAACTTGGCTTCTGAATGTCCTAGAGAGATCAGGTTTGTTTTAGTGTACTCCAATCAACAGCCCCTACAACCACAAAAAGGAATGGAGTCATTAGCACTTATGGTTTGTAAATGGCACCCAGAATTATGTTGCACGAAGCACTATTTCACATCATTCTGGGTCCATTTGTGTGAAAACAAGGTCCAATCAGGCTGAAATGTTACAGGAAGGTAGAATCTATTGAGTTGTAAGTGATCTGAACGTTTCATGATGATAGCACTTTCCTAAGGAGGTCAAACCATGTCCCAAAGGTCACCGGATCTGGTGTCAATTTAAAGAAGTTGTCCAGTTACACATTTGTGGGCTTATAACTTGGCTTCTGAATGTCCTGGAGCGATCAGGTTTGTTTTAGTGTACTCCAATCAACAGCCCCTACAACCACAAAAAGGAATGGAGTCATTAGCACTTATGGTTTTTAAATGGCACCCAGAATTATGTTGCACGAAGCACATTTTCACATCATTCTGGGTTCATTTGTGTGAAAACAAGGTCCAATCAGGCTGAAACGTTACAGGAAGGTAGAATTTATTGAGTTGTAAGTGATCTGAACGTTTCATGATGATAGCACTTTCCTAAGGGGGTCAAACCATGTCCCAAAGGTCACCGGATCTGGTGTCACTTTAAAGAAGTAGTCCAGTTACACATTTGTGGGCTTATAACTTTGCTTCTGAATGTCCTAGAGAGATCAGGTTTGTTTTAGTATACTCCAATCAACAGCCCCTACAACCAAAAAAAAGGATCGGAGTCATTAGCACTTATTGTTTTTAAATGGCACCCAGAATTATGTTGCACGAAGCACAATTTCACATCATTCTGGGTTCATTTGTGTGAAAACAAGGTCCAATCAGGCTGAAACGTTACAGGAAGGTAGAATCTATTGAGTTGTAAGTGATCTGAACGTTTCATGATGATAGCACTTTCCTATGCGGGTCAATCCATGTCCCAAAGGTCACCGGATCTGGTGTCAATTTAAAGAAGTTGTCCAGTTACACATTTGTGGGCTTATAACTTGGCTTCTGAATGTCCTAGAGCGATCAGGTTTGTTTTAGTGTACTCCAATCAACAGCCCCTACAACCACAAAAAGGAATGGAGACATTAGCACTTATGGTTTTTAAATGGCACTCAGAATTATGTTGCACGAAGCACAATTTCACATTATTCTGGGTTCATTTGTGTGAAAACAAGGTCCAATCAGGCTGAAACGTTACAGGAAGGTAGAATCTATTGAGTTGTAAGTGATCTGAACGTTTCATGATGATAGCACTTTCCTAAGGGGGTCAAACCATGTCCCAAAGGTCACTGGATCTGGTGTCAATTTAAAGAAGTAGTCCAGTTACACATTTGTGGGCTTATAACTTGGCTTCTGAATGTCCTGGAGCGATCAGGTTTGTTTTAGTGTACTCCAATCAACAGCCCCTACAACCACAAAAAGGAATGGAGTCATTAGAACTTATGGTTATTAAATGGCACCCAGAATTATGTTGCACAAAGCACAATTTCACATCATTCTGGGTTCATTTGTGTGAAAACAAGGTCCAATCAGGCTGAAACGTTACAGGAAGGTAGAATTTATTGAGTTGTAAGTGATCTGAACGTTTCGTGATGATAGCACTTTCCTAAGGGGGTCAAACCATGTCCCAAAGGTCATCGGATCTGGTGTCACTTTAAAGAAGTAGTCCAGTTACACATTTGTGGGCTTATAACTTGGCTTCTGAATGTCCTAGAGAGATCAGGTTTGTTTTAGTATACTCCAATCAACAGCCCCTACAACCACAAAAAGGATCGGAGTCAGTAGCACTTATGGTTTTTAAATGGCACCCAGAATTATGTTGCACGAAGCACAATTTCACATCATTCTGGGTTCATTTGTGTGAAAACAAGGTCCAATCAGGCTGAAACGTTACAGGAAGGTAGAATCTATTGAGTTGTAAGTTATCAGAACGTTTCATGATGATAACACTTTCCTAAGGGGGTCAAACCATGTCCCAAAGGTCACCGGATCTGGTGTCAATTTAAAGAAGTAGTCCAGTTACAAATTTGTGGGCTTATAACGTGGCTTCTGAATGTCCTAGAGAGATCAGGTTTGTTTTATTATACTCCAATCAACAGCCCCTATAACCACAAAAAGGAATGGAGTCATTAGCACTTATGGTTTGTAAATAGCACCCAGAATTATGTTGCACGAAGCACAAATTCACATCATTCTGGGTCCATTTGTGTGAAAATAAGGTCCAGTCAGGCTGAAACGCTACAAGAAGGTAGAATCTATTGAGTTGTAAGTGATCTGAACGTTTCAAGATGATCGCACATTCCTATAGGGGGTAAAACCATGTCCCAAAGGTCACCGGGCCTGGTGTCACTTTAAAGATGTAGTCCAGTTACACCTTTGTGGGCTTATAACTTGGCTTCTGAATGTCCTTGAGAGGTTAGGTTTGTTTTAGTGTACACCAATCAAAAGCCCCTACAACCACAAAAAGGAATGGAGTCATTAGCACTGATGGTTTGTAAATGGCACCCAGAATTATGTTGCACGAAGCACAATTTCACATCATTCTGGGTTCATTTGTGTGAAAACAAGGTCCAATCAGGCTGAAACGTTTCAGGAAGGTAGAATCTATTGAGTTGTAAGTGATCTGAACGTTTCATGATGATAGCACTTTCCTAAGGGGGTCAAACAATGTCCCAAAGGTCACCGGATCTGGTGTCAATTTAAAGAAGTAGTCCAGTTACACATTTGTGGGCTTATAACTTGGCTTCTGAATGTCCTAGAGCGATCAGGTTTGTTTTAGTATACTCCAATCAACAGCCCCTACAACCAAAAAAAGGATCGGAGTCATTAGCACTTATTGTTTTTAAATGGCACTCAGAATTATGTTGCACGAAGCACAATTTCACATTATTCTGGGTTCATTTGTGTGAAAACAAGGTCCAATCAGGCTGAAACGTTACAGGAAGGTAGAATCTATTGAGTTGTAAGTGATCTGAACGTTTCATGATGATAGCACTTTCCTAAGGGGGTCAAACCATGTCCCAAAGGTCACTGGATCTGGTGCCAATTTAAAGAAGTAGTCCAGTTACACATTTGTGGGCTTATAACTTGGCTTCTGAATGTCCTGGAGCGATCAGGTTTGTTTTAGTGTACTCCAATCAACAGCCCCTACAACCACAAAAAGGAATGGAGTCATTAGAACTTATGGTTATTAAATGGCACCCAGAATTATGTTGCACAAAGCACAATTTCACATCATTCTGGGTTCATTTGTGTGAAAACAAGGTCCAATCAGGCTGAAACGTTACAGGAAGGTAGAATTTATTGAGTTGTAAGTGATCTGAACGTTTCGTGATGATAGCACTTTCCTAAGGGGGTCAAACCATGTCCCAAAGGTCATCGGATCTGGTGTCACTTTAAAGAAGTAGTCCAGTTACACATTTGTGGGCTTATAACTTGGCTTCTGAATGTCCTAGAGAGATCAGGTTTGTTTTAGTATACTCCAATCAACAGCCCCTACAACCACAAAAAGGATCGGAGTCAGTAGCACTTATGGTTTTTAAATGGCACCCAGAATTATGTTGCACGAAGCACAATTTCACATCATTCTGGGTTCATTTGTGTGAAAACAAGGTCCAATCAGGCTGAAACGTTACAGGAAGGTAGAATCTATTGAGTTGTAAGTTATCAGAACGTTTCATGATGATAACACTTTCCTAAGGGGGTCAAACCATGTCCCAAAGGTCACCGGATCTGGTGTCAATTTAAAGAAGTAGTCCAGTTACAAATTTGTGGGCTTATAACGTGGCTTCTGAATGTCCTAGAGAGATCAGGTTTGTTTTATTATACTCCAATCAACAGCCCCTATAACCACAAAAAGGAATGGAGTCATTAGCACTTATGGTTTGTAAATAGCACCCAGAATTATGTTGCACGAAGCACAAATTCACATCATTCTGGGTCCATTTGTGTGAAAACAAGGTCCAGTCAGGCTGAAACGCTACAAGAAGGTAGAATCTATTGAGTTGTAAGTGATCTGAACGTTTCAAGATGATCGCACATTCCTATAGGGGGTAAAACCATGTCCCAAAGGTCACCGGGCCTGGTGTCACTTTAAAGATGTAGTCCAGTTACACCTTTGTGGGCTTATAACTTGGCTTCTGAATGTCCTTGAGAGGTTAGGTTTGTTTTAGTGTACACCAATCAAAAGCCCCTACAACCACAAAAAGGAATGGAGTCATTAGCACTGATGGTTTGTAAATGGCACCCAGAATTATGTTGCACGAAGCACAATTTCACATCATTCTGGGTTCATTTGTGTGAAAACAAGGTCCAATCAGGCTGAAACGTTTCAGGAAGGTAGAATCTATTGAGTTGTAAGTGATCTGAACGTTTCATGATGATAGCACTTTCCTAAGGGGGTCAAACAATGTCCCAAAGGTCACCGGATCTGGTGTCAATTTAAAGAAGTAGTCCAGTTACACATTTGTGGGCTTATAACTTGGCTTCTGAATGTCCTAGAGAGATCAGGTTTGTTTTAGTGTACTCCAATCAACAGCCCCTACAACCACAAAAAGGAATGGAGTCATTAGCACTTATGGTTTGTAAATGGCACCCAGAATTATGTTGCACGAAGCCCTATTTCACATCATTCTGGGTCCATTTGTGTGAAAACAAGGTCCAATCAGGCTGAAATGTTACAGGAAGGTAGAATCTATTGAGTTGTAAGTGATCTGAACGTTTCATGATGATAGCACTTTCCTAAGGAGGTCAAACCATGTCCCAAAGGTCACCGGATCTGGTGTCAATTTAAAGAAGTTGTCCAGTTACACATTTGTGGGCTTATAACTTGGCTTCTGAATGTCCTGGAGCGATCAGGTTTGTTTTAGTGTACTCCAATCAACAGCCCCTACAACCACAAAAAGGAATGGAGTCATTAGCACTTATGGTTTTTAAATGGCACCCAGAATTATGTTGCACGAAGCACATTTTCACATCATTCTGGGTTCATTTGTGTGAAAACAAGGTCCAATCAGGCTGAAACGTTACAGGAAGGTAGAATTTATTGAGTTGTAAGTGATCTGAACGTTTCATGATGATAACACTTTCCTAAGGGGGTCAAACCATGTCCCAAAGGTCACCGGATCAGGTGTCAATTTAAAGAAGTAGTCCAGTTACACATTTGTGGGCTTATAACTTGGCTTCTGAATGTCCTAGAGAGATCAGGTTTGTTTTAGTGTACTCCAATCAACAGCCCCTACAACCACAAAAAGGAATGGAGTCATTAGCACTTATGGTTTTTAAATGGCACCCAGAATTATGTTGCAAGAAGCACAATTTCACATCATTCTGGGTTCATTTGTGTGAAAACAAGGTCCAATCAGGCTGAAACGTTACAGTAAGGTAGAATTTATTGAGTTGTAAGTGATCTGAACGTTTCATGATGATAGCACTTTCCTAAGGGGGTCAAACCATGTCCCAAAGGTCACCGGATCTGGTGTCACTTTAAAGAAGTAGTCCAGTTACACATTTGTGGGCTTATAACTTGGCTTCTGAATGTCCTAGAGAGATCAGGTTTGTTTTAGTATACTCCAATCAACAGCCCCTACAACCACAAAAAGGATCGGAGTCATTAGCACTTATGGTTTTTAAATGGCACCCAGAATTATGTTGCACGAAGCACAATTTCACATCATTCTGGGTTCATTTGTGTGAAAACAAGGTCCAATCAGGCTGAAACGTTACAGGAAGGTAGAATCTATTGAGTTGTAAGTTATCAGAACGTTTCATGATGATAACACTTTCCTAAGGGGGTCAAACCATGTCCCAAAGGTCACCGGATCTGGTGTCAATTTAAAGAAGTAGTCCAGTTACAAATTTGTGGGCTTATAACGTGGCTTCTGAATGTCCTAGAGAGATCAGGTTTGTTTTATTATACTCCAATCAACAGCCCCTATAACCACAAAAAGGAATGGAGTCATTAGCAATTATGGTTTGTAAATAGCACCCAGAATTATGTTGCACGAAGCACAATTTCACATCATTCTGGGTCCATTTGTGTGAAAACAAGGTCCAGTCAGGCTGAAACGCTACAAGAAGGTAGAATCTATTGAGTTGTAAGTGATCTGAACGTTTCAAGATGATCGCACATTCCTATAGGGGGTAAAACCATGTCCCAAAGGTCACCGGGCCTGGTGTCACTTTAAAGATGTAGTCCAGTTACACCTTTGTGGGCTTATAACTTGGCTTCTGAATGTCCTAGAGAGGTTAGGTTTGTTTTAGTGTACACCAATCAAAAGCCCCTACAACCACAAAAAGGAATGGAGTCATTAGCACTGATGGTTTGTAAATGGCACCCAGAATTATGTTGCACGAAGCACAATTTCACATCATTCTGGGTTCATTTGTGTGAAAACAAGGTCCAATCAAGCTGAAACGTTTCAGGAAGGTAGAATCTATTGAGTTGTAAGTGATCTGAACGTTTCATGATGATAGCACTTTCCTAAGGGGGTCAAACAATGTCCCAAAGGTCACCGGATCTGGTGTCAATTTAAAGAAGTAGTCCAGTTACACATTTGTGGGCTTATAACTTGGCTTCTGAATGTCCTAGAGAGATCAGGTTTGTTTTAGTGTACTCCAATCAACAGCCCCTACAACCACAAAAAGGAATGGAGTCATTAGCACTTATGGTTTGTAAATGGCACCCAGAATTATGTTGCACGAAGCACTATTTCACATCATTCTGGGTCCATTTGTGTGAAAACAAGGTCCAATCAGGCTGAAATGTTACAGGAAGGTAGAATCTATTGAGTTGTAAGTGATCTGAACGTTTCATGATGATAGCACTTTCCTAAGGAGGTCAAACCATGTCCCAAAGGTCACCAGATCTGGTGTCAATTTAAAGAAGTTGTCCAGTTACACATTTGTGGGCTTATAACTTGGCTTCTGAATGTCCTGGAGCGATCAGGTTTGTTTTAGTGTACTCCAATCAACAGCCCCTACAACCACAAAAAGGAATGGAGTCATTAGCACTTATGGTTTTTAAATGGCACCCAGAATTATGTTGCACGAAGCACATTTTCACATCATTCTGGGTTCATTTGTGTGAAAACAAGGTCCAATCAGGCTGAAACGTTACAGGAAGGTAGAATTTATTGAGTTGTAAGTGATCTGAACGTTTCATGATGATAGCACTTTCCTAAGGGGGTCAAACCATGTCCCAAAGGTCACCGGATCTGGTGTCACTTTAAAGAAGTAGTCCAGTTACACATTTGTGGGCTTATAACTTTGCTTCTGAATGTCCTAGAGAGATCAGGTTTGTTTTAGTATACTCCAATCAACAGCCCCTACAACCAAAAAAAGGATCGGAGTCATTAGCACTTATTGTTTTTAAATGGCACCCAGAATTATGTTGCACGAAGCACAATTTCACATCATTCTGGGTTCATTTGTGTGAAAACAAGGTCCAATCAGGCTGAAACGTTACAGGAAGGTAGAATCTATTGAGTTGTAAGTGATCTGAACGTTTCATGATGATAGCACTTTCCTATGGGGGTCAATCCATGTCCCAAAGGTCACCGGATCTGGTGTCAATTTAAAGAAGTTGTCCAGTTACACATTTGTGGGCTTATAACTTGGCTTCTGAATGTCCTAGAGCGATCAGGTTTGTTTTAGTGTACTCCAATCAACAGCCCCTACAACCACAAAAAGGAATGGAGACATTAGCACTTATGGTTTTTAAATGGCACTCAGAATTATGTTGCACGAAGCACAATTTCACATTATTCTGGGTTCATTTGTGTGAAAACAAGGTCCAATCAGGCTGAAACGTTACAGGAAGGTAGAATCTATTGAGTTGTAAGTGATCTGAACGTTTCATGATGATAGCACTTTCCTAAGGGGGTCAAACCATGTCCCAAAGGTCACTGGATCTGGTGTCAATTTAAAGAAGTAGTCCAGTTACACATTTGTGGGCTTATAACTTGGCTTCTGAATGTCCTGGAGCGATCAGGTTTGTTTTAGTGTACTCCAATCAACAGCCCCTACAACCACAAAAAGGAATGGAGTCATTAGAACTTACGGTTATTAAATGGCACCCAGAATTATGTTGCACAAAGCACAATTTCACATCATTCTGGGTTCATTTGTGTGAAAACAAGGTCCAATCAGGCTGAAACGTTACAGGAAGGTAGAATTTATTGAGTTGTAAGTGATCTGAACGTTTCGTGATGATAGCACTTTCCTAAGGGGGTCAAACCATGTCCCAAAGGTCATCGGATCTGGTGTCACTTTAAAGAAGTAGTCCAGTTACACATTTGTGGGCTTATAACTTGGCTTCTGAATGTCCTAGAGGGATCAGGTTTGTTTTAGTATACTCCAATCAACAGCCCCTACAACCACAAAAAGGATCGGAGTCATTAGCACTTATGGTTTTTAAATGGCACCCAGAATTATGTTGCACGAAGCACAATTTCACATCATTCTGGGTTCATTTGTGTGAAAACGAGGTCCAATCAGGCTGAAACGTTACAGGAAGTTAGAATCTATTGAGTTGTAAGTGATCTGAACGTTTCATGATGATAGCACTTTCCTATGGGGGTCAAACCATGTCCCAAAGGTCACCGGATCTGGTGTCAATTTAAAGAAGTTGTCCAGTTACACATTTGTGGGCTTATAACTTGGCTTCTGAATGTCCTAGAGCGATCAGGTTTGTTTTAGTGTACTCCAATCAACAGCCCCTACAACCACAAAAAGGAATGGAGACATTAGCACTTATGGTTTTTAAATGGCACCCAGAATTATGTTGCACGAAGCACAATTTCACATCATTCTGCGTTCATTTGTGTGAAAACAAGGTCCAATCAGGCTGAAACGCTACAAGAAGGTAGAATCTATTGAGTTGTAATTGATCTGAACGTTTCAAAATGATCGCACATTTCTATAGGGGGTCAAACCATGTCCCAAAGGTCACCGGGCCTGGTGTCACTTTAAAGTAGTCCAGTTACACCTTTTTGGGCTTATAACTTGGCTTCTGAATGTCCTAGAGAGGTCAGGTTTGTTTTAGTGTACTCCAATCAACAGCCCCTACAACCACAAAAAGGAATGGAGTCATTAGCACTTATGGTTTGTAAATGGCACCCAGAATTATGTTGCACGAAGGACTATTTCACATCATTCTGGGTCCATTTGTGTGAAAACAAGGTCCAATCAGGCTGAAATGTTACAGGAAGGTAGAATCTATTGAGTTGTAAGTGATCTGAACGTTTCATGATGATAGCCCTTTCCTAAGGGGGTCAAACCATGTCCCAAACGTCACCGGATCTGGTGTCAATTTAAAGAAGTTGTCCAGTTTCACATTTGTGGGCTTATAACTTGGCTTCTGAATGTCCTGGAGCAAATATGGTTTGTTTTAGTGTACTCCAATCAACAGCCCCTACAACCACAAAAAGGAATGGAGTCATTAGCACTTATGGTTTTTAAATGGCGCCCAGAATTATGTTGCACGAAGCACAATTTCACATCATTCTGGGTTCATTTGTGTGAAAACAAGGTCCAATCAGGCTGAAATGTTACAGGAAGGTAGAATCTATTGAGTTGTAAGTGATCTGAACGTTTCATGATGATAGCACTTTCCTATGGGGGTCAAACCATGTCCCAAAGGTCACCGGATCTGGTGTCAATTTAAAGAAGTTGTCCAGTTACACATTTGTGGGCTTATAACTTGGCTTCTGAATGTCCTAGAGCGATCAGGTTTGTTTTAGTGTACTCCAATCAACAGCCCCTACAACCACAAAAAGGAATGGAGTCATTAGCACTTATGGTTTTTAAATGGAACCCAGAATTATGTTGCACGAAGCACAATTTCACATCATTCTGGGTTCATTTGTGTGAAAACAAGGTCCAATCAGGCTGAAACGTTACAGGAAGGTAGAATTTATTGAGTTGTAAGTGATCTGAACGTTTCATGATGATAGCACTTTCCTAAGGGGGTCAAACCATGTCCCAAAGGTCACCGGATCTGGTGTCACTTTAAAGAACTAGTCCAGTTACACATTTGTGGGCTTATAACTTGGCTTCTGAATGTCCTAGAGAGATCAGGTTTGTTTTAGTATACTCCAATCAACAGCCCCTACAACCACAAAAAAGATCGGAGTCATTAGCACTTATGGTTTTTAAATGGCACCCAGAATTATGTTGCACGAAGCACAATTTCACATCATTCTGGGTTCATTTGTGTGAAAACAAGGTCCAATCAGGCTGAAACGTTAAAGGAAGGTAGAATCTATTGAGTTGTAAGTGATCTGAACATTTCATGATGATAGCACTTTCCTATGGGGGTCAAACCATGTCCCAAAGGTCACCAGATCTGGTGTCAATTTAAAGAAGTTGTCCAGTTACACATTTGTGGGCTTATAACTTGGCTTCTGAATGTCCTAGAGCGATCAGGTTTGTTTGAGTGTACTCCAATCAACAGCCCCTACAACCACAAAAAGGAATGGAGACATTAGCACTTATGGTTTTTAAATGGCACCCAGAATTATGTTGCACGAAGCACAATGTCACATCATTCTGGGTTCATTTGTGTGAAAACAAGGTCCAATCAGGCTGAAACGTTACAGGAAGGTAGAATCTATTGAGTTGTAAGTGATCTGAACGTTTCATGATGATAACACTTTCCTAAGGGGGTAAAACCATGTCCCAAAGGTCACCGGATCAGGTGTCAATTTAAAGAAGTAGTCCAGTTACACATTTGTGGGCTTATAACTTGGCTTCTGAATGTCCTAGAGAGATCAGGTTTGTTTTAGTGTACTCCAATCAACAGCCCCTACAACCACTAAAAGGAATGGAGTCATTAGCACTTATGGTTTTTAAATGGCACCCAGAATTATGTTGCACGAAGCACAATTTCACATCATTCTGGGTTCATTTGTGTGAAAACAAGGTCCAATCAGGCTGAAACGTTACAGGAAGGTAGAATTTATTGAGTTGTAAGTGATCTGAACGATTCATGATGATAGCACTTTCCTAAGGGGGTCAAACCATGTCCCAAAGGTCACCGGATCTGGTGTCACTTTAAAGAAGTAGTCCAGTTACACATTTGTGGGCTTATAACTTGGCTTCTGAATGTCCTAGAGAGATCAGGTTTGTTTTAGTATACTCCAATCAACAGCCCCTACAACCACAAAAAGGATCGGAGTCATTAGCACTTATGGTTTTTAAATGGCACCCAGAATTATGTTGCACGAAGCACAATTTCACATCATTCTGGGTTCATTTGTGTGAAAACAAGGTCCAATCAGGCTGAAACGTTACAGGAAGGTAGAATCTATTGAGTTGTAAGTGATCTGAACGTTTCATGATGATAGCACTTTCCTAAGGGGGTCAAACCATGTCCCAAAGGTCACCGGATCTGGTGTCAATTTAAAGAAGTAGTCCAGTTACACCTTTGTGGGCTTATAACTTGGCTTCTGAATGTCCTAGAGAGATCAGGTTTGTTTTAGTATACTCCAATCAACAGCCCCTACAACCACAAAAAGGAATGGAGTCATTAGCACTTATGGTTTTTAAATGGAACCCAGAATTATGTTGCACGAAGCACAATTTCACATCATTCTGGGTCCATTTGTGTGAAAACAAGGTCCAATCAGGCTGAAACGCTACAAGAAGGTAGAATCTATTGAGTTGTAAGTGATCTGAACGTTTCAAGATGATCGCACATTCCTATAGGGGGTAAAACCATGTCCCAAAGGTCACCGGGCCTGGTGTCACTTTAAAGAAGTAGTCCATTTACATCTTTGAGGGCTTATAACTTGGCTTCTGAATGTCCTAGAGAGGTTAGGTTTGTTTTAGTGTACTCCAATCAACAGCCCCTACAACCACAAAAAGGAATGGAGTCATTAGCACTTATGGTTTGTAAATGGCACCCAGAATTATGTTGCACGAAGCACAATTTCACATCATTCTGGGTCCATTTGTGTGAAAACAAGGTCCAATCAGGCTGAAACGTTACAAGAAGGTAGAATCTATTGAGTTGTAAGTGATCTGAACGTTTCATGATGATCGCACATTCCTATAGGGGCTCAAACCATGTCCCAAAGGTCACCGGGCCTGGTGTCACTTTAAAGAAGTAGTCCAGTTACACATTTGTGGGCTTATAACTTGGCTTCTGAATGTCCTAGAGAGATCAGGTTTGTTTTAGTGTACTCCAATCAACAGCCCCTACAACCACAAAAAGGAATGGAGTCATTAGCACTTATGGTTTGTAAATGGCACCCAGAATTATGTTGCACGAAGCACAATTTCACATCATTCTGGGTCCATTTGTGTGAAAACAAGGTCCAATCAGGCTGAAACGTTACAAGAAGGTAGAATCTATTGAGTTGTAGGTGATCTGAACGTTTCATGATGATAGCACTTTCCTAAGGGGGTCAAACCATGTCCCAAAGGTCACCGGATCTGGTGTCAATTTAAAGAAGTAGTCCAGTTACACATTTGTGGGCTTATAACTTGGCTTCTGAATGTCCTAGAGATATCAGGTTTGTTTTAGTGTACTCCAATCCACAGCCCCTACAACCACAAAAAGGAATGGAGTTATTAGCACTTATGGTTTGTAAATGGCACCCAGAATTATGTTGCACGAAGCACAATTTCACTTCATTCTGGGTCCATTTGTGTGAAAACAAGGTCCAATCAGGCTGAAACGTTACAAGAAGGTAGAATCTATTGAGTTGTAAGTGATCTGAACGTTTCATGATGATCGCACATTCCTATAGGGGGTCAAACCATGTCCCAGAGGTCACCGGGCATGGTGTCACTTTAAAGAAGTAGTCCAGTTACACATTTGTGGGCTTATAACTTGGCTTCTGAATGTCCTAGAGAGATCAGGTTTGTTTTAGTGTACTCCAATCAACAGCCCCTACAACCACAAAAAGGAATGGAGTCATTAGCACTTATGGTTTGTAAATGGCACCCAGAATTATGTTGCACGAAGCACAATTTCACATCATTCTGGGTCCATTTGTGTGAAAACAAGGTCCAATCAGGCTGAAATGTTACAAGAAGGTATAATCTATTGAGTTGTAAGTGATCTGAACGTTTCATGATAATCGCACATTCCTATAGGGGGTCAAACCATGTCCCAAACGTCACCGGGCCTGGTGTCACTTTAAAGAAGTAGTCCAGTTACACCTTTGTGGGCTTATAACTTGGCTTCTGAATGTCCTAGAGAGGTCAGGTTTGTTTTAGTGTACTCCAATCAACAGCCCCTACAACCACAAAAAGGAATGGAGTCATTAGCACTTATGGTTTGTAAATGGCACCCAGAATTATGTTGCACGAAGCACAATTTCACATCATTCTGGGTCCATTTGTGTGAAAACAAGGTCCAATCAGGCTGAAACGCTACAAGAAGGTAGAATCTATTGAGTTGTAAGTGATCTGAACGTTTCAAGATGATTGCACATTCCTATAGGGGGTCAAACCATGTCCCAAAGGTCACCGGGCCTGGTGTCACTTTAAAGAAGTAGTCCAGTTACACCTTTGTGGGCTTATAACTTGGCTTCTGAATGTCCTAGAGAGATCAGGTTTGTTTTAATGTACTCCAATCAACAGCCCCTACAACCACAAAAAGGAATGGAGTCATTAGCACTTATGGTTTGTAAATGGCACCCAGAATTATGTTGCACGAAGCACAATTTCACATCATTCTTGGTTCATTTGTGTGAAAACAAGGTCCAATCAGGCTGAAACGTTACAGGAAGGTAGAATCTATTGAGTTGTAAGTGATCTGAACGTTTCATGATGATAGCACTTTCCTAAGGGGGTCAAACCATGTCCCAAAGGTCACCGGATCTGGTGTCAATTTAAAGAAGTAGTCCAGTTACACATTTGTGGGCTTATAACTTGGCTTCTGAAAGTCCTAGAGAGATCAGGTTTGTTTTAGTGTACTCCAATCAACAGCCCCTACAACCACAAAAAGGAATGGAGTCATTAGCACTTATGGTTTGTAAATGGCACCCAGAATTATGTTGCACGAAGCACAATTTCACTTCATTCTGGGTCCATTTGTGTGAAAACAAGGTCCAATCAGGCTGAGACGCTACAAGAAGGTACAATCTATTGAGTTGTAAGTGATCTGAATGTTTCAAGATGATCGCACATTCCTATAGGGGGTAAAACCATGTCCCAAAGGTCACCGGGCCTGGTGTCACTTTAAAGAAGTAGTCCAGTTACATCTTTGTGGGCTTATAACTTGGCTTCTGAATGTCCTAGAGAGGTTAGGTTTGTTTTAGTGTACTCCAATCAACAGCCCCTACAACCACAAAAAGGAATGGAGTCATTAGCACTTATGGTTTGTAAATGGCACCCAGAATTATGTTGCACGAAGCACAATTTCACTTCATTCTGGGTCTATTTGTTTGAAAACAAGGTCCAATCAGGCTGAAACGCTACAAGAAGGTGGAATCTATTGAGTTGTAAGTGATCTGAACTTTTCAAGATGATCGCACATTCCTATAGGGGGTAAAACCATGTCCCAAAGGTCACCGGGCCAAGTGTCACTTTAAAGAAGTAGTCCAGTTACATCTTTGTGGGCTTATAACTTGGCTTCTGAATGTCCTAGAGAGGTTAGGTTTGTTTTAGTGTACTCCAATCAACAGCCCCTACAACCACAAAAAGGAATGGAGTCATTAGCACTTATGGTTTGTAAATGGCACCCAGAATTATGTTGCACGAAGCACAATTTCACATCATTCTGGGTTCATTTGTGTGAAAACAAGGTCCAATCAGGCTGAAACGTTACAAGAAGGTAGAATCTATTGAGTTGTAAGTGATCTGAACGTTTCTTGATGATCGCACATTCCTATAGGGGGTCAAACCATGTCCCAAAGGTCACCGGGCCTGGTGTCACTTTAAAGAAGTAGTCCAGTTACACCTTTGTGGGCTTATAACTTGGCTTCTGAATGTCCTAGAGAGGTCAGGTTTGTTTTAGTGAACTCCAATCAACAGCCCCTACAACCACAAAAAGGAATGGAGTCATTAGCACTTATGGTTTGTAAATGGCACCCAGAATTATGTTGCACGAAGCACTATTTCACATCATTCTGGGTTCATTTGTGTGAAAACAAGGTCCAATCAGGCAGAAACGTTACAGGAAGGTAGAATCTATTGAGTTGTAAGTGATCTGAACATTTCATGATGATAGCCCTTTCCTAAGGGTGTCAAACCATGTCCCAAAGGTCACCGGATCTGGTGTCAATTTAAAGGAGTAGTCCAGTTACACATTTGTGGGCTTATAACTTGGCTTCTGAATGTCCTAGAGAGATCAGGTTTGTTTTAGTGTACTCCAATCAACAGCCCCTACAACCACAAAAAGGAATGGAGTCATTAGCACTTATGGTTTGTAAATGGCACCCAGAATTATGTTGCAGGAAGCACAATTTCACATCATTCTGGGTCCATTTGTGTGAAAACAAGGTCCAATCAGGCTGAAACGTTACAAGAAGGTAGAATCTATTGAGTTGTAAGTGATCTGAACGTTTCATGATGATCGCACATTCCTATAGGGGGTCAAACCATGTCCCAAAGGTCACCGGGCCTGGTGTCACTTTAAAGAAGTAGTCCAGTTACATCTTTGTGGGCTTATAACTTGGCTTCTGAATGTCCTAGAGAGATCAGGTTTGTTTTAATGTACTCCAATCAACAGCCCCTACAACCACAAAAAGGAATGGAGTCATTAGCACTTATGGTTTGTAAATGGCACCCAGAATTATGTTGCACGAAGCACAATTTCACATCATTCTTGGTTCATTTGTGTGAAAACAAGGTCCAATCAGGCTGAAACGTTACAGGAAGGTAGAATCTATTGAGTTGTAAGTGATCTGAACGTTTCATGATGATAGCACTTTCCTAAGGGGGTCAAACCATGTCCCAAAGGTCACCGGATCTGGTGTCAATTTAAAGAAGTAGTCCAGTTACACATTTGTGGGCTTATAACTTGGCTTCTGAATGTCCTAGAGCGATCAGGTTTGTTTTAGTGTACTCCAATCAACAGCCCCTAGAACCACAAAAAGGAATGGAGACATTAGCACTTATGGTTTTTAAATGGCACCCAGAATTATGTTGCACGAAGCACACTTTCACATCATTCTTGGTTCATTTGTGTGAAAACAAGGTCCAATCAGGCTGAAACGTTACAGGAAGTTAGAATCTATTGAGTTGTAAGTGATCTGAACGTTTCATGATGATCGCACATTCCTATAGGGGGTCAAACCATGTCCCAAAGGTCACTGGGCCTGGTGTCACTTTAAAGAAGTAGTCCAGTTACACATTTGTGGGCTTATAACTTGGCTTCTGAATGTCCTAGAGAGATCAGGTTTGTTTTAGTGTACTCCAATCAACAGCCCCTACAACCACAAAAAGGAATGGAGTCATTAGCACTTATGGTTTGTAAATGGCACCCAGAATTATGTTGCACGAAGCACAATTTCACATCATTCTGGGTCCATTTGTGTGAAAACAAGGTCCAATCAGGCTGAAACGTTACAAGAAGGTAGAATCTATTGAGTTGTAAGTGATCTGAACGTTTCATGATGATAGCACTTTCCTAAGGGGGTCAAACCATGTCCCAAAGGTCACCGGATCTGGTGTCAATTTAAAGAAGTAGTCCAGTTACACATTTGTGGGCTTATAACTTGGCTTCTGAATGTCCTAGAGATATCAGGTTTGTTTTAGTGTACTCCAATCAACAGCCCCTACAACCACAAAAAGGAATGGAGTTATTAGCACTTATGGTTTGTAAATGGCACCCAGAATTATGTTGCACGAACCACAATTTCACTTCATTCTGGGTCCATTTGTGTGAAAACAAGGTCCAATCAGGCTGAAACGTTACAAGAAGGTAGAATCTATTGAGTTGTAAGTGATCTGAACGTTTCATGATGATTGCACATTCCTATAGGGGGTCAAACCATGTCCCAAAGGTCACGGGGTCTGGTGTCACTTTAAAGAAGTAGTCCAGTTACACATTTGTGGGCTTATAACTTGGCTTCTGAATGTCCTAGAGAGATCAGGTTTGTTTTAGTGTACTCCAATCAACAGCCCCTACAACCACAAAAAGGAATGGAGTCATTAGCACTTATGGTTTGTAAATGGCACCCAGAATTATGGTGCACGAAGCACAATTTCACATCATTCTGGGTCCATTTGTGTGAAAACAAGGTCCAATCAGGCTGAAACGTTACAAGAAGGTATAATCTATTGAGTTGTAAGTGATCTGAACGTTTCATGATAATCGCACATTCCTATAGGGGGTCAAACCATGTCCCAAACGTCACCGGGCCTGGTGTCACTTTAAAGAAGTAGTCCAGTTACATCTTTGTGGGCTTATAACTTGGCTTCTGAATGTCCTAGAGAGATCAGGTTTGTTTTAATGTACTCCAATCAACAGCCCCTACAACCACAAAAAGGAATGGAGTCATTAGCACTTATGGTTTGTAAATGGCACCCAGAATTATGTTGCACGAAGCACAATTTCACATCATTCTTGGTTCATTTGTGTGAAAACAAGGTCCAATCAGGCTGAAACGTTACAGGAAGGTAGAATCTATTGAGTTGTAAGTGATCTGAACGTTTCATGATTATAGCACTTTCCTAAGGGGGTCAAACCATGTCCCAAAGGTCACCGGATCTGGTGTCAATTTAAAGAAGTAGTCCAGTTACACATTTGTGGGCTTATAACTTGGCTTCTGAATGTCCTAGAGAGATCAGGTTTGTTTTAGTGTACTCCAATCAACAGCCCCTACAACCACAAAAAGGAATGGAGTAATTAGCACTTATGGTTTGTAAATGGCACCCAGAATTATGTTGCACGAAGCACAATTTCACTTCATTCTGGGTCCATTTGTGTGAAAACAAGGTCCAATCAGGCTGAGACGCTACAAGAAGGTACAATCTATTGAGTTGTAAGTGATCTGAATGTTTCAAGATGATCGCACATTCCTATGGGGGTAAAATCATGTCCCAAAGGTCACCGGGCCTGGTGTCACTTTAAAGAAGTAGTCCATTTACATCTTTGTGGGCTTATAACTTGGCTTCTGAATGTCCTAGAGAGGTTAGGTTTGTTTTAGTGTACTCCAATCAACAGCCCCTACAACCACAAAAAGGAATGGAGTCATTAGCACTTATGGTTTGTAAATGGCACCCAGAATTATGTTGCACGAAGCACAATTTCACTTCATTCTGGGTCTATTTGTTTGAAAACAAGGTCCAATCAGGCTGAAACGCTACAAGAAGGTGGAATCTATTGAGTTGTAAGTGATCTGAACTTTTCAAGATGATCGCACATTCCTATAGGGGGTAAAACCATGTCCCAAAGGTCACCGGGCCAAGTGTCACTTTAAAGAAGTAGTCCAGTTACATCTTTGTGGGCTTATAACTTGGCTTCTGAATGTCCTAGAGAGGTTAGGTTTGTTTTAGTGTACTCCAATCAACAGCCCCTACAACCACAAAAAGGAATGGAGTCATTAGCACTTATGGTTTGTAAATGGCACCCAGAATTATGTTGCACGAAGCACAATTTCACATCATTCTGGGTTCATTTGTGTGAAAACAAGGTCCAATCAGGCTGAAACGTTACAAGAAGGTAGAATCTATTGAGTTGTAAGTGATCTGAACGTTTCATGATGATCGCACATTCCTATAGGGGGTCAAACCATGTCCCAAAGGTCACCGGGCCTGGTGTCACTTTAAAGAAGTAGTCCAGTTACACCTTTGTGGGCTTATAACTTGGCTTCTGAATGTCCTAGAGAGGTCAGGTTTGTTTTAGTGTCTTCCAATCAACAGCCCCTACAACCACAAAAAGGAATGGAGTCATTAGCACTTATGGTTTGTAAATGGCACCCAGAATTATGTTGCACGAAGCACAATTTCACATCATTCTGGGTTCATTTGTGTGAAAACAAGGTCCAATCAGGCAGAAACGTTACAGGAAGGTAGAATCTATTGAGTTGTAAGTGATCTGAACATTTCATGATGATAGCCCTTTCCTAAGGGGGTCAAACCATGTCCCAAAGGTCACCGGATCTGGTGTCAATTTAAAGAAGTAGTCCAGTTACACATTTGTGGGCTTATAACTTGGCTTCTGAATGTCCTAGAGAGATCAGGTTTGTTTTAGTGTACTCCAATCAACAGCCCCTACAACCACAAAAAGGAATGGAGTTATTAGCACTTATGGTTTGTAAATGGCACCCAGAATTATGTTGCACGAAACACAATTTCACTTCATTCTGGGTCCATTTGTGTGAAAACAAGGTCCAATCAGGCTGAAACGTTACAAGAAGGTAGAATCTATTGAGTTGTAAGTGATCTGAACGTTTCATGATGATCGCACATTCCTATAGGGGGTCAAACCATGTCCCAAAGGTCAACGGGCCTGGTGTCACTTTAAAGAAGTAGTCCGTTTACACATTTGTGGGCTTATAACTTGGCTTCTGAATGTCCTAGAGAGATCAGGTTTGTTTTAGTGTACTCCAATCAACAGCCCCTACAACCACAAAAAGGAATGGAGTCATTAGCACTTATGGTTTGTAAATGGCACCCAGAATTATGTTGCACGAAGCACAATTTCACATCATTCTGGGTCCATTTGTGTGAAAACAAGGTCCAATCAGGCTGAAACGTTACAAGAAGGTAGAATCTATTGAGTTGTAAGTGATCTGAACGTTTCATGATGATCGCACATTCCTATAGGGGGTCAAACCATGTCCCAAACGTCACCGGGCCTGGTGTCACTTTAAAGAAAGAGTCCAGTTACACCTTTGTGGGCTTATAACTTGGCTTCTGAATGTCCTAGAGAGGTCAGGTTTGTTTTAGTGTACTCCAATCAACAGCCCCTACAACCACAAAAAGGAATGGAGTCATTAGCACTTATGGTTTGTAAATGGCACCCAGAATTATGTTGCACGAAGCACAATTTCACATCATTCTGGGTCCATTTGTGTGAAAACAAGGTCCAATCAGGCTGAAACGCTACAAGAAGGTAGAATCTATTGAGTTGTAAGTGATCTGAACGTTTCAAGATGATCGCACATTCCTATAGGGGGTCAAACCATGTCCCAAAGGTCACCGGGCCTGGTGTCACTTTAAAGAAGTAGTCCAGTTACATCTTTGTGGGCTTATAACTTGGCTTCTGAATGTCCTAGAGAGATCAGGTTTGTTTTAATGTACTCCAATCAACAGCCCCTACAACCACAAAAAGGAATGGAGTCATTAGCACTTATGGTTTGTAAATGGCACCCAGAATTATGTTGCAAGAAGCACAATTTCACATCATTCTTGGTTCATTTGTGTGAAAACAAGGTCCAATCAGGCTGAAACGTTACAGGAAGGTAGAATCTATTGAGTTGTAAGTGATCTGAACGTTTCATGATGATAGCACTTTCCTAAGGGGGTCAACCCATGTCCCAAAGGTCACCGGATCTGGTGTCAATTTAAAGAAGTAGTCCAGTTACACATTTGTGGGCTTATAACTTGGCTTCTGAATGTCCTAGAGAGATCAGGTTTGTTTTAGTGTACTCCAATCAACAGCCCCTACAACCACAAAAAGGAATGGAGTCATTAGCACTTATGGTTTGTAAATGGCACCCAGAATTATGTTGCACGATGCACAATTTCACTTCATTCTGGGTCCATTTGTTTGAAAACAAGGTCCAATCAGGCTGAAACGCTACAAGAAGGTGGAATCTATTGAGTTGTAAGTGATCTGAACTTTTCAAGATGATCGCACATTCCTATAGGGGGTAAAACCATGTCCCAAAGGTCACCGGGCCAAGTGTCACTTTAAAGAAGTAGTCCAGTTACATCTTTGTGGGCTTATAACTTGGCTTCTGAATGTCCTAGAGAGGTTAGGTTTGTTTTAGTGTACTCCAATCAACAGCCCCTACAACCACAAAAAGGAATGGAGTCATTAGCACTTATGGTTTGTAAATGGCACCCAGAATTATGTTGCACGAAGCACAATTTCACATCATTCTGGGTTCATTTGTGTGAAAACAAGGTCCAATCAGGCTGAAACGTTACAAGAAGGTAGAATCTATTGAGTTGTAAGAGATCTGAACGTTTCATGATGATCGCACATTCCTATAGGGGGTCAAACCATGTCCCAAAGGTCACCGGGCCTGGTGTCACTTTAAAGAAGTAGTCCAGTTACACCTTTGTGGGCTTATAACTTGGCTTCTGAATGTCCTAGAGAGGTCAGGTTTGTTTTAGTGTACTCCAATCAACAGCCCCTACAACCACAAAAAGGAATGGAGTCATTAGCACTTATGGTTTGTAAATGGCACCCAGAATTATGTTGCACGAAGCACAATTTCACATCATTCTGGGTTCATTTGTGTGAAAACAAGGGCCAATCAGGCAGAAACGTTACAGGAAGGTAGAATCTATTGAGTTGTAAGTGATCTGAACATTTCATGATGATAGCACTTTCCTAAGGGGGTCAAACCATGTCCCAAAGGTCACCGGATCTGGTGTCATTTTAAAGAAGTAGTCCAGTTACACATTTGTGGGCTTATAACTTGGCTTCTGAATGTCCTAGAGAGATCAGGTTTGTTTTAGTATACTCCAATCAACAGCCCCTACAACCACAAAAAGGAATGGAGTCATTAGCACTTATGGTTTTTAAATGGCACCCAGAATTATGTTGCACGAAGCACAATTTCACATCATTCTGGGTTCATTTGTGTGAAAACAAGGTCCAATCAGGCTGAAACGTTACAGGAAGGTAGAATCTATTGAGTTGTAAGTGATCTGAACGTTTCATGATGATAGCATTTTCCTAAGGGGGTCAAACCATGTCCCAAATGTCACCGGTTCTGGTGTCAATTTAAAGTAGTAGTCCAGTTACACATTTGTGGGCTTATAACTTGGCTTCTGAATGTCCAAGAGAGATCAGGGTTGTTTTAGTGTACTCCATTCAAAAGCCCCTACAACCACAAAAAGGAATGGAGTCATTAGCACTTAAGGTTCTTAAATGGCACCCAGAATTATGTTGCACGAAGCACAATTTCACATCATTCTGGGTCCATTTGTGTGAAAACAAGGTCCAATCAGCCTGAAACGTTACAGGAAGTTAGAATCTATTGAGTTGTAAGTGATCTGAACGTTTCAAGATGATCGCACATTCCTATAGGGGGTTAAACCATGTCCCAAAGGTCACCGGGCCTGGTGTCACTTTAAAGAAGTAGTCCAGTTACATCTTTGTAGGCTTATAACTTGGCTTCTGAATGTCCTAGAGAGATCAGGTTTGTTTTAATGTACTCCAATCAACAGCCCCTACAACCACAAAAAGGAATGGAGTCATTAGCACTTATGGTTTGTAAATGGCACCCAGAATTATGTTGCACGAAGCACAATTTCACATGATTCTGGGTTCATTTGTGTGAAAACAAGGTCCAATCAGGCAGAAACGTTACAGGAAGGTAGAATCTATTGAGTTGTAAGTGATCTGAACGTTTCATGATGATAGCACTTTCCTAAGGGGGTCAAACCACGTCGCAAAGGTCACCGGATCTGGTGTCACTTTAAAGAATTAGTCCAGTTACACATTTGTGGGCTTATAACTTGGCTTCTAAATGTCCTAGAGAGATCAGGTTTGTTTTAGTGTACTCCAATCAACAGCCCCTACAACCACAAAAAGGAATGGAGTCATTAGCACTTATGGTTTTTAAATGGCACCCAGAATTATTTTGCACCAAGCACAATTTCACATCATTCTGGGTCCATTTGTGTGAAAACAAGGTCCAATCAGGCTGAAACGTTACAAGAAGGTAGAATCTATTGAGTTGTAAGTGATCTGAACGTTTCATGATGATAGCACTTTCCTAAGGGGGTCAAACCATGTCGCAAAGGTCACCGGATCTGGTGTCAATTTAAAGAAGTAGTCCAGTGACACATTTGTGGGCTTATAACTTGGCTTCTGAATGTCCAAGAGAGATCAGGTTCGTTTTAGTGTACTCCAATCAACAGCCCCTACAACCACAAAAAGGAATGGAGTCATTAGCACTTATGGTTTGTAAATGGCACCCAGAATTATGTTGCACGAAGCACAATTTCACTTCATTCTGGGTCCATTTGTGTGAAAACAAGGTCCAATCAGGCTGAAACGCTATAAGAAGGTAGAATATATTGAGTTGTAAGTGATCTGAACGTTTCAAGATGATCGCACATTCCTATAGGGGGTAAAACCATGTCCCAAAGGTCACCGGGCCTGGTGTCACTTTAAAGAAGTAGTCCAGTTACATCTTTGTGGGCTTATAACTTGGCCTCTGAATGTCCTAGAGAGGTTAGGTTTGTTTTAGTGTACTCCAATCAACAGCCCCTACAACCACAAAAAGGAATGGAGTCATTAGCACTTATGGTTTGTAAATGGCACCCAGAATTATGTTGCACGAAGCACTATTTCACATCATTCTGGGTTCATTTGTGTGAAAACAAGGTCCAATCAGGCTGAAACGTTACAAGAAGGTAGAATCTATTGAGTTGGAAGTGATCTGAACGTTTCATGATGATCGCACATTCCTATAGGGGGTCAAACCATGTCCCAAAGGTCACCGGGCCTGGTGTCACTTTAAAGAAGTAGTCCAGTTACACATTTGTGGGCTTATAACTTGGCTTCTGAATGTCCTAGAGAGATCAGGTTTGTTTTAGTGTACTCCAATCAACAGCCCCTACAATCCAAAAAGGAATGGAGTCATTAGCACTTATGTTTTGTAAATGGCACCCAGAATTATGTTGCATGAAGCACAATTTCACATCATTCTGGGGCCATTTGTGTGAAAACAAGGTCCAATCAAGCTGAAAGGTTACAAGACGGTAGAATCCATTGAGTTGTAAGTGATCTGAACGTTTCATGATGATAGCACTTTCCTAAGGGGGTCAAACCATGTCCCAAAGGTCACCGGATCTGGTGTCATTTTAAAGAAGTAGTCCAGTTACACATTTGTGGGCTTATAACTTGGCTTCTGAATGTCCTAGAGAGATCAGGTTTGTTTTAGTGTACTCCAATCAACAGCCCCTACAACCACAAAAAGGAATGGAGTCATTAGCACTTATGGTTTGTAAATGGCATCCAGAATTATGTTGCACGAAGCACAATTTCACTTCATTCTGGGTCCATTTGTGTGAAAACAAGGTCCAATCAGGCTGAAACGTTACAAGAAGGTAGAATCTATTGAGTTGTAAGTGATCTGAACGTTTCATGATGATCGCACATTCCTATAGGGGGTCAAACCATGTCCCAAAGGTCACCGGGCCTGGTGTCACTTTAAAGAAGTAGTCCAGTTACACATTTGTGAGCTTATAACTTGGCTTCTGAATATCCTAGAGAGGTCAGGTTTGTTTTTGAGTACTCCAGTTAACAGCCCCCATTACCCCAAAGAGGAATGGAGTCATTAGCACTTATGGTTTTTAAATGGCACCCAGAATTATGTTGCACGAAGCACACTTTCACATCATTCTGGGTTCATTTGTGTGAAAACAAGGTCCAATCAGGCTGAAACGTTACAGGAAGTTAGAATCTATTGAGTTGTAAGTGATCTGAACGTTTCATGATGATAGCACTTTCCTAAGGGGGTCAAACCATGTCCCAAAGGTCACCGGATCTGGTGTCAATTTAAAGAAGTAGTCTAGTTACACATTTGTGGGCTTATAACGTGGCTTCTGAATGTCCTAGAGAGATCAGGTTTGTTTTAGTATACTCCAATCAACAGCCCCTACAACCACAAAAAGGAATGGAGTCATTAGCACTTATGGTTTTTAAATGGCACCCAGAATTATGTTGCACGAAGCACAATTTCACATGATTCTGGGTCCATTTGTGTGAAAACAAGGTCCAATCAGACTGAAACGTTACAGGAAGGTAGAATCTATTGAGTTGTAAGTGATCTGAACGTTTCATGATGATAGCACTTTCCTAAGGGGGTCAAACCATGTCCCAAAGGTCACCGGATCTGGTGTCAATTTAAAGAAGTAGTCCAGTTACACATTTGTGGGCTTATAACTTGGCTTCTGAATGTCCTAGAGAGATCAGGTTTATTTTAGTGTGCTCCAATCAACAGCCCCTACAACCACAAAAAGGAATGGAGTCATTAGCACTTATGGTTTGTAAATGGCACCCAGAATTATGTTGCACGAAGCACTATTTCACATCATTCTGGGTCCATTTGTGTGAAAACAAGGTCCAATCAGGCTGAAACGTTACAGGAAGGTAGAATCTATTGAGTTGTAAGTGATCTGAACGTTTCATGATGAGAGCACTTTCCTAAGGGGGTCAAACCATGTCCCAAAGGTCACCGGATCTGGTGTCAATTTAAAGTAGTCCAGTTACACATGTGTGGGCTTATAACTTGGCTTCTGAAAGTCCTAGAGAGATCAAGTTTATTTTAATGTACTCCAATCAACAGCCCCTACAACCACAAAAAGGAATGGAGTCATTAGCACTTATGGTTTGTAAATGGCACCCAGAATTATGTTGCACGAAGCACTATTTCACATCATTCTGGGTTCATTTGTGTGAAAACAAGGTCCAATCAGGCTGAAACGTTACAGGGAGTTAGAATCTATTGAGTTGTAAGTGATCTGAACGTTTCATGATGATAGCACTTTCCTAAGGGGGTCAAACCATGTCCCAAAGGTCACCGGATCTGGTGTCAATTTAAAGAAGTAGTCCAGTTACACATTTGTGGGCTTATAACGTGGCTTCTGAATGTCCTAGAGAGATCAGGTTTGTTTTAGTGTACTCCAATCAACAGCCCCTACAACCACAAAAAGGAATGGAGTCATTAGCACTTATGGTTTGTAAATGGCACCCAGAATTATGTTGCACGAAGCACTATTTCACATCATTCTGGGTCCATTTGTGTGAAAACAAGGTCCAATCAGGCTGAAACGTTACAGGAAGGTAGAATCTATTGAATTGTAAGTGATCTGAACGTTTCATGATGATAGCACTTTCCTAAGGGGGTCAAACCATGTCCCAAAGGTCACCGGATCTGGTGTCAATTTAAAGTAGTCCAGTTACACATGTGTGGGCTTATAACTTGGCTTCTGAAAGTCCTAGAGAGATCAAGTTTATTTTAGTGTACTCCAATCAACAGCCCCTACAACCACAAAAAGGAATGGAGTCCTTAGCACTTATGGTTTGTAAATGGCACCCAGAATTATGTTGCACGAAGTACTATTTCACATCATTCTGGGTCCATTTGTGTGAAAACAAGGTCCAATCAGGCTGAAACGTTACAAGAAGGTAGAATCTATTGAGTTGTAAGTTATCTGAACATTTCATGATGATAGCACTTTCCTAAGGGGGTCAAACCATGTCCCAAAGGTCACCGGATCTGGTGTCAATTTAAAGAAGTAGTCCAGTTACACCTTTGTGGGCTTATAACTTGGCTTCTGAATGTCCTAGAGAGGTTAGGTTTGTTTTAGTGTACTCCAATCTAAAGCCCCTACAACCACAAAAAGGAATGGAGTCATTAGCACTTATGGTTTGTAAATGGCACCCAGAATTATGTTGCACGAAGCACAATTTCACATCATTCTGGGTTCATTTGTGTGAAAACAAGGTCCATTCAGGCTGAAACGTTACTGGAAGGTAGAATCTATTGAGTTGTAAGTGATCTGAACGTTTAATGATGATAGCACTTTCCTAAGGGGGTCAAACCATGTCCCAAAGGTCACCGGATCTGGTGTCAATTTAAAGAAGTAGTCCAGTTACACATTTGTGGGCTTATAACTTGGCTTCTGAATGTCCAAGAGAGATCAGGTTCGTTTTAGTGTACTCCAATCAACAGCCCCTACAACCACAAAAAGGAATGGAGTCATTAGCACTTATGGTTTGTAAATGGCACCCAGAATTATGTTGCACGAAGCACAATTTCACTTCATTCTGGGTCCATTTGTGTGAAAACAAGGTCCAATCAGGCTGAAACGCTATAAGAAGGTAGAATATATTGAGTTGTAAGTGATCTGAACGTTTCAAGATGATCGCACATTCCTATAGGGGGTAAAACCATGTCCCAAAGGTCACCGGGCCTGGTGTCACTTTAAAGAAGTAGTCCAGTTACATCTTTGTGGGCTTATAACTTGGCCTCTGAATGTCCTAGAGAGGTTAGGTTTGTTTTAGTGTACTCCAATCAACAGCCCCTACAACCACAAAAAGGAATGGAGTCATTAGCACTTATGGTTTGTAAATGGCACCCAGAATTATGTTGCACGAAGCACTATTTCACATCATTCTGGGTTCATTTGTGTGAAAACAAGGTCCAATCAGGCTGAAACGTTACAAGAAGGTAGAATCTATTGAGTTGGAAGTGATCTGAACGTTTCATGATGATCGCACATTCCTATAGGGGGTCAAACCATGTCCCAAAGGTCACCGGGCCTGGTGTCACTTTAAAGAAGTAGTCCAGTTACACATTTGTGGGCTTATAACTTGGCTTCTGAATGTCCTAGAGAGATCAGGTTTGTTTTAGTGTACTCCAATCAACAGCCCCTACAATCACAAAAAGGAATGGAGTCATTAGCACTTATGTTTTGTAAATGGCACCCAGAATTATGTTGCACGAAGCACAATTTCACATCATTCTGGGGCCATTTGTGTGAAAACAAGGTCCAATCAAGCTGAAAGGTTACAAGACGGTAGAATCCATTGAGTTGTAAGTGATCTGAACGTTTCATGATGATAGCACTTTCCTAAGGGGGTCAAACCATGTCCCAAAGGTCACCGGATCTGGTGTCATTTTAAAGAAGTAGTCCAGTTACACATTTGTGGGCTTATAACTTGGCTTCTGAATGTCCTAGAGAGATCAGGTTTGTTTTAGTGTACTCCAATCAACAGCCCCTACAACCACAAAAAGGAATGGAGTCATTAGCACTTATGGTTTGTAAATGGCATCCAGAATTATGTTGCACGAAGCACAATTTCACTTCATTCTGGGTCCATTTGTGTGAAAACAAGGTCCAATCAGGCTGAAACGTTACAAGAAGGTAGAATCTATTGAGTTGAAAGTGATCTGAACGTTTCATGATGATCGCACATTCCTATAGGGGGTCAAACCATGTCCCAAAGGTCACCGGGCCTGGTGTCACTTTAAAGAAGTAGTCCAGTTACACATTTGTGAGCTTATAACTTGGCTTCTGAATATCCTAGAGAGGTCAGGTTTGTTTTTGAGTACTCCAGTTAACAGCCCCCATTACCCCAAAGAGGAATGGAGTCATTAGCACTTATGGTTTTTAAATGGCACCCAGAATTATGTTGCACGAAGCACACTTTCACATCATTCTGGGTTCATTTGTGTGAAAACAAGGTCCAATCAGGCTGAAACGTTACAGGAAGTTAGAATCTATTGAGTTGTAAGTGATCTGAACGTTTCATGATGATAGCACTTTCCTAAGGGGGTCAAACCATGTCCCAAAGGTCACCGGATCTGGTGTCAATTTAAAGAAGTAGTCTAGTTACACATTTGTGGGCTTATAACGTGGCTTCTGAATGTCCTAGAGAGATCAGGTTTGTTTTAGTATACTCCAATCAACAGCCCCTACAACCACAAAAAGGAATGGAGTCATTAGCACTTATGGTTTTTAAATGGCACCCAGAATTATGTTGCACGAAGCACAATTTCACATGATTCTGGGTCCATTTGTGTGAAAACAAGGTCCAATCAGACTGAAACGTTACAGGAAGGTAGAATCTATTGAGTTGTAAGTGATCTGAACGTTTCATGATGATAGCACTTTCCTAAGGGGGTCAAACCATGTCCCAAAGGTCACCGGATCTGGTGTCAATTTAAAGAAGTAGTCCAGTTACACATTTGTGGGCTTATAACTTGGCTTCTGAATGTCCTAGAGAGATCAGGTTTATTTTAGTGTGCTCCAATCAACAGCCCCTACAACCACAAAAAGGAATGGAGTCATTAGCACTTATGGTTTGTAAATGGCACCCAGAATTATGTTGCACGAAGCACTATTTCACATCATTCTGGGTCCATTTGTGTGAAAACAAGGTCCAATCAGGCTGAAACGTTACAGGAAGGTAGAATCTATTGAGTTGTAAGTGATCTGAACGTTTCATGATGAGAGCACTTTCCTAAGGGGGTCAAACCATGTCCCAAAGGTCACCGGATCTGGTGTCAATTTAAAGTAGTCCAGTTACACATGTGTGGACTTATAACTTGGCTTCTGAAAGTCCTAGAGAGATCAAGTTTATTTTAATGTACTCCAATCAACAGCCCCTACAACCACAAAAAGGAATGGAGTCATTAGCACTTATGGTTTGTAAATGGCACCCAGAATTATGTTGCACGAAGCACTATTTCACATCATTCTGGGTTCATTTGTGTGAAAACAAGGTCCAATCAGGCTGAAACGTTACAGGGAGTTAGAATCTATTGAGTTGTAAGTGATCTGAACGTTTCATGATGATAGCACTTTCCTAAGGGGGTCAAACCATGTCCCAAAGGTCACCGGATCTGGTGTCAATTTAAAGAAGTAGTCCAGTTACACATTTGTGGGCTTATAACGTGGCTTCTGAATGTCCTAGAGAGATCAGGTTTGTTTTAGTGTACTCCAATCAACAGCCCCTACAACCACAAAAAGGAATGGAGTCATTAGCACTTATGGTTTGTAAATGGCACCCAGAATTATGTTGCACGAAGCACTATTTCACATCATTCTGGGTCCATTTGTGTGAAAACAAGGTCCAATCAGGCTGAAACGTTACAGGAAGGTAGAATCTATTGAATTGTAAGTGATCTGAACGTTTCATGATGATAGCACTTTCCTAAGGGGGTCAAACCATGTCCCAAAGGTCACCGGATCTGGTGTCAATTTAAAGTAGTCCAGTTACACATGTGTGGGCTTATAACTTGGCTTCTGAAAGTCCTAGAGAGATCAAGTTTATTTTAGTGTACTCCAATCAACAGCCCCTACAACCACAAAAAGGAATGGAGTCCTTAGCACTTATGGTTTGTAAATGGCACCCAGAATTATGTTGCACGAAGTACTATTTCACATCATTCTGGGTCCATTTGTGTGAAAACAAGGTCCAATCAGGCTGAAACGTTACAAGAAGGTAGAATCTATTGAGTTGTAAGTTATCTGAACATTTCATGATGATAGCACTTTCCTAAGGGGGTCAAACCATGTCCCAAAGGTCACCGGATCTGGTGTCAATTTAAAGAAGTAGTCCAGTTACACCTTTGTGGGCTTATAACTTGGCTTCTGAATGTCCTAGAGAGGTTAGGTTTGTTTTAGTGTACTCCAATCTAAAGCCCCTACAACCACAAAAAGGAATGGAGTCATTAGCACTTATGGTTTGTAAATGGCACCCAGAATTATGTTGCACGAAGCACAATTTCACATCATTCTGGGTTCATTTGTGTGAAAACAAGGTCCATTCAGGCTGAAACGTTACTGGAAGGTAGAATCTATTGAGTTGTAAGTGATCTGAACGTTTAATGATGATAGCACTTTCCTAAGGGGGTCAAACCATGTCCCAAAGGTCACCGGATCTGGTGTCAATTTAAAGAAGTAGTCCAGTTACACATTTGTGGGCTTATAACTTGGCTTCTGAATGTCCAAGAGAGATCAGGTTTGTTTTAGTGTACTCCAATCAACAGCCCCTACAACCACAAAAAGGAATGGAGTCATTAGCACTTATGGTTTGTAAATGGCATCCAGAATTATGTTGCACGAAGCACAATTTCACTTCATTCTGGGTCCATTTGTGTGAAAACAAGGTCCAATCAGGCTGAAACGTTACAAGAAGGTAGAATCTATTGAGTTGTAAGTGATCTGAACGTTTCATGATGATCGCACATTCCTATAGGGGGTCAAACCATGTCCCAAAGGTCACCGGGCCTGGTGTCACTTTAAAGAAGTAGTCTAGTTACACATTTGTGAGCTTATAACTTGGCTTCTGAATATCCTAGAGAGGTCAGGTTTGTTTTTGAGTACTCCAGTTAACAGCCCCCATTACCCCAAAGAGGAATGGAGTCATTAGCACTTATGGTTTTTAAATGGCACCCAGAATTATGTTGCACGAAGCACACTTTCACATCATTCTGGGTTTATTTGTGTGAAAACAAGGTCCAATCAGGCTGAAACGTTACAGGAAGTTAGAATCTATTGAGTTGTAAGTGATCTGAACGTTTCATGATGATAGCACTTTCCTAAGGGGGTCAAACCATGTCCCAAAGGTCACCGGATCTGGTCTCAATTTAAAGAAGTAGTCCAGTTACACATTTGTGGGCTTATAACGTGGCTTATGAATGTCCTAGAGAGATCAGGTTTGTTTTAGTATACTCCAATCAACAGCCCCTACAACCACAAAAAGGAATGGAGTCATTAGCACTTATGGTTTTTAAATGGCACCCAGAATTATGTTGCACGAAGCACAATTTCACATGATTCTGGGTCCATTTGTGTGAAAACAAGGTCCAATCAGACTGAAACGTTACAGGAAGGTAGAATCTATTGAGTTGTAAGTGATCTGAACGTTTCATGATGATAGCACTTTCCTAAGGGGGTCAAACCATGTCCAAAAGGTCACCGGATCTGGTGTCAATTTAAAGAAGTAGTCCAGTTACACATTTGTGGGCTTATAACTTGGCTTCTGAATGTCCTAGAGAGATCAGGTTTATTTTAGTGTACTCCAATCAACAGCCCCTACAACCACAAAAAGGAATGGAGTCATTAGCACTTATGGTTTGTAAATGGCACCCAGAATTATGTTGCACGAAGCACAATTTCACATCATTCTGGGTCCATTTGTGTGAAAACAAGGTCCAATCAGGCTGAAACGTTACAGGAAGGTAGAATCTATTGAGTTGTAAGTGATCTGAACGTTTCATGATTATAGCTCTTTTCTAAGGGGTTCAAACCATGTCCCAAAGGTCACCGGATCTGGTGTCAATTTAAAGTAGTCCAGTTACACATGTGTGGGCTTATAACTTGGCTTCTGAAAGTCCTAGAGAGATCAAGTTTATTTTAGTGTACTCCAATCAACAGCCCCTACAACCACAAAAAGGAATGGAGTCATTAGCACTTATGGTTTGTAAATGGCACCCAGAATTATGTTGCACGAAGCACTATTTCACATCATTCTGGGTCCATTTGTGTGAAAACAAGGTCCAATCAGGCTGAAACATTACAAGAAGGTAGAATCTATTGAGTTGTAAGTGATCTGAACATTTCATGATGATAGCACTTTCCTAAGGGGGTCAAACCATGTCCCAAAGGTCACCGGATCTGGTGTCAATTTAAAGAAGTAGTCCAGTTACACCTTTGTGGGCTTATAACTTGGCTTCTGAATGTCCTAGAGAGGTTAGGTTTGTTTTAGTGTACTCCAATCTAAAGCCCCTACAACCACAAAAAGGAATGGAGTCATTAGCACTTATGGTTTTTAAATGGCACCCAGAATTATGTTGCACGAAGCACACTTTCACATCATTCTGGGTTTATTTGTGTGAAAACAAGGTCCAATCAGGCTGAAACGTTACAGGAAGTTAGAATCTATTGAGTTGTAAGTGATCTGAACGTTTCATGATGATAGCACTTTCCTAAGGGGGTCAAACCATGTCCCAAAGGTCACCGGATCTGGTCTCAATTTAAAGAAGTAGTCCAGTTACACATTTGTGGGCTTATAACGTGGCTTATGAATGTCCTAGAGAGATCAGGTTTGTTTTAGTATACTCCAATCAACAGCCCCTACAACCACAAAAAGGAATGGAGTCATTAGCACTTATGGTTTTTAAATGGCACCCAGAATTATGTTGCACGAAGCACAATTTCACATGATTCTGGGTCCATTTGTGTGAAAACAAGGTCCAATCAGACTGAAACGTTACAGGAAGGTAGAATCTATTGAGTTGTAAGTGATCTGAACGTTTCATGATGATAGCACTTTCCTAAGGGGGTCAAACCATGTCCAAAAGGTCACCGGATCTGGTGTCAATTTAAAGAAGTAGTCCAGTTACACATTTGTGGGCTTATAACTTGGCTTCTGAATGTCCTAGAGAGATCAGGTTTATTTTAGTGTACTCCAATCAACAGCCCCTACAACCACAAAAAGGAATGGAGTCATTAGCACTTATGGTTTGTAAATGGCACCCAGAATTATGTTGCACGAAGCACAATTTCACATCATTCTGGGTCCATTTGTGTGAAAACAAGGTCCAATCAGGCTGAAACGTTACAGGAAGGTAGAATCTATTGAGTTGTAAGTGATCTGAACGTTTCATGATTATAGCTCTTTTCTAAGGGGTTCAAACCATGTCCCAAAGGTCACCGGATCTGGTGTCAATTTAAAGTAGTCCAGTTACACATGTGTGGGCTTATAACTTGGCTTCTGAAAGTCCTAGAGAGATCAAGTTTATTTTAGTGTACTCCAATCAACAGCCCCTACAACCACAAAAAGGAATGGAGTCATTAGCACTTATGGTTTGTAAATGGCACCCAGAATTATGTTGCACGAAGCACTATTTCACATCATTCTGGGTCCATTTGTGTGAAAACAAGGTCCAATCAGGCTGAAACATTACAAGAAGGTAGAATCTATTGAGTTGTAAGTGATCTGAACATTTCATGATGATAGCACTTTCCTAAGGGGGTCAAACCATGTCCCAAAGGTCACCGGATCTGGTGTCAATTTAAAGAAGTAGTCCAGTTACACCTTTGTGGGCTTATAACTTGGCTTCTGAATGTCCTAGAGAGGTTAGGTTTGTTTTAGTGTACTCCAATCTAAAGCCCCTACAACCACAAAAAGGAATGGAGTCATTAGCACTTATGGTTTGTAAATGGCACCCAGAATTATGTTGCACGAAGCACAATTTCACATCATTCTGGGTTCATTTGTGTGAAAACAAGGTCCAATCAGGCTGAAACCTTACAGGAAGGTAGAATCTATTGAGTTGTAAGTGATCTGAACGTTTAATGATGATAGCACTTTCCTAAGGGGGTCAAACCATGTCCCAAAGGTCACCGGATCTGGTGTCAATTTAAAGAAGTAGTCCAGTTACACATTTGTGGGCTTATAACTTGGCTTCTGAATGTCCTAGAGAGATCAGGTTTATTGTAGTGTACTCCAATCAACAGCCCCTACAACCACAAAAAGGAATGGAGTCATTAGCACTTATGGTTTGTAAATGGCACCCAGAATTATGTTGCACGAAGCACTATTTCACATCATTCTGGGTCCATTTGTGTGAAAACAAGGTCCAATCAGTCTGAAACGTTACAGGAAGGTAGAATCTATTGAGTTGTAAGTGATCTGAACGTTTCATGATGATAGCACTTTCCTAAGAGGGTCAAACCATGTCCCAAAGGTCACCGGATCTGGTGTCAATTTAAAGAAGTAGTCCAGTTACACATTTGTGGGATTATAACTTGGCTTCTGAATGTCCTAGAGGGATCAGGTTTGTTTTAGTGTACTCCAATCAACAGCCCCTACAAACACAAAAAGGAATGGAGTCATTAGCACTTATGGTTTGTAAATGGCACCCAGAATTATGTTGCACGAAGCACAATTTCACATCATTCTGGGTCCATTTGTGTGAAAACAAGGTCCAATCAGGCTGAAACATTACAGGAAGGTAGAATCTATTGAGTTGTAAGGGATCTGAACGTTTCATGATGATAGCACTTTCCTAAGGGGGTCAAACCATGTCCCAAAGGTCACCGGATCTGGTGTCAATTTAAAGAAGTAGTCCAGTTACACATTTGTGGGCTTATAACTTGGCTTCTGAATGTCCTAGAGAGATCAGGTTTGTTTTAGTGTACTCCAATCAACAGCCCCTACAACCACAAAAAGGAATGGAGTCATTAGCACTTATGGTTTGTAAATGGCACCCAGAATTATGTTGCACGAAGCACAATTTCACATCATTCTGGGTCCATTTGTGTGAAAACAAGGTCCAATCAGGCTGAAACATTACAGGAAGGTAGAATCTATTGAGTTGTAAGTGATCTGAACGTTTCATGATGATAGCAATTCCCTAAGGGGGTCAAACCATGTCCCAAAGGTCACCGGATCTGGTGTCAATTTAAAGAAGTAGTCCAGTTACACCTTTGTGGGCTTATAACTTGGCTTCTGAATGTCCTAGAGAGATAAGGTTTGTTCTAGTATACTCCAATCAACAGCCCCTACAACCACAAAAAGGAATGGAGTCATTAGCACTTATGGTTTGTAAATGGCACCCAGAATTATGTTGCACGAAACACAATTTCACATCATTCTGGGTTCATTTGTGTGAAAACAAGGTCCAATCAGGCTGAATCGTTACAGGAAGGTAGAATCTATTGAGTTGTAAGTGATCTGAACGTTTAATGATGATAGCACTTTCCTAAGGGGGTCAAACCATGTCCCAAAGGTCACCGGATCTGGTGTCAATTTAAAGAAGTAGTCCAGTTACACATTTGTGGGCTTATAACTTGGCTTCTGAATGTCCTAGAGCGATCAGGTTTATTGTAGTGTACTCCAATCAACAGCCCCTACAACCACAAAAAGGAATGGAGTCATTAGCACTTATGGTTTGTAAATGGCACCCAGAATTATGTTGCACGAAGCACACTTTCACATCATTCTGGGTTCATTTGTGTGAAAACAAGGTCCAATCAGGCTGAAACCTTACAGGGAGTTAGAATCTATTGAGTTGTAAGTGATCTGAACGTTTCATGATGATAGCACTTTCCTAAGGGGGTCAAACCATGTCCCAAAGGTCACCGGATCTGGTGTCAATTTAAAGAAGTAGTCCAGTTACACATTTGTGGGCTTATAACGTGGCTTCTGAATGTCCTAGAGAGATCAGGTTTGTTTTAGTGTACTCCAATCAACAGCCCCTACAACCACAAAAAGGAATGGAGTCATTAGCACTTATGGTTTGTAAATGGCACCCAGAATTATGTTGCACGAAGCACTATTTCACATCATTCTGGGTCCATTTGTGTGAAAACAAGGTCCAATCAGGCTGAAACGTTACAGGAAGGTAGAATCTATTGAGTTGTAAGTGATCTGAACGTTTCATGATGATAGCACTTTCCTAAGGGGGTCAAACCATGTCCCAAAGGTCACCGGATCTGGTGTCAATTTAAAGTAGTCCAGTTACACATGTGTGGGCTTATAACTTGGCTTCTGAAAGTCCTAGAGAGATCAAGTTTATTTTAGTGTACTCCAATCAACAGCCCCTACAACCACAAAAAGGAATGGAGTCCTTAGCACTTATGTAAATGGCACCCAGAATTATGTTGCACGAAGCACTATTTCACATCATTCTGGGTCCATTTGTGTGAAAACAAGGTCCAATCAGGCTGAAACGTTACAAGAAGGTAGAATCTATTGAGTTGTAAGTTATCTGAACATTTCATGATGATAGCACTTTCCTAAGGGGGTCAAACCATGTCCCAAAGGTCACCGGATCTGGTGTCAATTTAAAGAAGTAGTCCAGTTACACCTTTGTGGGCTTATAACTTGGCTTCTGAATGTCCTAGAGAGGTTAGGTTTGTTTTAGTGTACTCCAATCTAAAGCCCCTACAACCACAAAAAGGAATGGAGTCATTAGCACTTATGGTTTGTAAATGGCACCCAGAATTATGTTGCACGAAGCACAATTTCACATCATTCTGGGTTCATTTGTGTGAAAACAAGGTCCAATCAGGCTGAAACGTTACAGGAAGGTAGAATCTATTGAGTTGTAAGTGATCTGAACGTTTAATGATGATAGCACTTTCCTAAGGGGGTCAAACCATGTCCCAAAGGTCACCGGATCTGGTGTCAATTTAAAGAAGTAGTCCAGTTACACATTTGTGGGCTTATAACTTGGCTTCTGAATGTCCAAGAGAGATCAGGTTTGTTTTAGTGTACTCCAATCAACAGCCCCTACAACCACAAAAAGGAATGGAGCCATTAGCACTTATGGTTTGTAAATGGCATCCAGAATTATGTTGCACGAAGCACAATTTCACTTCATTCTGGGTCCATTTGTGTGAAAACAAGGTCCAATCAGGCTGAAACGTTACAAGAAGGTAGAATCTATTGAGTTGTAAGTGATCTGAACGTTTCATGATGATCGCACATTCCTAAGGGGGTCAAACCATGTCCCAAAGGTCACCGGATCTGGTGTCAATTTAAAGAAGTAGTCCAGTTACACATGTGTGGGCTTGTAACTTGGCTTCTGAATGTCCTAGAGAGATCAAGTTTATTTTAGTGTACTCCAATCAACAGCCCCTACAACCACAAAAAGGAATGGAGTCATTAGCACTTATGGTTTGTAAATGGCACCCAGAATTATGTTGCACGAAGCACTATTTCACATCATTCTGTGTCCATTTGTGTGAAAACAAGGTCCAATCAGGCTGAAACGTTACAAGAAGGTAGAATCTATTGAGTTGTAAGTGATTTGAACATTTCATGATGATAGCACTTTCGTAAGGGGGTCAAACCATGTCCCAAAGGTCACCGGATCTGGTGTCAATTTAAAGAAGTAGTCCAGTTACACATTTGTGGGCTTATAACTTGGCTTCTGAATGTCCTAGAAAGATCAGGTTTATTTTAGTGTACTCCAATCAACAGCCCCTACAACCACAAAAAGGAATGGAGTCATTAGCACTTATGGTTTGTAAATTGCACCCAGAATTATGTTGCACGAAGCACTATTTCACATCATTCTGGGTCCATTTGTGTGAAAACAAGGTCCAATCAGGCTGAAACGTTACAGCAATGTAAAATCTATTGAGTTGTAAGTGATCTGAATGTTTCATGATGATAGCACTTTCCTAAGGGGGTCAAACCATGTCACAAAGGTCACCGGATCTGGTGTCAATTTAAAGAAGTAGTCCAGTTACACATGTGTGGGCTTGTAACTTGGCTTCTGAATGTCCTAGAGAGATCAGGTTTATTTTAGTGTACTCCAATCAACAGCCCCTACAACCACAAAAAGGAATGGAGTCATTAGCACTTATGGTTTGTAAATGGCACCCAGAATTATGTTGCACGAAGCACAATTTCACATCATTCTGGGTTCATTTGTGTGAAAACAAGGTCCAATCAGGCAGAAACGTTACAGGAAGGTAGAATCTATTGCGTTGTAAGTGATCTGAACGTTTCATGATGATAGCACTTTCCTAAGGGGGTCAAACCATGTCCCAAAGGTCACCGGATCTGGTGTCAATTTAAAGAAGTAGTCCAGTTACACATTTGTGGGCTTATAACTTGGCTTCTGAATGTTCTAGAGAGATCAGGTTTGTTTTAGTGTACTCCAATCAACAGCCCCTACAACAACAAAAAGGAATGGAGTCATTAGCACTTATGGTTTGTAAATGGCACCCAGAATTATGTTGCACGAAGCACAATTTCACATCATTCTGGGTCCATTTGTGTGAAAACAAGGTCCAATCAGGCTGAAAAGTTACAAGAAGGTAGAATCTATTGAGTTGTAAGTGATCTGAACGTTTCATGATGATCGCACATTCCTATAGGGGGTCAAACCATGTCCCAAAGGTCACCGGGCCTGGTGTCACTTTAAAGAAGTAGTCCAGTTACATCTTTGTGGGCTTATAACTTGGCTTCTGAATGTCCTAGAGAGGTTAGGTTTGTTTTAGTGTACTCCAATCAACAGCCCCTACAACCACAAAAAGGAATGGAGTCATTAGCACTTATGGTTTGTAAATGGCACCCAGAATTATGTTGCACGAAGCACTATTTCACATCATTCTGGGTTCATTTGTGTGAAAACAAGGTCCAATCAGGCTGAAACATTACAAGAAGGTAGAATCTATTGAGTTGTAAGTGATCTGAACGTTTCATGATGATCGCACATTCCTATAGGGGGTGAAACCATGTCCCAAAGGTCACCGGATCTGGTGTCAATTTAAAGAAGTAGTCCAGTTACACATTTGTGGGCTTATAACTTGGCTTCTGAATGTCCTAGAAAGATCAGGTTTATTTTAGTGTACTCCAATCAACAGCCCCTACAACCATAAAAAGGAATGGAGTCATTAGCACTTATGGTTTGTAAATTGCACCCAGAATTATGTTGCACGAAGCACTATTTCACATCATTCTGGGTCCATTTGTGTGAAAACAAGGTCCAATCAGGCTGAAACGTTACAGCAATGTAAAATCTATTGAGTTGTAAGTGATCTGAATGTTTCATGATGATAGCACTTTCCTAAGGGGGTCAAACCATGTCCCAAAGGTCACCGGATCTGGTGTCAATTTAAAGAAGTAGTCCAGTTACACATGTGTGGGCTTGTAACTTGGCTTCTGAATGTCCTAGAGAGATCAGGTTTATTTTAGTGTACTCCAATCAACAGCCCCTACAACCACAAAAAGGAATGGAGTCATTAGCACTTATGGTTTGTAAATGGCACCCAGAATTATGTTGCACGAAGCACAATTTCACATCATTCTGGGTTCATTTGTGTGAAAACAAGGTCCAATCAGGCAGAAACGTTACAGGAAGGTAGAATCTATTGCGTTGTAAGTGATCTGAACGTTTCATGATGATAGCACTTTCCTAAGGGGGTCAAACCATGTCCCAAAGGTCACCGGATCTGGTGTCAATTTAAAGAAGTAGTCCAGTTACACATTTGTGGGCTTATAACTTGGCTTCTGAATGTTCTAGAGAGATCAGGTTTGTTTTAGTGTACTCCAATCAACAGCCCCTACAACAACAAAAAGGAATGGAGTCATTAGCACTTATGGTTTGTAAATGGCACCCAGAATTATGTTGCACGAAGCACAATTTCACTTCATTCTGGGTCCATTTGTGTGAAAACAAGGTCCAATCAGGCTGAAACGCTATAAGAAGGTAGAATCTATTGAGTTGTAAGTGATCTGAACGTTTCAAGATGATCGCACATTCCTATAGGGGGTAAAACCATGTCCCAAAGGTCACCGGGCCTGGTGTCACTTTAAAGAAGTAGTCCAGTTACATCTTTGTGGGCTTATAACTTGGCTTCTGAATGTCCTAGAGAGGTTAGGTTTGTTTTAGTGTACTCCAATCAACAGCCCCTACAACCACAAAAAGGAATGGAGTCATTAGCACTTATGGTTTGTAAATGGCACCCAGAATTATGTTGCACGAAGCACAATTTCACATCATTCTGGGTTCATTTGTGTGAAAACAAGGTCCAATCAGGCTGAAACCTTACAAGAAGGTAGAATCTATTGAGTTGTAAGTGATCTGAACGTTTCATGATGATCGCACATTCCTATAGGGGGTCAAACCATGTCCCAAAGGTCACCGGGCCTGGTGTCACTTTAAAGAAGTAGTCCAGTTACACATTTGTGGGCTTATAACTTGGCTTCTGAATGTCCTAGAGAGATCAGGTTTGTTTTAGTGTACTCCAATCAACAGCTCCTACAACCACAAAAAGGAATGGAGTCATTAGCACTTATGGTTTGTAAATGGCACCCAGAATTATGTTGCACGAAGCACAATTTCACATCATTCTGGGTCCATTTGTGTGAAAACAAGGTCCAATCAGGCTGAAAAGTTACAAGAAGGTAGAATCTATTGAGTTGTAAGTGATCTGAACGTTTCATGATGATAGCACTTTCCTAAGGGGGTCAAACCATGTCCCAAAGGTCACCGGATCTGGTGTCAATTTAAAGAAGTAGTCCAGTTACACATTTGTGGGCTTATAACTTGGCTTCTGAATGTCCTAGAGAGATCAGGTTTGTTTTAGTGTACTCCAATCAACAGCCCCTACAACCACAAAAAGGAATGGAGTCATTAGTACTTATGGTTTATAAATGGCACCCAGAATTATGTTGCACAAAGCAAAATTTCACTTCATTCTGGGTCCATTTGTGTGAAAACAAGGTCCAATCAGGCTGAAACGTTACAAGAAGGTAGAATCTATTGAGTTGTAAGTGATCTGAACGTTTCATGATGATCGCACATTCCTATAGGGGGTCAAACCATGTCCCAAAGGTCACCGGGCCTGGTGTCACTTTAAAGAAGTAGTCCAGTTACACATTTGTGGGCTTATAACTTGGCTTCTGAATATCCTAGAGAGGTCAGGTTTGTTTTAGAGTACTCCAGTTATCAGCCCCCATTACCCCAAAGAGGAATGGAGTCATTAGCACTTATGGTTTTTAAATGGCACCCAGAATTATGTTGCACGAAGCACACTTTCACATCATTCTGGGTTCATTTGTGTGAAAACAAGGTCCAATCAGGCTGAAACGTTACAGGAAATTAGAATCTATTGAGTTGTAAGTGATCTGAACGTTTCATGATGATAGCACTTTCCTAAGGGGGTCAAACCATGTCCCAAAGGTCACCGGATCTGGTGTCAATTTAAAGAAGTAGTCCAGTTACACATTTGTGGGCTTATAACATGGCTTCTGAATGTCCTAGAGAGATCAGGTTTGTTTTAGTATACTCCAATCAACAGCCCCTACAACCACAAAAAGGAATGGAGTCATTAGCACTTATGGTTTGTAAATGGCACCCAGAATTATGTTGCACGAAGCACTATTTCACATCATTCTGGGTCCATTTGTGTGAAAACAAGGTCCAATCAGGCTGAAACGTTACAAGAAGGTAGAATCTATTGAGTTGTAAGTGATCTGAACATTTCATGATGATAGCACTTTCGTAAGGGGGTCAAACCATGTCCCAAAGGTCACCGGATCTGGTGTCAATTTAAAGAAGTAGTCCAGTTACACATTTGTGGGCTTATAACTTGGCTTCTGAATGTCCTAGAGAGATCAGGTTTATTGTAGTGTACTCCAATCAACAGCCCCTACAACCACAAAAATGAATGGAGTCATTAGCACTTATGGTTTTTAAATGGCACCCAGAATTATGTTGCACGAAGCACTATTTCACATCATTCTGGGTCCATTTGTGTGAAAACAAGGTCCAATCAGGCTGAAACGTTACAAGAAGGTAGAATCTATTGAGTTGTAAGTGATCTGAACGTTTCATGATGATAGCACTTTCCTAAGGGGGTCAAACCATGTCCCAAAGGTCACCGGATCTGGTGTCAATTTAAAGAAGTAGTCCAGTTACACATGTGTGGGCTTGTAACTTGGCTTCTGAATGTCCTAGAGAGATCAAGTTTATTTTAGTGTACTCCAATCAACAGCCCCTACAACCACAAAAAGGAATGGAGTCATTAGCACTTATGGTTTGTAAATGGCACCCAGAATTATGTTGCACGAAGCACTATTTCACATCATTCTGTGTCCATTTGTGTGAAAACAAGGTCCAATCAGGCTGAAACGTTACAAGAAGGTAGAATCTATTGAGTTGTAAGTGATTTGAACATTTCATGATGATAGCACTTTCGTAAGGGGGTCAAACCATGTCCCAAAGGTCACCGGATCTGGTGTCAATTTAAAGAAGTAGTCCAGTTACACATTTGTGGGCTTATAACTTGGCTTCTGAATGTCCTAGAGAGATCAGGTTTATTGTAGTGTACTCCAATCAACAGCCCCTACAACCACAAAAATGAATGGAGTCATTAGCACTTATGGTTTTTAAATGGCACCCAGAATTATGTTGCACGAAGCACTATTTCACATCATTCTGGGTCCATTTGTGTGAAAACAAGGTCCAATCAGGCTGAAACGTTACAGGAAGGTAGAATCTATTGAGTTGTAAGTGATCTGAACGTTTCATGATGATAGCACTTTCCTATGGGGGTCAAACCATGTCCCAAAGGTCACCAGATCTGGTGTCAATTTAAAGAAGTTGTCCAGTTACACATTTGTGGGCTTATAACTTGGCTTCTGAATGTCCTAGAGCGATCAGGTTTGTTTTAGTGTACTCCAATCAACAGCCCCTACAACCACAAAAAGGAATGGAGTCATTAGCACTTATGGCTTTTAAATGGCACCCAGAATTATGTTGCACGAAGCACTATTTCACATCATTCTGGGTCCATTTGTGTGAAAACAAGGTCCAATCAGGCTGAAACTTTACAGGAATGTAGAATCTTTTGAGTTGTAAGTGATCTGAACGTTTCATGATGATAGCACTTTCCTAAGGGGGTCAAACCATGTCCCAAAGGTCACCGGATCTGGTGTCAATTTAAAGAAGTAGTCCAGTTACACATGTGTGGGCTTGTAACTTGGCTTCTGAATGTCCTAGAGAGATCAAGTTTATTTTAGTGTACTCCAATCAACAGCCCCTACAACCACAAAAAGGAATGGAGTCATTAGCACTTATGGTTTGTAAATGGCACCCAGAATTATGTTGCACGAAGCACTATTTCACATCATTCTGGGTCCATTTGTGTGAAAACAAGGTCCAATCAGGCTGAAACATTACAAGAAGGTAGAATCTATTGAGTTGTAAGTGATTTGAACATTTCATGATGATAGCACTTTCGTAAGGGGGTCAAACCATGTCCCAAAGGTCACCGGATCTGGTGTCAATTTAAAGAAGTAGTCCAGTTACACATTTGTGGGCTTATAACTTGGCTTCTGAATGTCCTAGAGAGATCAGGTTTATTGTAGTGTACTCCAATCAACAGCCCCTACAACCACAAAAATGAATGGAGTCATTAGCACTTATGGTTTTTAAATGGCACCCAGAATTATGTTGCACGAAGCACTATTTCACATCATTCTGGGTCCATTTGTGTGAAAACAAGGTCCAATCAGGCTGAAACGTTACAGGAAGGTAGAATCTATTGAGTTGTAAGTGATCTGAACGTTTCATGATGATAGCACTTTCCTAAGGGGGTCAAACCATGTCCCAAAGGTCACCAGATCTGGTGTCAATTTAAAGAAGTTGTCCAGTTACACATTTGTGGGCTTATAACTTGGCTTCTGAATGTCCTAGAGAGATCAGGTTTATTGTAGTGTACTCCAATCAACAGCCCCTACACCCACAAAAATGAATGGAGTCATTAGCACTTATGGTTTTTAAATGGCACCCAGAATTATGTTGCACGAAGCGCTATTTCACATCATTCTGGGTCCATTTGTGTGAAAACAAGGTCCAATCAGGCTGAAACGTTACAGGAAGGTAGAATCTATTGAGTTGTAAGTGATCTGAACGTTTCATGTTGATAGCACTTTCCTAAGGGGGTCAAACCATGTCCCAAAGGTCACCGGATCTGGTGTCAATTTAAAGAAGTAGTCCAGTTACACATGTGTGGGCTTGTAACTTGGCTTCTGAATGTCCTAGAGAGATCAAGTTTATTTTAGTGTACTCCAATCAACAGCCCCTACAACCACAAAAAGGAATGGAGTCATTAGCACTTATGGTTTGTAAATGGCACCCAGAATTATGTTGCACGAAGCACTATTTCACATCATTCTGGGTCCATTTGTGTGAAAACAAGGTCCAATCAGACTGAAACGTTACAAGAAGGTAGAATCTATTGAGTTGTAAGTAATTTGAACATTTCATGATGATAGCACTTTCGTAAGAGGGTCAAACCATGTCCCAAAGGTCACCGGATCTGGTGTCAATTTAAAGAAGTAGTCCAGTTACACATTTGTGGGCTTATAACTTGGCTTCTGAATGTCCTAGAGAGATCAGGTTTATTGTAGTGTACTCCAATCAACAGCCCCTACAACCACAAAAATGAATGGAGTCATTAGCACTTATGGTTTTTAAATGGCACCCAGAATTATGTTGCACGAAGCGCTATTTCACATCATTCTGGGTCCATTTGTGTGAAAACAAGGTCCAATCAGGCTGAAACGTTACAGGAAGGTAGAATCTATTGAGTTGTAAGTGATCTGAACGTTTCATGATGATAGCACTTTCCTAAGGGGGTCAAACCATGTCCCAAAGGTCACCAGATCTGGTGTCAATTTAAAGAAGTTGTCCAGTTACACATTTGTGGGCTTATAACTTGGCTTCTGAATGTCCTAGAGCGATCAGGTTTGTTTTAGTGTACTCCAATCAACAGCCCCTACAACCACAAAAAGGAATGGAGTCATTAGCACTTATGGCTTTTAAATGGCACCCAGAATTATGTTGCACGAAGCACAATTTCACATCATTCTGGGTTCATTTGTGTGAAAACAAGGTCCAATCAGGCTGAAACGTTACAGGAAGGTAGAATCTATTGAGTTGTAAGTGATCTGAACGTTTCATGATGATAGCACTTTCCTAAGGGGGTCAAACCATGTCCCAAAGGTCACCGGATCTGGTGTCAATTTAAAGAAGTTGTCCAGTTACACATTTGTGGGCTTATAACTTGGCTTCTGAATGTCCTAGAGTGATCAGGTTTGTTTTAGTGTACTCTAATCAACAGCCCCTACAACCACAAAAAGGAATGGAGTCATTAGCACTTATGGCTTTTAAATGGCACCCAGAATTATGTTGCACGAAGCACAATTTCACATCATTTTGGGTTCATTTGTGTGAAAACAAGGTCCAATCAGGGTGAAACGTTACATGAAGGTAGAATCTATTGAGTTGTACGTGATCTGAAGGTTTCATGATGATAGCACTTTCCTAAGGGGGTCAAACCATGTCTCAAAGGTCACCGGATCTGGTGTCAATTTAAAGAAGTAGTCCGTGTTACACATTTGTGGGCTTATAACTTGGCTTCTGAATGTCCTAGAGCGATCAGGTTTGTTTTAGTGTACTCCAATCGACAGCCCCTAGAAACACAAAAAGGAATGGAGACATTAGCACTTATGGTTTTTAAATGGCACCCAGAATTATGTTGCACGAAGCACAATTTCACATCATTCTGGGTTCATTTGTGTGAAAACAAGGTCCAATCAGGCTGAAACGTTACAGGAAGGTAGAATCTATTGAGTTGTAAGTGATCTGAACGTTTAATGATGATAGCACTTTCCTAAGGGGGTCAAACCATGTCCCAAAGGTCACCGGATCTGGTGTCAATTTAAAGAAGTAGTCCAGTTACACATTTGTGGGCTTATAACTTGGCTTCTGAATGTCCTAGAGAGATCAGGTTTATTGTAGTGTACTCCAATCAACAGCCCCTACAACCACAAAAAGGAATGGAGTCATTAGCACTTATGGTTTGTAAATGGCACCCAGAATTATGTTGCACGAAGCACTATTTCACATCATTCTGGGTCCATTTGTGTGAAAACAAGGTCCAATCAGGCTGAAACGTTACAGGAAGGTAGAATCTATTGAGTTGTAAGTGATCTGAACGTTTCATGATGATAGCACTTTCCTAAGGGGGTCAAACCATGTCCCAAAGGTCACCGGATCTGGTGTCAATTTAAAGAAGTTGTCCAGTTACACATTTGTGGGCTTATAACTTGGCTTCTGAATGTCCTAGAGTGATCAGGTTTGTTTTAGTGTACTCCAATCAACAGCCCCTACAACCACAAAAAGGAATGGAGTCATTAGCACTTATGGCTTTTAAATGGCACCCAGAATTATGTTGCACGAAGCACAATTTCACATCATTTTGGGTTCATTTGTGTGAAAACAAGGTCCAATCAGGGTGAAACGTTACATGAAGGTAGAATCTATTGAGTTGTAAGTGATCTGAAGGTTTCATGATGATAGCACTTTCCTAAGGGGGTCAAACCATGTCTCAAAGGTCACCGGATCTGGTGTCAATGTAAAGAAGTAGTCCAGTTACACATTTGTGGGCTTATAACTTGGCTTCTGAATGTCCTAGAGCGATCAGGTTTGTTTTAGTGTACTCCAATCAACAGCCCTTAGAAAGACAAAAAGGAATGGAGACATTAGCACTTATGGTTTTTAAATGGCACCCAGAATTATGTTGCACGAAGCACCATTTCACATCATTCTGGGTTCATTTGTGTGAAAACAAGGTCCAATCAGGCTGAAACGTTACAGGAAGGTAGAATCTATTGAGTTGTAAGTGATCTGAACGTTTCATGATGATAGCACTTTCCTAAGGGGGTCAAACCATGTCCCAAAGGTCACCGGATCTGGTGTCTAAAGAAGTAGTCCAGTTGCACATTTGTGGGCTTATAACTTGGCTTCTGAATGTCCTAGAGAGATCAGCTTTGTTTTAGTATACTCCAATCAACAGCCCCTACAACCACAAAAAGGAATGGAGTCATTAGCACTTATGGTTTGTAAATGGCACCCAGAATTATGTTGCACGAAGCACAATTTCACTTCATTCTGGGTCCATTTGTGTGAAAACAAGGTCCAATCAGGCTGAAACGCTATAAGAAGGTAGAATCTATTGAGTTGTAAGTGATCTGAACGTTTCAAGATGATCGCACATTCCTATAGGGGGTATAACCATGTCCCAAAGGTCACCGGGCCTGGTGTCACTTTAAAGAAGTAGTCCAGTTACATCTTTGTGGGCTTATAACTTGCCTTCTGAATGTCCTAGAGAGGTTAGGTTTGTTTTAGTGTACTCCAATCAACAGCCCCTACAACCACAAAAAGGAATGGAGTCATTAGCACTTATGGTTTGTAAATGGCACCCAGAATTATGTTGCACGAAGCACAATTTCACATCATTCTGGGTTCATTTGTGTGAAAACAAGGTCCAATCAGGCTGAAACCTTACAAGAAGGTAGAATCTATTGAGTTGTAAGTGATCTGAACGTTTCATGATGATCACACATTCCTATAGGGGGTCAAACCATGTCCCAAAGGTCACCGGGCCTGGTGTCACTTTAAAGAAGTAGTCCAGTTACACATTTGTGGGCTTATAACTTGGCTTCTGAATGTCCTAGAGAGATCAGGTTTGTTTTAGTGTACTCCAATCAACAGCTCCTACAACCACAAATAGGAATGGAGTCATTAGCACTTATGGTTTGTAAATGGCACCCAGAATTATGTTGCACGAAGCACTATTTCACATCATTCTGGGTCCATTTGTGTGAAAACAAGGTCCAATCAGGCTGAAAAGTTACAAGAAGGTAGAATCTATTGAGTTGTAAGTGATCTGAACGTTTTATGATGATAGCACTTTCCTAAGGGGGTCAAACCATGTCCCAAAGGTCACCGGATCTGGTGTCAATTTAAAGAAGTAGTCCAGTTACACATTTGTGGGCTTATAACTTGGCTTCTGAATGTCCTAGAGAGATCAGGTTTGTTTTAGTGTACTCCAATCAACAGCCCCTACAACCACAAAAAGGAATGGAGTCATTAGTACTCATGGTTTGTAAATGGCACCCAGAATTATGTTGCACAAAGCAAAATTTCACTTCATTCTTGGTCCATTTGTGTGAAAACAAGGTCCAATCAGGCTGAAACGTTACAAGAAGGTAGAATCTATTGAGTTGTAAGTGATCTGAACGTTTCATGATGATCGCACATTCCTATAGGGGGTCAAACCATGTCCCAAAGGTCACCGGGCCTGGTGTCACTTTAAAGAAGTAGTCCAGTTACACATTTGTGGGCTTATAACTTGGCTTCTGAATATCCTAGAGAGGTCAGGTTTGTTTTAGAGTACTCCAGTTAACAGCCCCCATTACCCCAAAGAGGAATGGACTCATTAGCACTTATGGTTTTTAAATGGCACCCAGAATTATGTTGCACGAAGCACACTTTCACATCATTCTTGGTTCATTTGTGTGAAAACAAGGTCCAATCAGGCTGAAACGTTACAGGAAGTTAGAATCTATTGAGTTGTAAGTGATCTGAACGTTTCATGATGATAGCACTTTCCTAAGGGGGTCAAACCATGTCCCAAAGGTCACCGGATCTGGTGTCAATTTAAAGAAGTAGTCCAGTTACACATTTGTGGGCTTATAACGTGGCTTCTGAATGTCCTAGAGAGATCAGGTTTGTTTTAGTATACTCCAGTCAACAGCCCCTACAACCACAAAAAGGAATGGAGTCATTAGCACTTATGGTTTGTAAATGGCACCCAGAATTATGTTGCACGAAGCACTATTTCACATCATTCTGGGTCCATTTGTGTGAAAACAAGGTCCAATCAGGCTGAAACGTTACAGGAAGGTAGAATCTATTGAGTTGTAAGTGATCTGAACGTTTCATGATGATAGCACTTTCCTAAGGGGGTCAAACCATGTCCCAAAGGTCACCAGATCTGGTGTCAATTTAAAGAAGTTGTCCAGTTACACATTTGTGGGCTTATAACTTGGCTTCTGAATGTCCTAGAGCGATCAGGTTTGTTTTATTGTACTCCAATCAACAGCCCCTACAACCACAAAAAGGAATGGAGTCATTAGCACTTATGGCTTTTAAATGGCACCCAGAATTATGTTGCACGAAGCACTATTTCACATCATTCTGGGTCCATTTGTGTGAAAACAAGGTCCAATCAGGCTGAAACTTTACAGGAATGTAGAATCTATTGAGTTGTAAGTGATCTGAACGTTTCATGATGATAGCACTTTCCTAAGGGGGTCAAACCATGTCCCAAAGGTCACCGGATCTGGTGTCAATTTAAAGAAGTAGTCCAGTTACACATGTGTGGGCTTGTAACTTGGCTTCTGAATGTCCTAGAGAGATCAAGTTTATTTTAGTGTACTCCAATCAACAGCCCCTACAACCACAAAAAGGAATGGAGTCATTAGCACTTATGGTTTGTAAATGGCACCCAGAATTATGTTGCACGAAGCACTATTTCACATCATTCTGGGTCCATTTGTGTGAAAACAAGGTCCAATCAGGCTGAAACGTTACAAGAAGGTAGAATCTATTGAGTTGTAAGTGATTTGAACATTTCATGATGATAGCACTTTCGTAAGGGGGTCAAACCATGTCCCAAAGGTCACCGGATCTGGTGTCAATTTAAAGAAGTAGTCCAGTTACACATTTGTGGGCTTATAACTTGGCTTCTGAATGTCCTAGAGAGATCAGGTTTATTGTAGTGTACTCCAATCAACAGCCCCTACAACCACAAAAATGAATGGAGTCATTAGCACTTATGGTTTTTAAATGGCACCCAGAATTATGTTGCACGAAGCACTATTTCACATCATTCTGGGTCCATTTGTGTGAAAACAAGGTCCAATCAGGCTGAAACGTTACAGGAAGGTAGAATCTATTGAGTTGTAAGTGATCTGAACGTTTCATGATGATAGCACTTTCCTAAGGGGGTCAAACCATGTCCCAAAGGTCACCAGATCTGGTGTCAATTTAAAGAAGTTGTCCAGTTACACATTTGTGGGCTTATAACTTGGCTTCTGAATGTCCTAGAGCGATCAGGTTTGTTTTAGTGTACTCCAATCAACAGCCCCTACAACCACAAAAAGGAATGGAGTCATTAGCACTTATGGCTTTTAAATGGCACCCAGAATTATGTTGCACGAAGCACTATTTCACATCATTCTGGGTCCATTTGTGTGAAAACAAGGTCCAATCAGGCTGAAACTTTACAGGAATGTAGAATCTATTGAGTTGTAAGTGATCTGAACGTTTCATGATGATAGCACTTTCCTAAGGGGGTCAAACCATGTCCCAAAGGTCACCGGATCTGGTGTCAATTTAAAGAAGTAGTCCAGTTACACATGTGTGGGCTTGTAACTTGGCTTCTGAATGTCCTAGAGAGATCAAGTTTATTTTAGTGTACTCCAATCAACAGCCCCTACAACCACAAAAAGGAATGGAGTCATTAGCACTTATGGTTTGTAAATGGCACCCAGAATTATGTTGCACGAAGCACTATTTCACATCATTCTGGGTCCATTTGTGTGAAAACAAGGTCCAATCAGGCTGAAATGTTACAAGAAGGTAGAATCTATTGAGTTGTAAGTGATTTGAACATTTCATGATGATAGCACTTTCGTAAGGGGGTCAAACCATGTCCCAAAGGTCACCGGATCTGGTGTCAATTTAAAGAAGTAGTCCAGTTACACATTTGTGGGCTTATAACTTGGCTTCTGAATGTCCTAGAGCGATCAGGTTTGTTTTAGTGTACTCCAATCAACAGCCCCTACAACCACAAAAAGGAATGGAGTCATTAGCACTTATGGCTTTTAAATGGCACCCAGAATTATGTTGCACGAAGCACAATTTCACATCATTCTGGGTTCATTTGTGTGAAAACAAGGTCCATTCAGGCTGAAACGTTACAGGAAGGTAGAATCTATTGAGTTGTAAGTGATCTGAACGTTTCATGATGATAGCACTTTCCTAAGGGGGTCAAACCATGTCCCAAAGGTCACCGGATCTGGTGTCAATTTAAAGAAGTTGTCCAGTTACACATTTGTGGGCTTATAACTTGGCTTCTGAATGTCCTAGAGTGATCAGGTTTGTTTTAGTGTACTCCAATCAACAGCCCCTACAACCACAAAAAGGAATGGAGTCATTAGCACTTATGGCTTTTAAATGGCACCCAGAATTATGTTGCACGAAGCACTATTTCACATCATTCTGGGTCCATTTGTGTGAAAACAAGGTCCAATCAGGCTGAAACTTTACAGGAATGTAGAATCTATTGAGTTGTAAGTGATCTGAACGTTTCATGATGATAGCACTTTCCTAAGGGGGTCAAACCATGTCCCAAAGGTCACCGGATCTGGTGTCAATTTAAAGAAGTAGTCCAGTTACACATGTGTGGGCTTGTAACTTGGCTTCTGAATGTCCTAGAGAGATCAAGTTTATTTTAGTGTACTCCAATCAACAGCCCCTACAACCACAAAAAGGAATGGAGTCATTAGCACTTATGGTTTGTAAATGGCACACAGAATTATGTTGCACGAAGCACTATTTCACATCATTCTGGGTCCATTTGTGTGAAAACAAGGTCCAATCAGGCTGAAACGTTACAAGAAGGTAGAATCTATTGAGTTGTAAGTGATTTGAACATTTCATGATGATAGCACTTTCGTAAGGGGGTCAAACCATGTCCCAAAGGTCACCGGATCTGGTGTCAATTTAAAGAGGTAGTCCAGTTACACATTTGTGGGCTTATAACTTGGCTTCTGAATGTCCTAGAGAGATCAGGTTTATTGTAGTGTACTCCAATCAACAGCCCCTACAACCACAAAAATGAATGGAGTCATTAGCACTTATGGTTTTTAAATGGCACCCAGAATTATGTTGCACGAAGCACAATTTCACATCATTCTGGGTTCATTTGTGTGAAAACAAGGTCCAATCAGGCTGAAACGTTACAGGAAGGTAGAATCTATTGAGTTGTAAGTGATCTGAACGTTTCATGATGATAGCACTTTCCTAAGGGGGTCAAACCATGTCCCAAAGGTCACCGGATCTGGTGTCAATTTAAAGAAGTTGTCCAGTTACACATTTGTGGGCTTATAACTTGGCTTCTGAATGTCCTAGAGTGATCAGGTTTGTTTTAGTGTACTCCAATCAACAGCCCCTACAACCACAAAAAGGAATGGAGTCATTAGCACTTATGGCTTTTAAATGGCACCCAGAATTATGTTGCACAAAGCACAATTTCACATCATTTTGGGTTCATTTGTGTGAAAACAAGGTCCAATCAGGGTGAAACTTTACATGAAGGTAGAATCTATTGAGTTGTAAGTGATCTGAAGGTTTCATGATGATAGCACTTTCCTAAGGGGGTCAAACCATGTCTCAAAGGTCACCGGATCTGGTGTCAATTTAAAGAAGTAGTCCAGTTACACATTTGTGGGCTTATAACTTGGCTTCTGAATGTCCTAGAGCGATCAGGTTTGTTTTAGTGTACTCCAATCAACAGCCCCTAGAAACACAAAAAGGAATGGAGACATTAGCACTTATGGTTTTTAAATGGCACCCAGAATTATGTTGCACGAAGCACAATTTCACATCATTCTGGGTTCATTTGTGTGAAAACAAGGTCCAATCAGGCTGAAACGTTACAGGAAGGTAGATTCTATTGAGTTGTAAGTGATCTGAACGTTTAATGATGATAGCACTTTCCTAAGGGGGTCAAACCATGTCCCAAAGGTCACCGGATCTGGTGTCAATTTAAAGAAGTAGTCCAGTTACACATTTGTGGGCTTATAACTTGGCTTCTGAATGTCCTAGAGAGATCAGGTTTATTGTAGTGTACTCCAATCAACAGCCCCTACAACCACAAAAAGGAATGGAGTCATTAGCACTTATGGTTTGTAAATGGCACCCAGAATTATGTTGCACGAAGCACTATTTCACATCATTCTGGGTCCATTTGTGTGAAAATCAAGGTCCAATCAGGCTGAAACGTTACAGGAAGGTAGAATCTATTGAGTTGTAAGTGATCTGAACGTTTCATGATGATAGCACTTTCCTAAGGGGGTCAAACCATGTCCCAAAGCTCACCGGATCTGGTGTCAATTTAAAGAAGTTGTCCAGTTAAACATTTGAGGGCTTATAACTTGGCTTCTGAATGTCCTAGAGTGATCAGGTTTGTTTTAGTGTACTCCAATCAACAGCCCCTACAACCACAAAAAGGAATGGAGTCATTAGCACTTATGGCTTTTAAATGGCACCCAGAATTATGTTGCACGAAGCACAATTTCACATCATTTTGGGTTCATTTGTGTGAAAACAAGGTCCAATCAGGGTGAAACGTTACATGAAGGTAGAATCTATTGAGTTGTAAGTGATCTGAAGGTTTCATGATGATAGCACTTTCCTAAGGGGGTCAAACCATGTCTCAAAGGTCACCGGATCTGGTGTCAATTTAAAGAAGTAGTCCAGTTACACATTTGTGGGCTTATAACTTGGCTTCTGAATGTCCTAGAGTGATCAGGTTTGTTTTAGTGTACTCCAATCAACAGCCCCTAGAAAGACAAAAAGGAATGGAGACATTAGCACTTATGGTTTTTAAATGGCACCCAGAATTATGTTGCACGAAGCACAATTTCACATCATTCTGGGTTCATTTGTGTGAAAACAAGGTCCAATCAGGCTGAAACGTTACAGGAAGGTAGAATCTATTGAGTTGTAAGTGATCTGAACGTTTCATGATGATAGCACTTTCCTAAGGGGGTCAAACCATGTCCCAAAGGTCACCGGATCTGGTGTCTAAAGAAGTAGTCCAGTTACACATTTGTGGGCTTATAACTTGGCTTCTGAATGTCCTAGAGAGATCAGGTTTGTTTTAGTATACTCCAATCAACAGCCCCTACAACCACAAAAAGGAATGGAGTCATTAGCACTTATGGTTTTTAAATGGCACCCAGAATTATGTTGCATGAAGCACAATTTCACATCATTCTGGGTTCATTTGTGTGAAAACAAGGTCCAATCAGGCTGAAACGTTTCAAGAAGGTAGAATCTATTGAGTTGTAAGTGATCTGAACATTTCATGATGATAGCACTTTCCTAAGGGGGTCAAACCATGTCCCAAAGGTCACCGGATCTGGTGTCAATTTAAAGAAGTAGTCCAGTTACACCTTTGTGGGCTTATAACTTGGCTTCTGAATGTCCTAGAGAGGTTAGGTTTGTTTTAGTGTACTCCAATCTACAGCCCCTACAACCACAAAAAGGAATGGAGTCATTAGCACTTATGGTTTGTAAATGGCACCCAGAATTATGTTGCACGAAGCACAATTTCACATCATTCTGGGTTCATTTGTGTGAAAACAAGGTCCAATCAGGCTGAAACGTTACAGGAAGGTAGAATCTATTGAGTTGTAAGTGATCTGAATGTTTAATGATGATAGCACTTTCCTAAGGGGGTCAAACCATGTCCCAAAGGTCACCGGATCTGGTGTCAATTTAAAGAAGTTGTCCAGTTACACATTTGTGGGCTTATAACTTGGCTTCTGAATGTCCTAGAGCGATCAGGTTTGTTTTAGTGTACTCCAATCAACAGCCCCTACAACCACAAAAAGGAATGGAGTCATTAGCACTTATGGCTTTTAAATGGCACCCAGAATTATGTTTCACGAAGCACAATTTCACATCATTCTGGGTTCATTTGTGTGAAAACAAGGTCCAATCAGGGTGAAACGTTACATGAAGGTAGAATCTATTGAGTTGTAAGTGATCTGAAGGTTTCATGATGATAGCACTTTCCTAAGGGGGTCAAACCATGTCTCAAAGGTCACCGGATCTGGTGTCTAAAGAAGTAGTCCAGTTACACATTTGTGGGCTTATAACTTGGCTTCTGAATGTCCTAGAGAGATCAGGTTTGTTTTAGTATACTCCAATCAACAGCCCCTACAACCACAAAAAGGAATGGAGTCATTAGCACTTATGGTTTTTAAATGTCACCCAGAATTATGTTGCACGAAGCACAATTTCACATCATTCTGGGTTCATTTGTGTGAAAACAAGGTCCAGTCAGGCTGAAACGTTACAGGAAGGTAGAATCTATTGAGTTGTAAGTGATCTGAACGTTTCATGATGATAGCACTTTCCTAAGGGGGTCAAACAATGTCCCAAAGGTCACCGGATCTGGTGTCAATTTAAAGAAGTTGTCCAGTTACACATTTGTGGGCTTATAACTTGGCTTCTGAATGTTCTAGAGCGATCAGGTTTGCTTTAGTGTACTCCAATCAACAGCCCCTACAACCACAAACAGGAATGGAGACATTAGAACTTATGGTTTTTAAATGGCACCCAGAATTATGTTGCACGAAGCACAATGTCACATCATTCTGGGTCCATTTGTGTGAAAACAAGGTCCAATCAGGCTGAAACGTTACAGGAAGGTAGAATCTATTGATTTGTAAGTGATCTGAACGTTTCATGATGATAGCACTTTCCTAAGGGGGTCACACCATGTCCCAAAGGTCACCGGATCGGGTGTCAATTTAAAGAAGTAGTCCAGTTACACATTTGTGGGCTTATAACTTGGCTTCTGAATGTCCTAGAGAGATCAGGTTTGTTTTAGTGTACTCCAATCAACAGCCCCTACAACCACAAAAAGGAATGGAGTCATTAGCACTTATGGTTTTTAAATGGCACCCAGAATTATGTTGCACGAAGCACAATTTCACATCATTCTGGGTTCATTTGTGTGAAAACAAGGTCCAATCAGGCTGAAACGTTACAGGAAGCTAGAATCTATTGAGTTGTAAGTGATCTGAAGGTTTCATGATAATAGCTCTTTCCTAAGGGGGTCAAACCATGTCCCAAAGATCACCGGATCTGGTGTCAATTTAAAGAAGTAGTCCAGTTACACATTTGTGGGCTTATAACTTGGCTTCTGAATGTCCTAGAGTGATCAGGTTTGTTTTAGTGTACTCCAATAAACAGCCCCTACAACCACAAAAAGGAATGGAGTCATTAGCACTTATGGTTTGTAAATGGCACCCAGAATTATGTTGCACGAAGCACAATTTCACATCATTCTGGGTCCATTTGTGTGAAAACAAGGTCCAATCAGGCTGAAACGCTACAAGAAGGTAGAATCTATTGAGTTGTAAGTGATCTGAACGTTTCAAGATGATCGCACATTCCTATAGGGTGTAAAACCATGTCCCAAAGGTCACCGGGCCTGGTGTCACTTTAAAGAAGTAGTCCAGTTACACCTTTGTGGGCTTATAACTTGGCTTCTGAATGTCCTAGAGAGGTTAGGTTTGTTTTAGTGTACTCCAATCAACAGCCCCTACAACCACACAAAGGAATGGAGTCATTAGCACTTATGGTTTGTAAATGGCACCCAGAATTATGTTGCACGAAGCACAATTTCACATCATTCTGGGTCCATTTGTGTGAAAACAAGGTCCAATCAGGCTGAAACGTTACAGGAAGGTAGAATCTATTGAGTTGTAAGTGATCTGAACGTTTCATGATGATAGCACTTTCCTAAGGGGGTCAAACCATGTCCCAAAGGTCACCGGATCTGGTGTCAATTTAAAGAAGTAGTCCAGTTACACATTTGTGGGCTTATAACTTGGCTTCTGAATGTCCTAGAGAGATCAGGTTTATTTTAGTGTACTCCAATCAACAGCCCCTACAACCACAAAAAGGAATGGAGTCATTAGCACTTATGGTTTTTAAATGGCACCCAGAATTATGTTGCACGAAGCACAATTTCACATCATTCTGGGTCCATTTGTGTGAAAACAAGGTCCAATCAGGCTGAAACTTTACAGGAAGGTAGAATCTATTGAGTTGTAAGTGATCTGAACGTTTCATGATGATAGCCCTTTCCTAAGGGGGTCAAACCATGTCCCAAAGGTCACCGGATCTGGTGTCAATTTAAAGTAGTCCAGTTACACATTTGTGGGCTTATAACTTGGCTTCTGAATGTCCTAGAGAGGTTAGGTTTGTTTTAGTGTACTCCAATCAACAGCCCCTACAACCACAAAAAGGAATGGAGTCATTAGCACTTATGGTTTTTAAATGGCACCCAGAATTATGTTGCACGAAGCACAATTTCACATCATTCTGGGTTCATTTGTGTGAAAACAAGGTCCAATCAGGCTGAAACATTACAGGAAGGTAGAATCTATTAAGTTGTAAGTGATCTGAACGTTTCATGATGATAGCACTTCCCTAAGGGGGTCAAACCTTGTCCCAAAGGTCACCGGATCTGGTGTCTAAAGAAGTAGTCCAGTTACAAATTTGTGGGCTTATAACTTGGCTTCTGAATGTCCTAGAGAGATCAGGTTTTTTTAGTATACTCCAATCAACAGCCCCTACAACCACAAAAAGGAATGGAGTCATTAGACTTATGGTTTTTAAATGGCACCCAGAATTATGTTGCACGAAGCACAATTTCATATCATTCTGGGTTCATTTGTGTGAAAACAAGGTCCAATCAGGCTGAAACGTTACAGGAAGGTAGAATCTATTGCGTTGTAAGTGATCTGAACGTTTCATGATGATAGCACTTTCCTAAGGGGGTCAAACCATGTCCCAAAGGTCACCGGATATGGTGTCAATTTAAAGTAGTCCAGTTACACATTTGTGGTTTTAAACCTTGGCTTCTGAATGTCCTAGAGCGATCAGGTTTGTTTTAGTGTACTCCAATCAACAGCCCCTACAACCACAAAAAGGAATGGAGACATTAGCACTTATGGTTTTTAAATGGCACCCAGAATTATGTTGCACGAAGCACAATTTCACATCATTCTGGGTTCATTTGTGTAAAAACAAGGTCCAATCAGGCTGAAACAATACAGGAAGGTAGAATCTATTGAGTTGTAAGTGATCTGAACGTTTCAAGATGATCGCACATTCCTATAGGGGGTCAAACCATGTCCCAAATGTCACCGGGCCTGGTGTCACTTTAAAGAAGTAGTCCAGTTACACCTTTGTGGGCTTATAACTTGGCTTCTGAATGTCCTAGAGAGGTTAGGTTTGTTTTAGTGTACTCCAATCAAAAGCCCCTACAACCACAAAAAGGAATGGAGTCATTAGCACTTATGGTTTGTAAATGGCACCCAGAATTACGTTGCACGAAGCACAATTTCACATCATTCTGGGTTCATTTGTATGAAAACAAGGTCCAATCAGGCTGAAATGTTACAGGAAGGTAGAATCTATTCAGTTGTAAGTGATCTGAACGTTTCATGATGATAGCACTTTCCTAAGGGGGTCAAACAATGTCCCAAAGGTCACCGGATCTGGTGTCAATTTAAAGAAGTAGTCCAGTTACACATTTGTGAGCTTATAACTTGGCTTCTGAATGTCCTAGAGCGATCAGGTTTGTTTTAGTGTACTCCAATCAACAGCCCCTACAACCACAAAAAGGAATGGAGTCATTAGCACTTATGGTTTTTAAATGGCACCCAGAATTATGTTGCACGAAGCACAATTTCACATCATTCTGGGTTCATTTGTGTGAAAACAAGGTCCAATAAGGCTGAAACGTTACAGGAAGGTAGAATCTATTGAGTTGTAAGTGATCTGAACGTTTCATGATGATAGCACTTTCCTAAGGGGGTCAAACCATGTCCCAAAGGTCACCGGATCTGGTGTCAATTTAAAGAAGTAGTCCAGTTACACATTTGTGGGCTTATAACTTGGCTTCTGAATGTCCTAGAGAGATCAGGTTAGTTTTAGTGTACTCCAATCAACAGCCCCTACAACCACAAAAAGGAATGGAGTCATTAGCACTTATGGTTTGTAAATGGCACCCAGAATTACGTTGCACGAAGCACAATTTCACATCATTCTGGGTTCATTTGTATGAAAACAAGGTCCAATCAGGCTGAAACATTACAGGAAGGTAGAATCTATTGAGTTGTAAGTGATCTGAACGTTTCATGATGATAGCACTTCCCTAAAGGGGTCAAACCATGTCCCAAAGGTCACCGGATCTGGTGTCTAAAGAAGTAGTCCAGTTACACATTTGTGGGCTTATAACTTGGCTTCTGAATGTCCTAGAGAGGTTAGGTTTGTTTTAGTGTACTCCAATCAACAGCCCCTACAACCACAAAAAGGAATGGAGTCATTAGCACTTATGGTTTTTAAATGGCACCCAGAATTATGTTGCACGAAGCACAATTTCACATCATTCTGGGTTCATTTGTGTGAAAACAAGGTCCAATCAGGCTGAAACATTACAGGAAGGTAGAATCTATTAAGTTGTAAGTGATCTGAACGTTTCATGATGATAGCACTTCCCTAAGGGGGTCAAACCATGTCCCAAAGGTCACCGGATCTGGTGTCTAAAGAAGTAGTCCAGTTACAAATTTGTGGGCTTATAACTTGGCTTCTGAATGTCCTAGAGAGATCAGGTTTTTTTTAGTATACTCCAATCAACAGCCCCTACAACCACAAAAAGGAATGGAGTCATTAGACTTATGGTTTTTAAATGGCACCCAGAATTATGTTGCACGAAGCACAATTTCACATCATTCTGGGTTCATTTGTGTGAAAACAAGGTCCAATCAGGCTGAAACGTTACAGGAAGGTAGAATCTATTGCGTTGTAAGTGATCTGAACGTTTCATGATGATAGCACTTTCCTAAGGGGGTCAAACCATGTCCCAAAGGTCACCGGATATGGTGTCATTTTAAAGTAGTCCAGTTACACATTTGTGGTTTTAAACCTTGGCTTCTGAATGTCCTAGAGCGATCAGGTTTGTTTTAGTGTACTCCAATCAACAGCCCCTACAACCACAAAAAGGAATGGAGACATTAGCACTTATGGTTTTTAAATGGCACCCAGAATTATGTTGCACGAAGCACAATTTCACATCATTCTGGGTTCATTTGTGTAAAAACAAGGTCCAATCAGGCTGAAACAATACAGGAAGGTAGAATCTATTGAGTTGTAAGTGATCTGAACGTTTCAAAATGATCGCACATTCCTATAGGGGGTCAAACCATGTCCCAAATGTCACCGGGCCTGGTGTCACTTTAAAGAAGTAGTCCAGTTACACCTTTGTGGGCTTATAACTTGGCTTCTGAATGTCCTAGAGAGGTTAGGTTTGTTTTAGTGTACTCCAATCAAAAGCCCCTACAACCACAAAAAGGAATGGAGTCATTAGCACTTATGGTTTGTAAATGGCACCCAGAATTACGTTGCACGAAGCACAATTTCACATCATTCTGGGTTCATTTGTATGAAAACAAGGTCCAATCAGGCTGAAATGTTACAGGAAGGTAGAATCTATTGAGTTGTAAGTGATCTGAACGTTTCATGATGATAGCACTTTCCTAAGGGGGTCAAACCATGTCCCAAAGGTCACCTGATCTGGTGTCAATTTAAAGAAGTAGTCCAGTTACACATTTGTGAGCTTATAACTTGGCTTCTGAATGTCCTAGAGCGATCAGGTTTGTTTTAGTGTACTCCAATCAACAGCCCCTACAACCACAAAAAGGAATGGAGTCATTAGCACTTATGGTTTTTAAATGGCACCCAGAATTATGTTGCACGAAGCACAATTTCACATCATTCTGGGTTCATTTGTGTGAAAACAAGGTCCAATAAGGCTGAAACGTTACAGGAAGGTAGAATCTATTGAGTTGTAAGTGATCTGAACGTTTCATGATGATAGCACTTTCCTAAGGGGGTCAAACCATGTCCCAAAGGTCACCGGATCTGGTGTCAATTTAAAGAAGTAGTCCAGTTACACATTTGTGGGCTTATAACTTGGCTTCTGAATGTCCTAGAGAGATCAGGTTAGTTTTAGTGTACTCCAATCAACAGCCCCTACAACCACAAAAAGGAATGGAGTCATTAGCACTTATGGTTTGTAAATGGCACCCAGAATTATGTTGCACGACGTACAATTTCACATCATTCTGGGTCCATTTGTGTGAAAACAAGGTCCAATCAGGCTGAAACATTACAGGAAGGTAGAATCTATTGAGTTGTAAGTGATCTGAACGTTTCATGATGATAGCACTTCCCTAAAGGGGTCAAACCATGTCCCAAAGGTCACCGGATCTGGTGTCTAAAGAAGTAGTCCAGTTACACATTTGTGGGCTTATAACTTGGCTTCTGAATGTCCTAGAGAGATCAGGTTTGTTTTAGTATACTCCAATCAACAGCCCCTACAACCACAAAAAGGAATGGAGTCATTAGCACTTATGGTTTGTAAATGGCACCCAGAATTATGTTGCACGAAGCACAATTTCACATCATTCTGGGTTCATTTGTGTGAAAACAAGGTCCAGTCAGGCAGAAACGTTACAGGAAGGTAGAATCTATTGAGTTGTAAGTGATCTGAACGTTTCATGATGATAGCACTTTCCTAAGGGGGTCAAACCATGTCGCAAAGGTCACCGGATCTGGTGTCACTTTAAAGAATTAGTCCAGTTACACATTTGTGGGCTTATAACTTGGCTTCTGAATGTCCTAGAGAGATCAGGTTTGTTTTAGTATACTCCAATCAACAGCCCCTACAACCACAAAAAGGAATGGAGTCATTAGCACTTATGGTTTGTAAATGGCACCCAGAATTATGTTGCACGAAGCACAATTTCACATCATTCTGGGTTCATTTGTGTGAAAACAAGGTCCAATCAGGCAGAAACGTTACAGGAAGGTAGAATCTATTGAGTTGTAAGTGATCTGAACGTTTCATGATGATAGCACTTTCCTAAGGGGGTCAAACCATGTCGCAAAGGTCACCGGATCTGGTGTCACTTTAAAGAATTAGTCCAGTTACACATTTGTGGGCTTATAACTTGGCTTCTGAATGTCCTAGAGAGATCAGGTTTGTTTTAGTGTACTCCAATCAACAGCCCCTACAACCACAAAAAGGAATGGAGTCATTAGCACTTATGTTTTGTAATTGGCACCCAGAATTATGTTGCACGAAGCACAATTTCACATCATTCTGGGTCCATTTGTGTGAAAACAAGGTCCAATCAGGCTGAAACGCTACAAGAAGGTAGAATCTATTGAGTTGTAAGTGATCTGAACGTTTCAAGATGATCGCACATTCCTATAGGGGGTAAAACCATGTCCCAAAGGTCACCGGGCCTGGTGTCACTTTAAAGAAGTAGTCCAGTTACACCTTTGTGGGCTTATAACTTGGCTTCTGAATGTCCTAGAGAGGTTAGGTTTGTTTTAGTGTACTCCAATCAACAGCCCCTACAACCACAAAAAGGAATGGAGTCATTAGCACTTATGGTTTGTAAATGGCACCCAGAATTATGTTGCACGAAGCACAATTTCACATCATTCTGGGTCCATTTGTGTGAAAACAAGGTCCAATCAGGCTGAAACGTTACAGGAAGGTAGAATCTATTGAGTTGTAAGTGATCTGAACGTTTCATGATGATAGCACTTTCCTAAGGGGGTCAAACCATGTCCCAAAGGTCACCGGATCTGGTGTCAATTTAAAGAAGTAGTCCAGTTACAAATTTGTGGGCTTATAACTTGGCTTCTGAATGTCCTAGAGAGATCAGGTTTATTTTAGTGTACTCCAATAAACAGCCCCTACAACCACAAAAAGGAATGGAGTCATTAGCACTTATGGTTTTTAAATGGCACCCAGAATTATGTTGCACGAAGCACAATTTCACATCATTCTGGGTCCATTTGTGTGAAAACAAGGTCCAATCCGGCTGAAACGTTACAGGAAGGTAGAATCTATTGAGTTGTAAGTGATCTGAACGTTTCATGATGATAGCACTTTCCTAAGGGGGTCAAACCATGTCCCAAAGGTCACCGGATCTGGTGTCACTTTAAAGAAGTAGTCCAGTTACACCTTTGTGGGCTTATAACTTGGCTTCTGAATGTCCTAGAGAGGTTAGGTTTGTTTTAGTGTACTCCAATCAACAGCCCCTACAACCACAAAAAGGAATGGAGTCATTAGCACTTATGGTTTTTAAATGGCACCCAGAATTATGTTGCAAGGAGCACAATTTCACATCATTCTGGGTTCATTTGTGTGAAAACAAGGTCCAATCAGGCTCAAACGTTACAGGAAGGTAGAATCTATTGAGTTGTAAGTGATCTGAACGTTTCATGATGATGGCACTTTCCTAAGGGGGTCAAACCATGTCCCAAAGGTCACCGGATCTGGTGTCATTTTAAAGAAGTAGTCCAGTTACACATTTGTGGGCTTATAACTTGGCTTCTGAATGTCCTAGAGAGGTCAGGTTTGTTTTAGTGTACTCCAATCAACAGCCCCTACAACCACAAAAAGGAATGGAGTCATTAGCACTTATGGTTTGTAAACGGCACCCAGAATTATGTTGCACGAAGCACAATTTCACATCATTCTGGGTCCATTTGTGTGAAAACTAGGTCCAATCAGGCTGAAACATTACAGGAAGGTAGAATCTATTGAGTTGTAAGTGATCTGAACGTTTCATGATGATAGCACTTCCCTAAGGGGGTCAAACCATGTCCCAAAGGTCACCGGATCTGGTGTCTAAAGAAGTAGTCCAGTTACAAATGTGTGGGCTTATAACTTGGCTTCTGAATGTCCTAGAGAGATCAGGTTTGTTTTAGTATACTCCAATCAACAGCCCCAACAACCACAAAAAGGAATGGAGTCATTAGACTTATGGTTTTTAAATGGCACCCAGAATTATGTTGCACGAAGCACAATTTCACATCATTCTGGGTTCATTTGTGTAAAAACAAGGTCCAATCAGGCTGAAACGTTACAGGAAGGTAGAATCTATTGAGTTGTAAGTGATCTGAACGTTTCATGATGATAGCACTTTCCTAAGGGGGTCAAACCATGTCCCAAAGGTCACCGGATCTGGTGTCAATTTAAAGAAGTAGTCCAGTTACACATTTGTGGGCTTATAACTTGGCTTCTGAATGTCCTAGAGCGATCAGGTTTGTTTTAGTGTACTCCAATCAACAGCCCCTACAACCACAAAAAGGAATGGAGTCATTAGCACTTATGGTTTTTAAATGGCACCCAGAATTATGTTGCACGAAGCACAATTTCACATCATTCTGGGTTCATTTGTGTGAAAACAAGGTCCAATAAGGCTGAAACGTTACAGGAAGGTAGAATCTATTGAGTTGTAAGTGATCTGAACATTTCATGATGATAGCACTTTCCTAAGGGGGTCAAACCATGTCCCAAAGGTCACCGGATCTGGTGTCAATTTAAAGAAGCAGTCCAGTTACACATTTGTGGGCTTATAACTTCGCTTCTGAATGTCCTAGAGAGATCAGGTTAGTTTTAGTGTACTCCAATCAACAGCCCCTACAACCACAAAAAGGAATGGAGTCACTAGCACTTATGGTTTGTAAATGGCACCCAGAATTATGTTGCACGACGTACAATTTCACATCATTCTGGGTCCATTTGTGTGAAAACAAGGTCCAATCAGGCTGAAACATTACAGGAAGGTAGAATCTATTAAGCTGTAAGTGATCTGAACGTTTCATGATGATAGCACTTCCCTAAAGGGGTCAAACCATGTCCCAAAGGTCACCGGATCTGGTGTCTAAAGAAGTAGTCCAGTTACACATTTGTGGGCTTATAACTTGGCTTCTGAATGTCCTAGAGAGATCAGGTTTGTTTTAGTATACTCCAACCAACAGCCCCTACAACCACAAAAAGGAATGGAGTCATTAGCACTTATGGTTTTTAAATGGCACCCAGAATTATGTTGCACGAAGCACAATTTCACATCATTCTGGGTTCATTTGTGTGAAAACAAGGTCCAATCAGGCTGAAACGTTACAGGAAGGTAGAATCTATTGAGTTGTAAGTTATCTGAACGTTTCATGATGATAGCACTTTCCTAAGAGGGTCAAACCATGTCCCAAAGGTCACCGGATCTGGTGTCAATTTAAAGAAGTAGTCCAGTTACACATTTGTGGGCTTATAACTTGGCTTCTGAATGTCCTAGAGAGATCAGGTTAGTTTTAGTGTACTCCAATCAACAGCCCCTACAACCACAAAAAGGAATGGAGTCATTAGCACTTATGGTTTGTAAATGGCACCATGAATTATGTTGCACGACGTACAATTTCACATCATTCTGGGTCCATTTGTGTGAAAACAAGGTCCAATCAGGCTGAAACATTACAGGAAGGTAGAATCTATTAAGCTGTAAGTGATCTGAACGTTTCATGATGATAGCACTTCCCTAAAGGGGTCAAACCATGTCCCAAAGGTCACCGGATCTGGTGTCTAAAGAAGTAGTCCAGTTACACATTTGTGGGCTTATAACTTGGCTTCTGAATGTCCTAGAGAGATCAGGTTTGTTTTAGTATACTCCAATCAACAGTCCCTACAACCACAAAAAGGAATGGAGTCATTAGCACTTATGGTTTTTAAATGGCACCCAGAATTATGTTGCACGAAGCACAATTTCACATCATTCTGGGTTCATTTGTGTGAAAACAAGGTCCAATCAGGCAGAAACGTTACAAGAAGGTAGAATCTATTGTGTTGTAAGTGATCTGAACGTTTCATGATGATAGCACTTTCCTAAGGGGGTCAAACCATGTCGCAAAGGTCACCGGATCTGGTGTCACTTTAAAGAAGTAGTCCAGTTACACATTTGTGGGCTTATAACTTGGCTTCTGAATGTCCTAGAGAGATCAGGTTTGTTTTAGTGTACTCCAATCAACAGCCCCTACAACCACAAAAAGGAATGGAGTCATTAGCACTTATGGTTTGTAAATGGCACCCAGAATTATGTTGCACGAAGCACAATTTCACATCATTCTGGGTCCATTTGTGTGAAAACAAGGTCCAATCAGGCTGAAACGTTACAGGAAGGTAGAATCTATTGAGTTGTAAGTGATCTGAACGTTTCAAGATGATTGCACACGCCTATAGGGGGTCAAACTATGTCCCAAATGTCACCGGGCCTGGTGTCACTTTAAAGAAGTAGTCCAGTTACACCTTTGTGGGCTTATAACTTGTCTTCTGAATGTCCTAGAGAGGTTAGGTTTGTTTTAGTTTACTCTAATCAAAAGCCCCTACAACCACAAAAAGGAATGGAGTCATTAGTACTTATGGTTTGTAAATGGCACCCAGAATTACGTTGCACGAAGCACAATTTCACATCATTCTGGGTTCATTTGTATGAAAACAAGGTCCAATCAGGCTGAAATGTTACAGGAAGGTAGAATCTATTGAGTTGTAAGTGATCTGAACGTTTCATGATGATAGCACTTTCCTAATGGGGTCAAACCATGTCCCAAATGTCACCGGATCTGGTGTCAATTTAAAGAAGTAGTCCAGTTACACATTTGTGGGCTTATAACTTGGCTTCTGAATGTCCTAGAGCGATCAGGTTTGTTTTAGTGTACTCCAATCAACAGCCCCTACAACCACAAAAAGGAATGGAGTCATTAGCACTTACGGTTTTTAAATGGCACCCAGAATTATGTTGCACGAAGCACAATTTCACATCATTCTGGGTTCATTTGTGTGAAAACAAGGTCCAATCAGGCTGAAACGTTACAGGAAGGTAGAATCTATTGAGTTGTAAGTGATCTGAACATTTCATGATGATAGCACTTTCCTAAGGGGGTCAAACCATGTCCCAAAGTTCACCGGATCTGGTGTCAATTTAAAGAAGTAGTCCAGTTACACATTTGTGGGCTTATAACTTGGCTTCTGAATGTCCTAGAGAGATCAGGTTTGTTTTAGTGTACTCCAATCAACAGCCCCTACAACCACAAAAAGGAATGGAGTCATTAGCACTTATGGTTTTTAAATGGCACCCAGAATTATGTTGCACGAAGCACAATTTCACATCATTCTGGGTTCATTTGTGTGAAAACAAGGTCCAATCAGGCTGAAACGTTACAGGAAGGTAGAATCTATTGAGTTGTAAGTGATCTGAACGTTTCATGATGATATCACTTTCCTAAGGGGGTCAAACCATGTCCCAAAGGTCTCCGGATCTGGTGTCAATTTAAAGAAGTAGTCCAGTTACACATTTGTGGGCTTATAACTTGGCTTCTGAATGTCCTAGAGAGATCAGGTTTGTTTTAGTGTACTCCAATAAACAGCCCCTACAACCGCAAAAAGGAATGGAGTCATTAGCACTTATGGTTTGTAAATGGCACCCAGAATTATGTTGCACGAAGCACAATTTCACATCATTCTGGGTCCATTTGTGTGAAAACAAGGTCCAATCAGGCTGAAACATTACAGGAAGGTAGAATCTATTAAGTAGTAAGTGATCTGAACGTTTCATGATGATAGCACTTCCCTAAGGGGGTCAAACCATGTCCCAAAGGTCACCGGATCTGGTGTCTAAAGAAGTAGACCAGTTACACATTTGTGGGCTTATAACTTGGCTTCCGAATGTCCTAGAGCGATCAGGTTTGCTTTAGTGTACTCCAATCAACAGCCCCTACAACCACAAAAAGGAATGGAGACATTAGCACTTATGGTTTTTAAATGGCACCCAGAATTATGTTGCACGAAGCACAATTTCACATCATTCTGGGTTCATTTGTGTGAAAACAAGGTCCAATCAGGCTGAAACAATACAGGAAGGTAGAATCTATTGAGTTGTAAGTGATCTGAACGTTTCATGATGATCGCACTTTCCTAAGGGGGTCAAACCATGTCCCAAAGGTCACCGGATCTGGTGTCACTTTAAAGAAGTAGTCCAGTTACACATTTGTGGGCTTATAAATTGGCTTCTGAATGTCCTAGAGAGGTCAGGGTTGTTTTAGTGTACTCCAATCAACAGCCCCTACAACCACAAAAAGGAATGGAGTCATTAGCACTTATGGCTTTTAAATGGCACCCAGAATTATGTTGCACGAAGCACAATTTCACATCATTCTGGGTCCATTTGTGTGAAAACAAGATCCAATCCGGCTGAAACGTTACAGGAAGGTAGAATCTATTGAGTTGTAAGTGATCTGAACGTTTCATGATGATAGCACTTTCCTAAGGGGGTCAAACCATGTCCCAAAGGTCACCGGATCTGGTGTCAATTTAAAGAAGTAGTCCAGTTACACATTTGTGGGCTTAAACCTTGGCTTCTGAATGTCCTAGAGCGATCAGGTTTGTTTTAGTGTACTCCAATCAACAGCCCCTACAACCACAAAAAGGAATGGAGACATTAGCACTCATGGTTTTTAAATGGCACCCAGAATTATGTTGCACGAAGCACAATTTCACATCATTCTGGGTTCATTTGTGTAAAAACAAGGTCCAATCAGGCTGAAACAATACAGGAAGGTAGAATCTATTGAGTTGTAAGTGATCTGAACGTTTCAAGATGATTGCACATGCCTATAGGGGGTCAAACCATGTCCCAAATGTCACCGGGCCTGGTGTCACTTTAAAGAAGTAGTCCAGTTACACCTTTGTGGGCTTATAACTTGTCTTCTGAATGTCCTAGAGAGGTTAGGTTTGTTTTAGTTTACTCTAATCAAAAGCCCCTACAACCACAAAAAAGAATGGAGTCATTAGCACTTATGGTTTGTAAATGGCACCCAGAATTACGTTGCACGAAGCACAATTTCACATCATTCTGGGTTCATTTGTATGAAAACAAGGTCCAATCAGGCTGAAATGTTACAGGAAGGTAGAATCTATTGAGTTGTAAGTGATCTGAACGTTTCATGATGATAGCACTTTCCTAAGGGGGTCAAACCATGTCCCAAAGGTCACCGGATCTGGTGTCAATTTAAAGAAGTAGTCCAGTTACACATTTGTGGGCTTATAACTTGGCTTCTGAATGTCCTAGAGAGATCAGGTTTGTTTTAGTGTACTCCAATCAACAGCCCCTACAACCACAAAAAGGAATGGAGTCATTAGCACTTATGGTTTTTAAATCGCACCCAGAATTATGTTGCACGAAGCACAATTTCACATCATTCTGGGTTCATTTGTGTGAAAACAAGGTCCAATAAGGCTGAAACGTTACAGGAAGGTAGAATCTATTGAGCTGTAAGTGATCTGAACGTTTCATGATGATAGCACTTTCCTAAGGGGGTCAAACCATGTCCCAAAGGTCACCGGATCTGGTGTCAATTTAAAGAAGTAGTCCAGTTACACATTTGTGGGCTTATAACTTGGCTTCTGAATGTCCTAGAGAGATCAGGTTTGTTTTAGTGTACTCCAATCAACAGCCCCTACAACCGCAAAAAGGAATGGAGTCATTAGCACTTATGGTTTGTAAATGGCACCAAGAATTATGTTGCACGAAGCACAATTTCACATCATTCTGGGTCCATTTGTGTGAAAACAAGGTCCAATAAGGCTGAAACATTACAGGAAGGTAGAATCTATTAAGTAGTAAGTGATCTGAACGTTTCATGATGATAGCACTTCCCTAAGGGGGTCAAACCATGTCCCAAAGGTCACCGGATCTGGTGTCTAAAGAAGTAGACCAGTTACACATTTGTGGGCTTATAACTTGGCTTCCGAATGTCCTAGAGCGATCAGGTTTGCTTTAGTGTACTCCAATCAACAGCCCCTACAACCACAAAAAGGAATGGAGACATTAGCACTTATGGTTTTTAAATGGCACCCAGAATTATGTTGCACGAAGCACAATTTCACATCATTCTGGGTTCATTTGTGTGAAAACAAGGTCCAATCAGGCTGAAACAATACAGGAAGGTAGAATCTATTGAGTTGTAAGTGATCTGAACGTTTCATGATGATCGCACTTTCCTAAGGGGGTCAAACCATGTCCCAAAGGTCACCGGATCTGGTGTCACTTTAAAGAAGTAGTCCAGTTACACATTTGTGGGCTTATAAATTGGCTTCTGAATGTCCTAGAGAGGTCAGGGTTGTTTTAGTGTACTCCAATCAACAGCCCCTACAACCACAAAAAGGAATGGAGTCATTAGCACTTATGGTTTTTAAATGGCACCCAGAATTATGTTGCACGAAGCACAATTTCACATCATTCTGGGTTCATTTGTGTGAAAACAAGGTCCAATCAGGCTGAAACGTTACAGGAAGGTAGAATCTACTGAGTTGTAAGTGATCTGAACGTTTCATGATGATAGCACTTTCCTAAGGGGGTCAAACCATGTCCCAAAGATCACCGGATCTGGTGTCAATTTAAAGAAGTAGTCCAGTTACACAGTTGTGGGCTTATAACTTGGCTTCTGAATGTCCTATAGAGATCAGGTTTGTTTTAGTGTACTCCAATCAACAGCCCCTACAACCACAAAAAGGAATGGAGTCATTAGCACTTATGGTTTTTAAATCGCACCCAGAATTATGTTGCACGAAGCACAATTTCACATCATTCTGGGTTCATTTGTGTGAAAACAAGGTCCAATAAGGCTGAAACGTTACAGGAAGGTAGAATCTATTGAGCTGTAAGTGATCTGAACGTTTCATGATGATAGCACTTTCCTAAGGGGGTCAAACCATGTCCCAAAGGTCACCGGATCTGGTGTCAATTTAAAGAAGTAGTCCAGTTACACATTTGTGGGCTTATAACTTGGCTTCTGAATGTCCTAGAGAGATCAGGTTTGTTTTAGTGTACTCCAATCAACAGCCCCTACAACCGCAAAAAGGAATGGAGTCATTAGCACTTATGGTTTGTAAATGGCACCAAGAATTATGTTGCACGAAGCACAATTTCACATCATTCTGGGTCCATTTGTGTGAAAACAAGGTCCAATCAGGCTGAAACATTACAGGAAGGTAGAATCTATTAAGTAGTAAGTGATCTGAACGTTTCATGATGATAGCACTTCCCTAAGGGGGTCAAACCATGTCCCAAAGGTCACCGGATCTGGTGTCTAAAGAAGTAGACCAGTTACACATTTGTGGGCTTATAACTTGGCTTCCGAATGTCCTAGAGCGATCAGGTTTGCTTTAGTGTACTCCAATCAACAGCCCCTACAACCACAAAAAGGAATGGAGACATTAGCACTTATGGTTTTTAAATGGCACCCAGAATTATGTTGCACGAAGCACAATTTCACATCATTCTGGGTTCATTTGTGTGAAAACAAGGTCCAATCAGGCTGAAACAATACAGGAAGGTAGAATCTATTGAGTTGTAAGTGATCTGAACGTTTCATGATGATCGCACTTTCCTAAGGGGGTCAAACCATGTCCCAAAGGTCACCGGATCTGGTGTCACTTTAAAGAAGTAGTCCAGTTACACATTTGTGGGCTTATAAATTGGCTTCTGAATGTCCTAGAGAGGTCAGGGTTGTTTTAGTGTACTCCAATCAACAGCCCCTACAACCACAAAAAGGAATGGAGTCATTAGCACTTATGGTTTTTAAATGGCACCCAGAATTATGTTGCACGAAGCACAATTTCACATCATTCTGGGTTCATTTGTGTGAAAACAAGGTCCAATCAGGCTGAAACGTTACAGGAAGGTAGAATCTACTGAGTTGTAAGTGATCTGAACGTTTCATGATGATAGCACTTTCCTAAGGGGGTCAAACCATGTCCCAAAGATCACCGGATCTGGTGTCAATTTAAAGAAGTAGTCCAGTTACACAGTTGTGGGCTTATAACTTGGCTTCTGAATGTCCTATAGAGATCAGGTTTGTTTTAGTGTACTCCAATCAACAGCCCCTACATCCACAAAAAGGAATGGAGTCATTAGCACTTATGGTTTGTAAATGGCACCCAGAATTATGTTGCACGAAGCACAATTTCACATCATTCTGGGTCAATTTGTGTGAAAACAAGGTCCAATCCGGCTGAAACGCTACAAGAAGGTAGAATCTATTGAGTTGTAAGTGATCTGAACGTTTCAAGATGATCGCACATTCCTATAGGGGGTCAAACCATGTCCCAAAGGTCACCGGGCAAGTGTCACTTTAAAGAAGTAGTCCATTTACACCTTTGTGGGCTTATAACTTGGCTTCTGAATGTCCTAGAGAGATCGGGTTTGTTTTAGTATACTCCAATCAACAGCCCCTACAACCACAAAAAGGAATGGAGTCATTTGCACTTATGGTTTGTAAATGGCACCCAGAATTATGTTGCACGAAGCACAATTTCACATCATTCTGGGTCCATTTGTGTGAAAACAAGGTCCAATCAGGCTGAAACGTTACAGGAAGGTAGAATCTATTGAGTTGTAAGTGATCTGAACGTTTCATGATGATAGCACTTTCCTAAGGGGGTCAAACCATGTCCCAAAGGTCACCGGATCTGGTGTCAATTTAAAGAAGTAGTCCAGTTACACATTTGTGGGCTTATAACTTGGCTTCTGAATGTCCTAGAGAGATCAGGTTTATTTTAGTGTACTCCAATCAACAGCCCCAACAACCACAAAAAGGAATGGAGTCATTAGCACTTATGGCTTTTAAATGGCACCCAGAATTATGTTGCACGAAGCACAATTTCACATCAATCTGGGTCCATTTGTGTGAAAACAAGATCCAATCCGGCTGAAACGTTACAGGAAGGTAGAATCTATTGAGTTGTAAGTGATCTGAACGTTTCATGATGATAGCACTTTCCTAAGGGGGTCAAACCATGTCCCAAAGGTCACCGGATCTGGTGTCAATTTAAAGAAGTAGTCCATTTACACATTTGTGGGCTTAAACCTTGGCTTCTGAATGTCCTAGAGCGATCAGGTTTGTTTTAGTGTACTCCAATCAACAGCCCCTACAACCACAAAAAGGAATGGAGACATTAGCACTCATGGTTTTTAAATGGCACCCAGAATTATGTTGCACGAAGCACAATTTCACATCATTCTGGGTTCATTTGTGTAAAAACAAGGTCCAATCAGGCTGAAACAATACAGGAAGGTAGAATCTATTGAGTTGTAAGTGATCTGAACGTTTCAAGATGATTGCACACGCCTATAGGGGGTCAAACTATGTCCCAAATGTCACCGGGCCTGGTGTCACTTTAAAGAAGTAGTCCAGTTACACCTTTGTGGGCTTATAACTTGTCTTCTGAATGTCCTAGAGAGGTTAGGTTTGTTTTAGTTTACTCTAATCAAAAGCCCCTACAACCACAAAAAGGAATGGAGTCATTAGTACTTATGGTTTGTAAATGGCACCCAGAATTACGTTGCACGAAGCACAATTTCACATCATTCTGGGTTCATTTGTATGAAAACAAGGTCCAATCAGGCTGAAATGTTACAGGAAGGTAGAATCTATTGAGTTGTAAGTGATCTGAACGTTTCATGATGATAGCACTTTCCTAATGGGGTCAAACCATGTCCCAAATGTCACCGGATCTGGTGTCAATTTAAAGAAGTAGTCCAGTTACACATTTGTGGGCTTATAACTTGGCTTCTGAATGTCCTAGAGCGATCAGGTTTGTTTTAGTGTACTCCAATCAACAGCCCCTACAACCACAAAAAGGAATGGAGTCATTAGCACTTACGGTTTTTAAATGGCACCCAGAATTATGTTGCACGAAGCACAATTTCACATCATTCTGGGTTCATTTGTGTGAAAACAAGGTCCAATCAGGCTGAAACGTTACAGGAAGGTAGAATCTATTGAGTTGTAAGTGATCTGAACATTTCATGATGATAGAACTTTCCTAAGGGGGTCAAACCATGTCCCAAAGTTCACCGGATCTGGTGTCAATTTAAAGAAGTAGTCCAGTTACACATTTGTGGGCTTATAACTTGGCTTCTGAATGTCCTAGAGAGATCAGGTTTGTTTTAGTGTACTCCAATCAACAGCCCCTACAACCACAAAAAGGAATGGAGTCATTAGCACTTATGGTTTTTAAATGGCACCCAGAATTATGTTGCACGAAGCACAATTTCACATCATTCTGGGTTCATTTGTGTGAAAACAAGGTCCAATCAGGCTGAAACGTTACAGGAAGGTAGAATCTATTGAGTTGTAAGTGATCTGAACGTTTCATGATGATATCACTTTCCTAAGGGGGTCAAACCATGTCCCAAAGGTCTCCGGATCTGGTGTCAATTTAAAGAAGTAGTCCAGTTACACATTTGTGGGCTTATAACTTGGCTTCTGAATGTCCTAGAGAGATCAGGTTTGTTTTAGTGTACTCCAATAAACAGCCCCTACAACCGCAAAAAGGAATGGAGTCATTAGCACTTATGGTTTGTAAATGGCACCCAGAATTATGTTGCACGAAGCACAATTTCACATCATTCTGGGTCCATTTGTGTGAAAACAAGGTCCAATCAGGCTGAAACATTACAGGAAGGTAGAATCTATTAAGTAGTAAGTGATCTGAACGTTTCATGATGATAGCACTTCCCTAAGGGGGTCAAACCATGTCCCAAAGGTCACCGGATCTGGTGTCTAAAGAAGTAGACCAGTTACACATTTGTGGGCTTATAACTTGGCTTCCGAATGTCCTAGAGCGATCAGGTTTGCTTTAGTGTACTCCAATCAACAGCCCCTACAACCACAAAAAGGAATGGAGACATTAGCACTTATGGTTTTTAAATGGCACCCAGAATTATGTTGCACGAAGCACAATTTCACATCATTCTGGGTTCATTTGTGTGAAAACAAGGTCCAATCAGGCTGAAACAATACAGGAAGGTAGAATCTATTGAGTTGTAAGTGATCTGAACGTTTCATGATGATCGCACTTTCCTAAGGGGGTCAAACCATGTCCCAAAGGTCACCGGATCTGGTGTCACTTTAAAGAAGTAGTCCAGTTACACATTTGTGGGCTTATAAATTGGCTTCTGAATGTCCTAGAGAGGTCAGGGTTGTTTTAGTGTACTCCAATCAACAGCCCCTACAACCACAAAAAGGAATGGAGTCATTAGCACTTATGGCTTTTAAATGGCACCCAGAATTATGTTGCACGAAGCACAATTTCACATCATTCTGGGTCCATTTGTGTGAAAACAAGATCCAATCCGGCTGAAACGTTACAGGAAGGTAGAATCTATTGAGTTGTAAGTGATCTGAACGTTTCATGATGATAGCACTTTCCTAAGGGGGTCAAACCATGTCCCAAAGGTCACCGGATCTGGTGTCAATTTAAAGAAGTAGTCCAGTTACACATTTGTGGGCTTAAACATTGGCTTCTGAATGTCCTAGAGCGATCAGGTTTGTTTTAGTGTACTCCAATCAACAGCCCCTACAACCACAAAAAGGAATGGAGACATTAGCACTCATGGTTTTTAAATGGCACCCAGAATTATGTTGCACGAAGCACAATTTCACATCATTCTGGGTTCATTTGTGTAAAAACAAGGTCCAATCAGGCTGAAACAATACAGGAAGGTAGAATCTATTGAGTTGTAAGTGATCTGAACGTTTCAAGATGATTGCACATGCCTATAGGGGGTCAAACCATGTCCCAAATGTCACCGGGCCTGGTGTCACTTTAAAGAAGTAGTCCAGTTACACCTTTGTGGGCTTATAACTTGTCTTCTGAATGTCCTAGAGAGGTTAGGTTTGTTTTAGTTTACTCTAATCAAAAGCCCCTACAACCACAAAAAAGAATGGAGTCATTAGCACTTATGGTTTGTAAATGGCACCCAGAATTACGTTGCACGAAGCACAATTTCACATCATTCTGGGTTCATTTGTATGAAAACAAGGTCCAATCAGGCTGAAATGTTACAGGAAGGTAGAATCTATTGAGTTGTAAGTGATCTGAACGTTTCATGATGATAGCACTTTCCTAAGGGGGTCAAACCATGTCCCAAAGGTCACCGGATCTGGTGTCAATTTAAAGAAGTAGTCCAGTTACACATTTGTGGGCTTATAACTTGGCTTCTGAATGTCCTAGAGAGATCAGGTTTGTTTTAGTGTACTCCAATCAACAGCCCCTACAACCACAAAAAGGAATGGAGTCATTAGCACTTATGGTTCTTAAATCGCACCCAGAATTATGTTGCACGAAGCACAATTTCACATCATTCTGGGTTCATTTGTGTGAAAACAAGGTCCAATAAGGCTGAAACGTTACAGGAAGGTAGAATCTATTGAGCTGTAAGTGATCTGAACGTTTCATGATGATAGCACTTTCCTAAGGGGGTCAAACCATGTCCCAAAGGTCACCGGATCTGGTGTCAATTTAAAGAAGTAGTCCAGTTACACATTTGTGGGCTTATAACTTGGCTTCTGAATGTCCTAGAGAGATCAGGTTTGTTTTAGTGTACTCCAATCAACAGCCCCTACAACCGCAAAAAGGAATGGAGTCATTAGCACTTATGGTTTGTAAATGGCACCAAGAATTATATTGCACGAAGCACAATTTCACATCATTCTGGGTCCATTTGTGTGAAAACAAGGTCCAATCAGGCTGAAACATTACAGGAAGGTAGAATCTATTAAGTAGTAAGTGATCTGAACGTTTCATGATGATAGCACTTCCCTAAGGGGGTCAAACCATGTCCCAAAGGTCACCGGATCTGGTGTCTAAAGAAGTAGACCAGTTACACATTTGTGGGCTTATAACTTGGCTTATGAATGTCCTAGAGCGATCAGGTTTGCTTTAGTGTACTCCAATCAACAGCCCCTACAACCACAAAAAGGAATGGAGACATTAGCACTTATGGTTTTTAAATGGCACCCAGAATTATGTTGCACGAAGCACAATTTCACATCATTCTGGGTTCATTTGTGTGAAAACAAGGTCCAATCAGGCTGAAACAATACAGGAAGGTAGAATCTATTGAGTTGTAAGTGATCTGAACGTTTCATGATGATCGCACTTTCCTAAGGGGGTCAAACCATGTCCCAAAGGTCACCGGATCTGGTGTCACTTTAAAGAAGTAGTCCAGTTACACATTTGTGGGCTTATAAATTGGCTTCTGAATGTCCTAGAGAGGTCAGGGTTGTTTTAGTGTACTCCAATCAACAGCCCCTACAACCACAAAAAGGGATGGAGTCATTAGCACTTATGGTTTTTAAATGGCACCCAGAATTATGTTGCACGAAGCACAATTTCACATCATTCTGGGTTCATTTGTGTGAAAACAAGGTCCAATCAGGCTGAAACGTTACAGGAAGGTAGAATCTACTGAGTTGTAAGTGATCTGAACGTTTCATGATGATAGCACTTTCCTAAGGGGGTCAAACCATGTCCCAAAGATCACCGGATCTGGTGTCAATTTAAAGAAGTAGTCCAGTTACACAGTTGTGGGATTATAACTTGGCTTCTGAATGTCCTATAGAGATCAGGTTTGTTTTAGTGTACTCCAATCAACAGCCCCTACATCCACAAAAAGGAATGGAGTCATTAGCACTTATGGTTTGTAAATGGCACCCAGAATTATGTTGCACGAAGCACAATTTCACATCATTCTGGGTCAATTTGTGTGAAAACAAGGTCCAATCCGGCTGAAACGCTACAAGAAGGTAGAATCTATTGAGTTGTAAGTGATCTGAACGTTTCAAGATGATCGCACATTCCTATAGGGGGTCAAACCATGTCCCAAAGGTCACCGGGCAAGTGTCACTTTAAAGAAGTAGTCCATTTACACCTTTGTGGGCTTATAACTTGGCTTCTGAATGTCCTAGAGAGATCGGGTTTGTTTTAGTATACTCCAATCAACAGCCCCTACAACCACAAAAAGGAATGGAGTCATTTGCACTTATGGTTTGTAAATGGCACCCAGAATTATGTTGCACGAAGCACAATTTCACATCATTCTGGGTCCATTTGTGTGAAAACAAGGTCCAATCAGGCTGATACGTTACAAGAAGGTAGAATCTATTGAGTTGTAAGTGATCTGAACGTTTCATGATGATAGCACTTTCCTAAGGGGGTCAAACCATGTCCCAAAGGTCACCGGATCTGGTGTCAATTTAAAGAAGTAGTCCAGTTACACATTTGTGGGCTTATAACTTGGCTTCTGAATGTCCTAGAGAGATCAGGTTTGTTTTAATGTACTCCAATCAACAGCCCCTACAACCACAAAAAGGAGTGGAGTCATTAGCATTTATGGTTTGTAAATGGCACCCAGAATTATGTTGCACGAAGCACAATTTCACATCATTCTGGGTTCATGTGTGTGAAAACAAGGTCCAATCAGGCTGAAACGTTACAGGAAGGTAGAATCTATTTAGTTGTAAGTGATCTGAACGTTTCATGATGATAGCGCTTTCCTAAGGGGATCAAACCATGTCCCAAAGGTCACCGGATCTGGTGTCAATTTAAAGAAGTAGTCCAGTTACACATTTGTGGGCTTATAACTTGGCTTCTGAATGACCTAGAGAGATCAGGTTTGTTTTAGTGTACTCCAATCAACAGCCCCTACAACCACAAAAGGAATGGAGTCATTAGCACTTATGGTTTGTAAATGGCACCCAGAATTATGTTGCACGAAGCACAATTTCACATCATTCTGGGTCCATTTGTGCGAAAACAAGGTCCAATCAGGCTGAAACGTTACAGGAAGGTAGAATCTATTGAGTTGTAAGTGATCTGAATGTTTCATGATGATAGCACTTTCCTAATGGGGTCAAACTATGTCCCAAAGGTCACCGGATCTGGTGTCAATTTAAAGAAGTAGTCCAGTTACACATTTGTGGACTTATAACTTGGCTTCTGAATGTCCTAGAGAGATCAGGTTTGTTTTAATGTACTCCAATCAACAGCCCCTACAACCACAAAAAGGAATGGAGTCATTAACATTTATGGTTTGTAAATGGCACCCAGAATTATGTTGCACGAAGCACAATTTCATATCATTCTGGGTTCATTTGTGTGAAAACAAGGTCCAATCAGGCTGAAACGTTACAGGAAGGTAGAATCTATTGAGTTGTAAGTGATCTGAACGTTTCATGATGATAGCACTTTCCTAAGGGGGTCAAACCATGTCCCAAATGTCACCGGATCTGGTGTCACTTTAAAGAAGTAGTCCAGTTACACATTTGTGGGCTTATAACTTGGCTTCTGAATGTCCTAGAGAGGTCAGGTTTGTTTTAGTGTACTCCAATCAACAGCCCCTACAACCACAAAAAGGAATGGAGTCATTAGCACTTATGGTTTGTAAATGGCACCCAGAATTATGTTGCACGAAGCACAATTTCACATCATTCTGGGTCCATTTGTGTTAAAACAAGGTCCAATCAGGCTGAAACATTACAGGAAGGTAGAATCTATTAAGTTGTAAGTGATCTGAACGTTTCATGATGATAGCAATTCCCTAAGGGGGACAAACCATGTCCCAAAGGTCACCGGATCTGGTGTCTAAAGAAGTAGTCCAGTTACAAATTTGTGGGCTTATAACTTGGCTTCTGAATGTCCTAGAGAGATCAGGTTTGTTTTAGTATACTCCAATCAACAGCCCCTACAACCACAAAAAGGAATGGAGTCATTAGACTTATGGTTTTTAAATGGCACCCAGAATTATGTTGCACGAAGCACAATTTCACATCATTCTGGGTTCATTTGTGTGAAAACAAGGTCCAATCAGGCTGAAACGTTACAGGAAGGTAGAATCTATTGCGTTGTAAGTGATCTGAACGTTTCATGATGATAGCACTTTCCTAAGGGGGTCAAACCATGTCCCAAAGGTCACCGGATCTGGTGTCAATTTAAAGAAGTAGTCCAGTTACACATTTGTGGGCTTAAACCTTGGCTTCTGAATGTCCTAGAGCGATCAGGTTTATTTTAGTGTACTCTAATCAACAGCCCCTACAACCACAAAAAGGAATGGAGACATTAGCACTTATGGTTTTTAAATGGCACCCAGAATTATGTTGCACGAAGCACAATTTCACATCATTCTGGGTTCATTTGTGTAAAAACAAGGTCCAATCAGGCTGAAACAATACAGGAAGGTAGAATCTATTGAGTTGTAAGTGATCTGAACGTTTCAAGATGATCGCACATGCCTATAGGGGGTCAAACCATGTCCCAAATGTCACCGGGCCTGGTGTCACTTTAAAGAAGTAGTCCAGTTACACCTTTGTGGGCTTATAACTTGTCTTCTGAATGTCCTAGAGAGGTTAGGTTAGTTTTAGTTTACTCTAATCAAAAGCCCCTACAACCACAAAAAGGAATGGAGTCATTAGCACTTATGGTTTGTAAATGGCACCCAGAATTACGTTGCACGAAGCACAATTTCACATAATTCTGGGTTAATTTGTATGAAAACAAGGTCCAATCAGGCTGAAATGTTACAGGAAGGTAGAATCTATTGAGTTGTAAGTGATCTGAACGTTTCATGATGATAGCACTTTCCTAAGGGGGTCAAACCATGTCCCAAAGGTCACCGGATCTGGTGTCAATTTAAAGAAGTAGTCCAGTTACACATTTGTGGGCTTATAACTTGGCTTCTGAATGTCCAAGAGCGATCAGGTTTCTTTTAGTGTACTCCAATCAACAGCCCCTACAACCACAAAAAGGAATGGAGTCATTAGCACTTATGGTTTGTAAATGGCACCCAGAATTATGTTGCACGAAGCACAATTTCACATCATTCTGGGTTCATTTGTGTGAAAACAAGGTCCAATCAGGCTGAAACGTTACAGGAAGGTAGAAACTATTGAGTTGTAAGTGATCTGAACGTTTCATGATGATAGCACTTTCCTAAGGGGGTCAAACCATGTCCCAAAGGTCACCGGATCTGGTGTCAATTTAAAGAAGTAGTCCAGTTACACATTTGTGGGCTTATAACTTGGCTTCTGAATGTCCTAGAGAGATCAGGTTTGTTTTAGTGTACTCCAATCAACAGCCCCTACAACCACAAAAAGGAATGGAGTCATTAGCACTTATGGTTTGTAAATGGCACCCAGAATTGTGTTGCACGAAGCACAATTTCACATCATTCTGGGTCCATTTGTGTGAAAACAAGGTCCAATCAGGCTGAAACATTACAGGAAGGTAGAATCTATTAAGTTGTAAGTGATCTAAACGTTTCATGATGATAGCACTTCCCTAAGGGGGTCAAAACCATGTCCCAAAGGTCACCGGATCTGGTGTCAATTTAAAGAAGTAGTCCAGTTACACATTTGTGGGCTTATAACTTGGCTTCCGGATGTCCTAGAGCGATCAGGTTTGCTTTAATGTACTCCAATCAACAGCCCCTACAACCACAAAAAGGAATGGAGACATTAGCACTTATGGTTTTTAAATGGCACCCAGAATTATGTTGCTTGAAGCACAATTTCACATCATTCTGGGTTCATTTGTGTGAAAACAAGGTCCAATCAGGCTGAAACAATACAGGAAGGTAGGATCTATTGAGTTGTAAGTGATCTGAACATTTCAAGATGATCGCACATGCCTATAGGGGGTCAAACCATGTCCCAAATGTGACCGGGCCTGGTGTCACTTTAAAGAAGTAGTCCAGTTACACATTTGTGGGCTTATAACTTGTCTTCTGAATGTCCTAGAGAGGTTAGGTTTGTTTTAGTTTACTCTAATCAAAAGCCCCTACAACCACAAAAAGGAATGGAGTCATTAGCACTTATGGTTTGTAAATGGCACCCAGAATTACGTTGCACGAAGCACAATTTCACATCATTCTGGGTTCATTTGTATGAAAACAAGGTTCAATCAGGCTGAAATGTTACAGGAAGGTAGAATCTATTGAGTTGTAAGTGATCTGAACGTTTCATGATGGTAGCACTTTCCTAAGGGGGTCAAACCATGTCCCAAAGGTCACCGGATCTGGTGTCAATTTAAAGAAGTAGTCCAGTTACACATTTGTGGGCTTATAACTTGGCTTCTGAATGTCCTAGAGAGATCAGGTTTGTTTTAGTGTACTCCAATCAACAGCCCCTACAACCACAAAAAGGAATGGAGTCATTAGAACTTATGGTTTGTAAATGGCACCCAGAATTATGTTGCACGAAGCACAATTTCACATCATTCTGGGTCCATTTGTGTGAAAACAAGGTCCAATCAGGCTGAAACATTACAGGAAGGTAGAATCTATTAAGTTGTAAGTGATCTGAACGTTTCATGATGATAGCACTTCCCTAAGGGGGTCAAACCATGTCCCAAAGGTCACCGGATCTGGTGTCTAAAGAAGTAGTCCAGTTACACATTTGTGGGCTTATAACTTGGCTTCTGAATGTCCTAGAGAGATCAGGTTTGTTTTAGTATACTCCAATAAACAGCCCCTACAACCACAAAAAGGAATGGAGTCATTAGCACTTATGGTTTTTAAATGGCACCCAGAATTATGTTGCACGAAGCACAATTTCACATCATTCTGGGTTCATTTGTGTGAAAACAAGGTCCAATCAGGCTGAAACGTTACAGGAAGGTAGAATCTATTGAGTTGTAAGTGATCTGAACGTTTCATGATGATAGCACTTTCCTAAGGGGGTCAAACCATGTCCCAAAGGTCACCGGATCTGGTGTCAATTTAAAGAAGTAGTCCAGTTTTCATGATGATAGCACTTTCATAAGGGGGTCAAACCATGTCCCAAAGGTCACCGGATCTGGTGTCACTTTAAAGAAGTAATCCAGTTACACATTTGTGGGCTTATAACTTGGCTTCCGAATGTCCTAGAGCGATCAGGTTTGCTTTAGTGTACTCCAATCAACAGCCCCTACAACCACAAAAAGGAATGGAGACATTAGCACTTATGGTTTTTAAATGGCACCCAGAATTATGTTGCACGAAGCACAATTTCACATCATTCTGGGTTCATTTGTGTGAAAACAAGGTCCAATCAGGCTGAAACAATACAGGAAGGTAGAATCTATTGAGTTGTAAGTGATCTGAACGTTTCATGATGATCGCACTTTCCTAAGGGGGTCAAACCATGTCCCAAAGGTCACCGGATCTGGTGTCACTTTAAAGAAGTAGTCCAGTTACACATTTGTGGGCTTATAACTTGGCTTCTAAATGTCCTAGAGAGGTCAGGGTTGTTTTAGTGTACTCCAATCAACAGCCCCTACAACCACAAAAAGGGATGGAGTCATTAGCACTTATGGTTTTTAAATGGCACCCAGAATTATTTTGCACGAAGCACAATTTCACATCATTCTGGGTTCATTTGTGTGAAAACAAGGTCCAATCAGGCTGAAACGTTACAGGAAGGTAGAATCTACTGAGTTATAAGTGATCTGAACGTTTCATGATGATAGCACTTTCCTAAGGGGGTCAAAACATGTCCCAAAGATCACCGGATCTGGTGTCAATTTAAAGAAGTAGTCCAGTTACACATTTGTGGGCTTATAACGTGGCTTTCTGAATGTCCTAGAGAGATCAGGTTTGTTTTAGTGTACTCCAATCAACAGCCCCTACAACCACAAAAAGGAATGGAGTCATTAGCACTTATGGTTTGTAAACGGCACCCAGAATTATGTTGCACGGAGCACAATTTCACATCATTCTGGGTCCATTTGTGTGAAAACAAGGTCCAATCAGGCTGAAACGCTACAAGAAGGTAGAATCTATTGAGTTGTAAGTGATCTGAACATTTCAAGATGATCGCACATTCCTATAGGGGGTAAAACCATGTCCCAAAGGTCAGCGGGCCTGGTGTCACTTTAAAGAAGTAGTCCAGTTACACCTTTGTGGGCTTATAACTTGGCTTCTGAATGTCCTAGAGAGGTTAGGTTTGTTTTAGTGTACTCCAATCAACAGCCCCTACAACCACAAAAAGGAATGGAGTCATTAGCACTTATGGTTTGTAAATGGCACCCAGAATTATGTTGCACGAAGCACAATTTCACATCATTCTGGGTCCATTTGTGTGAAAACAAGGTCCAATCAGGCTGAAACGTTACAGGAAGGTAGAATCTATTGAGTTGTAAGTGATCTGAACGTTTCATGATGATAGCACTTTCCTAAGGGGGTCAAAACATGTCCCAAAGATCACCGGATCTGGTGTCAATTTAAAGAAGTAGTCCAGTTACACATTTGTGGGCTTATAACGTGGCTTTCTGAATGTCCTAGAGAGATCAGGTTTGTTTTAGTGTACTCCAATCAACAGCCCCTACAACCACAAAAAGGAATGGAGTCATTAGCACTTATGGTTTGTAAACGGCACCCAGAATTATGTTGCACGGAGCACAATTTCACATCATTCTGGGTCCATTTGTGTGAAAACAAGGTCCAATCAGGCTGAAACGCTACAAGAAGGTAGAATCTATTGAGTTGTAAGTGATCTGAACATTTCAAGATGATCGCACATTCCTATAGGGGGTAAAACCATGTCCCAAAGGTCAGCGGGCCTGGTGTCACTTTAAAGAAGTAGTCCAGTTACACCTTTGTGGGCTTATAACTTGGCTTCTGAATGTCCTAGAGAGGTTAGGTTTGTTTTAGTGTACTCCAATCAACAGCCCCTACAACCACAAAAAGGAATGGAGTCATTAGCACTTATGGTTTGTAAATGGCACCCAGAATTATGTTGCACGAAGCACAATTTCACATCATTCTGGGTCCATTTGTGTGAAAACAAGGTCCAATCAGGCTGAAACGTTACAGGAAGGTAGAATCTATTGAGTTGTAAGTGATCTGAACGTTTCATGATGATAGCACTTTCCTAAGGGGGTCAAACCATGTCCCAAAGGTCACCGGATCTGGTGTCAATTTAAAGAAGTAGTCCAGTTACACATTTGTGGGCTTATAACTTGGCTTCTGAATGTCCTATAGAGATCAGGTTTGTTCTAATGTACTCCAATCAACAGCCCCTACAACCACAAAAAGGAATGGAGTCATTAGCATTTATGGTTTGTAAATGGCACCCAGAATTATGTTGCACGAAGATCAATTTCACATCATTCTGGGTTCATTTGTGTGAAAACAAGGTCCAATCAGGCTGAAACGTTACAGGAAGGTATAATCTATTTAGTTGTAAGTGATCTGAACGTTTCATGATGATAGCGCTTTCCTAAGGGGATCAAACCATGTCCCAAAGGTCACCGGATCTGTTGTCAATTTAAAGAAGTAGTCCAGTTACACATTTGTGGGCTTATACCTTGGCTTCTGAACGTCCTAGAGAGATCAGGTTTGTTTTAATGTACTCCAATCAACAGCCCCTACAACCACAAAAAGGAATGGAGTCATTAGCACTTATAGTTTGTAAGTTGCACCCAGAATTATGTTGCACGAAGCACAATTTCACATCATTCTGGGTCAATTTGTGTGAAAACAAGGTCCAATCCGGCTGAAACGCTACAAGAAGGTAGAATCTATTGAGTTGTAAGTGATCTGAACGTTTCAAGATGATCGCACATTCCTATAGGGGGTCAAACCATGTCCCAAAGGTCACCGGGCCAAGTGTCACTTTAAAGAAGTAGTCCAGTTACACCTTTGTGGGCTTATAACTTGGCTTCTGAATGTCCTAGAGAGGTTAGGTTTGTTTTAGTGTACTCCAATCAACAGCCCCTACAACCACAAAAAGGAATGGAGTCATTAGCATTTATGGTTTGTAAATGGCACCCAGAATTATGTTGCACGAAGCACAATTTCACATCATTCTGGGTCCATTTGTTTGAAAACAAGGTCCAATCAGGCTGATACGTTACAAGAAGGTAGAATCTATTGAGTTGTAAGTGATCTGAACGTTTCATGATGATAGCACTTAATTAAGGGGGTCAAACCATGTCCCAAAGGTCACCGGATCTGGTTTCAATTTAAAGAAGTAGTCCAGTTACACATTTGTGGGCTTATAACTTGGCTTCTGAATGTCCTAGAGAGATCAGGTTTGTTTTAATGTACTCCAATCAACAGCCCCTACAACCACAAAAAGGAATGGAGTCATTAGCATTTATGGTTTGTAAATGGCACCCAGAATTATGTTGCACGAAGCACAATTTCACATCATTCTGGGTTCATTTGTGTGAAAACAAGGTCCAATCAGGCTGAAACGTTACAGGAAGGTAGAATCTATTTAGTTGTAAGTGATCTGAATGTTTCATGATGATAGCACTTTCCTAAGGGGGTCAAACCATGTCACAAAGGTCACCGGATCTGGTGTCAATTTAAAGAAGTACTCCAGTTACACCTTTGTGGGCTTATAACTTGGCTTCTGAATGTCCTAGAGAGGTCAGGTTTGTTTTAGTGTACTCCAATCAACAGCCCCTACAACCACAAAAAGGAATGGAGTCATTAGCACTTATGGTTTGTAAATGTCACCCAGAATTATGTTGCACGATGCACAATTTCACATCATTCTGGGTCCATTTGTGTGAAAACAAGGTCCAATCAGGCTGAAACGCTACAAGAAGGTAGAATCTATTGAGTTGTAAGGGATCTGAACGTTTCAAGATGATCGCACATTCCTATAGGGGGTAAAACCATTTCCCAAAGGTCACCGGGCCTGGTGTCACTTTAAAGAAGTAGTCCAGTTACACCTTTGTGGGCTTATAACTTGGCTTCTGAATGTCCAAGAGAGGTTAGGTTTGTTTTAGTGTACTCCAATCAAAGCCCCTACAACCACAAAAAGGAATGGAGTCATTAGCACTTATGGTTTGTAAATGGCACCCAGAATTATGTTGCACGAAGCACAATTTCACATCAATCTGGGTTCATTTGTGTGAAAACAAGGTCCAATCAGGCTGAAACGTTACAGGAAGGTAGAATCTATTGAGTTGTAAGTGATCTGAACGTTTCATGATGATAGCACTTTCCTAAGGGGGTCAAACCATGTCTCAAAGGTCACCGGATCTGGTTTCAATTTAAAGAAGTAGTCCAGTTACACATTTGTGGGCTTATAACTTGGCTTCTGAATGTCCTATAGAGATCAGGTTTGTTCTAATGTACTCCAATCAACAGCCCCTACAACCACAAAAAGGAATGGAGTCATTAGCATTTATGGTTTGTAAGTTGCACCCAGAATTATGTTGCACGAAGCACAATTTCACATCATTCTGGGTCCATTTGTGTGAAAACAAGGTCCAATCAGGCTGAAACGCTACAAGAAGGTAGAATCTATTGAGTTGTAAGTGATCTGAACGTTTCAAGATGATCGCACATTCCTATAGGGGGTCAAACCATGTCCCAAAGGTCACCGGGCCAAGTGTCACTTTAAAGAAGTAGTCCAGTTACACCTTTGTGGGCTTATAACTTGGCTTCTGAATGTCCTAGAGAGGTTAGGTTTGTTTTAGTGTACTCCAATCAACAGCCCCTACAACCACAAAAAGGAATGGAGTCATTAGCATTTATGGTTTGTAAATGGCACCCAGAATTATGTTGCACGAAGCACAATTTCACATCATTCTGGGTCCATTTGTTTGAAAACAAGGTCCAATCAGGCTGATACGTTACAAGAAGGTAGAATCTATTGAGTTGTAAGTGATCTGAACGTTTCATGATGATAGCACTTAATTAAGGGGGTCAAACCATGTCCCAAAGGTCACCGGATCTGGTTTCAATTTAAAGAAGTAGTCCAGTTACACATTTGTGGGCTTATAACTTGGCTTCTGAATGTCCTAGAGAGATCAGGTTTGTTTTAATGTACTCCAATCAACAGCCCCTACAACCACAAAAAGGAATGGAGTCATTAGCATTTATGGTTTGTAAATGGCACCCAGAATTATGTTGCACGAAGCACAATTTCACATCATTCTGGGTTCATTTGTGTGAAAACAAGGTCCAATCAGGCTGAAACGTTACAGGAAGGTAGAATCTATTTAGTTGTAAGTGATCTGAATGTTTCATGATGATAGCACTTTCCTAAGGGGGTCAAACCATGTCACAAAGGTCACCGGATCTGGTGTCAATTTAAAGAAGTACTCCAGTTACACCTTTGTGGGCTTATAACTTGGCTTCTGAATGTCCTAGAGAGGTCAGGTTTGTTTTAGTGTACTCCAATCAACAGCCCCTACAACCACAAAAAGGAATGGAGTCATTAGCACTTATGGTTTGTAAATGTCACCCAGAATTATGTTGCACGATGCACAATTTCACATCATTCTGGGTCCATTTGTGTGAAAACAAGGTCCAATCAGGCTGAAACGCTACAAGAAGGTAGAATCTATTGAGTTGTAAGTGATCTGAACGTTTCAAGATGATCGCACATTCCTATAGGGGGTAAAACCATTTCCCAAAGGTCACCGGGCCTGGTGTCACTTTAAAGAAGTAGTCAAGTTACACCTTTGTGGGCTTATAACTTGGCTTCTGAATGTCCAAGAGAGGTTAGGTTTGTTTTAGTGTACTCCAATCAAAGCCCCTACAACCACAAAAAGGAATGGAGTCATTAGCACTTATGGTTTGTAAATGGCACCCAGAATTATGTTGCACGAAGCACAATTTCACATCAATCTGGGTTCATTTGTGTGAAAACAAGGTCCAATCAGGCTGAAACGTTACAGGAAGGTAGAATCTATTGAGTTGTAAGTGATCTGAACGTTTCATGATGATAGCACTTTCCTAAGGGGGTCAAACCATGTCTCAAAGGTCACCGGATCTGGTGTAAATTTAAAGAAGCAGTCCAGTTACACATTTGTGGGCTTATAACTTGGCTTCTGAATGTCCTAGAGAGATCAGAATGTTTTAATGTACTCCAATCAACAGCCCCTACAACAACAAAAAGGAATGGAGATATTAGCACTTATGGTTTGTAAATGGCACCCAGAATTATGTTGCACGAAGCACAATTTCACATCATTCTGGGTTCATTTGTGTGAAAACAAGGTCCAATCAGGCTGAAACGTTACAGGAAGGTAGAATCTACTGAGTTGTAAGTGATCTGAACGTGTCATGATGATAGCACTTTCCTAATGGGGTCAAACCATGTCCCAAAGGTCACCGGAACTGGTGTCAATTTAAAGAAGTAGTCCAGTTACACATTTGTGGGCTTATAACTTGGCTTCTGAATGTCCTAGAGAGATCAGGTTTGTTTAAGCGTACTCCAATTAACAGACCCCATTACCCCAAAAAGGAACGGAGTCATTAGCACTTATGGTTTTTAAATGGCACCCAGAATTATGTTGCACGAAGCACAATTTCACATCATTCTGGGTTCATTTGTGTGAAAACAAGGTCCAATCAGGCTGAAACGTTACAGGAAGGTAGAATCTATTGAGTTGCAAGTGATCTGAACGTTTCATGATGATAGCACTTTCCTAAGGGGGTCAAACCATGTCCCAAAAGTCACCGGATCTGGTGTCAATTTAAAGAAGTAGTCCAGTTACACATTTGTGGGCTTATAACTTGGCTTCTGAATGTCCTAGAGAGATCAGGTTTGTTTTAGTGTACTCCAATCAACAGCCCCTACAACCACAAAAAGGAATGGAGTCATTAGCACTTATGGTTTCTAAATGGCACCCAGAATTATGTTGCACGAAGCACAATTTCACATCATTCTGGGTCCATTTGTGTGAAAACAAGGTCCAATCAGGCTGAAACGCTACAAGAAGGTAGAATCTATTGAGTTGTAAGTGATCTGAACGTTTCAAGATGATCGCACATTCCTATAGGGGGTCAAACCATGTCCCAAAGTTCACGGGGCCAAGTGTCACTTTAAAGAAGTAGTCCAGTTACACCTTTGTGGGCTTATAACTTGGCTTCTGAATGTCCTAGAGAGATCAGGTTTGTTTTAGTATACTCCAATCAACAGCCCCTACAACCACAAAAAGGAATGGAGTCATTAGCACTTATGGTTTGTAAATGGCACCCAGAATTATGTTGCACGAAGCACAATTTCACATCATTCTGGGTCCATTTGTGTGAAAACAAGGTCCAATCAGGCTGATACGTTACAAGAAGGTAGAATCTATTGAGTTGTAAGTGATCTGAACGTTTCATGATGATAGCACTTTCCTAAGGGGGTGAAACCATGTCCCAAAGGTCACCGGATCTGGTGTCAATTTAAAGAAGTAGTCCAGTTACACATTTGTGGGCTTATAACTTGGCTTCTGAATGTCCTATAGAGATCAGGTTTGTTTTAATGTACTCCAATCAACAGCCCCTACAACCACAAAAAGGAATGGAGTCATTAGCATTTATGGTTTGTAAATGGCACCCAGAATTATGTTGCACGAAGCACAATTTCACATCATTCTGGGTTCATTTGTGTGAAAACAAGGTCCAATCAGGCTGAAACGTTACAGGAAGGTAGAATCTATTGAGTTGTAAGTGATCTGAACGTTTCATGATGATAGCGCTTTCCTAAGGGGATCAAACCATGTCCCAAAGGTCACCGGATCTGGTGTCAATTTAAAGAAGTAGTCCAGTTACACATTTGTGGGCTTATACCTTGGCTTCTGAATGTCCTAGAGAGATCAGGTTTGTTTTAATGTACTCCAATCAACAGCCCCTACAACCACAAAAAGGAATGGAGTCATTAGCACTTATAGTTTGTAAGTTGCACCCAGAATTATGTTGCACGAAGCACAATTTCACATCATTCTGGGTCAATTTGTGTGAAAACAAGGTCCAATCCGGCTGAAACGCTACAAGAAGGTAGAATCTATTGAGTTGTAAGTGATCTGAACGTTTCAAGATGATCGCACATTCCTATAGGGGGTCTAACCATGTCCCAAAGGTCACCGGGCCAAGTGTCACTTTAAAGAAGTAGTCCAGTTACACCTTTGTGGGCTTATAACTTGGCTTCTGATTGTCCTAGAGAGGTTAGGTTTGTTTTAGTGTACTCCAATCAACAGCCCCTACAACCACAAAAAGGAATGGAGTCATTAGCACTTATGGTTTGTAAATGGCACCCAGAATTATGTTGCACGAAGCACAATTTCACATCATTCTGGGTCCATTTGTTTGAAAACAAGGTCCAATCAGGCTGATACGTTACAAGAAGGTAGAATCTATTGAGTTGTAAGTGATCTGAACGTTTCATGATGATAGCACTTTCCTAAGGGGGTCAAACCATGTCCCAAAGGTCACCGGATCTGGTTTCAATTTAAAGAAGTAGTCCAGTTACACATTTGTGGGCTTATAACTTGGCTTCTGAATGTCCTAGAGAGATCAGGTTTGTTTTATTGTACTCCAATCAACAGCCCCTACAACCACAAAAAGGAATGGAGTCATTAGCATTTATGGTTTGTAAATGGCACCCAGAATTATGTTGCACGAAGCACAATTTCACATCATTCTGGGTTCATTTGTGTGAAAACAAGGTCCAATCAGGCTGAAACGTTACAGGAAGGTAGAATCTATTTAGTTGTAAGTGATCTGAATGTTTCATGATGATAGCACTTTCCTAAGGGGGTCAAACCATGTCCCAAAGGTCACCGGATCTGGTGTCAATTTAAAGAAGTACTCCAGTTACACCTTTGTGGGCTTATAACTTGGCTTCTGAATGTCCTAGAGAGGTCAGGTTTGTTTTAGTGTACTCCAATCAACAGCCCCTACAACCACAAAAAGGAATGGAGTCATTAGCACTTATGGTTTGAAAATGGCACCCAGAATTATGTTGCACGAAGCACAATTTCACATCATTCTGGGTCAATTTGTGTGAAAACAAGGTCCAATCCGGCTGAAACGCTACAAGAAGGTAGAATCTATTGAGTTGTAAGTGATCTGAACGTTTCAAGATGATCGCACATTCCTATAGGGGGTCAAACCATGTCCCAAAGGTCACCGGGCCAAGTGTCACTTTAAAGAAGTAGTCCAGTTACACCTTTGTGGGCTTATAACTTGGCTTCTGATTGTCCTAGAGAGGTTAGGTTTGTTTTAGTGTACTCCAATCAACAGCCCCTACAACCACAAAAAGGAATGGAGTCATTAGCACTTATGGTTTGTAAATGGCACCCAGAATTATGTTGCACGAAGCACAATTTCACATCATTCTGGGTCCATTTGTTTGAAAACAAGGTCCAATCAGGCTGATACGTTACAAGAAGGTAGAATCTATTGAGTTGTAAGTGATCTGAACGTTTCATGATGATAGCACTTTCCTAAGGGGGTCAAACCATGTCCCAAAGGTCACCGGATCTGGTTTCAATTTAAAGAAGTAGTCCAGTTACACATTTGTGGGCTTATAACTTGGCTTCTGAATGTCCTAGAGAGATCAGGTTTGTTTTATTGTACTCCAATCAACAGCCCCTACAACCACAAAAAGGAATGGAGTCATTAGCATTTATGGTTTGTAAATGGCACCCAGAATTATGTTGCACGAAGCACAATTTCACATCATTCTGGGTTCATTTGTGTGAAAACAAGGTCCAATCAGGCTGAAACGTTACAGGAAGGTAGAATCTATTTAGTTGTAAGTGATCTGAATGTTTCATGATGATAGCACTTTCCTAAGGGGGTCAAACCATGTCCCAAAGGTCACCGGATCTGGTGTCAATTTAAAGAAGTACTCCAGTTACACCTTTGTGGGCTTATAACTTGGCTTCTGAATGTCCTAGAGAGGTCAGGTTTGTTTTAGTGTACTCCAATCAACAGCCCCTACAACCACAAAAAGGAATGGAGTCATTAGCACTTATGGTTTGAAAATGGCACCCAGAATTATGTTGCACGAAGCACAATTTCACATCATTCTGGGTCCATTTGTGTGAAAACAAGGTCCAATCAGGCTGAAACGTTACAGGAAGGTAGAATCTATTGAGTTGTAAGTGATCTGAACGTTTCATGATGATAGCACTCTCCTAAGGGGGTCAAACCATGTCCCAAAGGTCACCGGATCTGGTGTCAATTTAAAGAAGTAGTCCAGTTACACATTTGTGGGCTTATAACTTGGCTTCTGAATGTCCTAGAGAGATCAGGTTTGTTTTAATGTACTCCAATCAACAGCCCCTACAACCACAAAAAGGAATGGAGTCATTAGCATTTATGGTTTGTAAATGGCACCCAGAATTATGTTGCACGAAGCACAATTTCACATCATTCTGGGTTCATTTGTGTGAAAACAAGGTCCAATCAGGCTGAAACGTTACAGGAAGGTAGAATCTATTTAGTTGTAAGTGATCTGAACGTTTCATGATGATAGCGCTTTCCTAAGGGGATCAAACCATGCCCCAAAGGTCACCGGATCTGTTGTCAATTTAAAGAAGTAGTCCAGTTACACATTTGTGGGCTTATACCTTGGCTTCTGAATGTCCTAGAGAGATCAGGTTTGTTTTAATGTACTCCAATCAACAGCCCCTACAACCACAAAAAGGAATGGAGTCATTAGCACTTATAGTTTGTAAGTTGCACCCAGAATTATGTTGCACGAAGCACAATTTCACATCATTCTGGGTCAATTTGTGTGAAAACAAGGTCCAATCCGGCTGAAACGCTACAAGAAGGTAGAATCTATTGAGTTGTAAGTGATCTGAACGTTTCAAGATGATCGCACATTCCTATAGGGGGTCAAACCATGTCCCAAAGGTCACCGGGCCAAGTGTCACTTTAAAGAAGTAGTCCAGTTACACCTTTGTGGGCTTATAACTTGGCTTCTGAATGTCCTAGAGAGGTTAGGTTTGTTTTAGTGTACTCCAATCAACAGCCCCTACAACCACAAAAAGGAATGGAGTCATTAGCATTTATGGTTTGTAAATGGCACCCAGAATTATGTTGCACGAAGCACAATTTCACATCATTCTGGGTCCATTTGTTTGAAAACAAGGTCCAATCAGGCTGATACGTTACAAGAAGGTAGAATCTATTGAGTTGTAAGTGATCTGAACGTTTCATGATGATAGCACTTAATTAAGGGGGTCAAACCATGTCCCAAAGGTCACCGGATCTGGTTTCAATTTAAAGAAGTAGTCCAGTTACACATTTGTGGGCTTATAACTTGGCTTCTGAATGTCCTAGAGAGATCAGGTTTGTTTTAATGTACTCCAATCAACAGCCCCTACAACCACAAAAAGGAATGGAGTCATTAGCATTTATGGTTTGTAAATGGCACCCAGAATTATGTTGCACGAAGCACAATTTCACATCATTCTGGGTTCATTTGTGTGAAAACAAGGTCCAATCAGGCTGAAACGTTACAGGAAGGTAGAATCTATTTAGTTGTAAGTGATCTGAATGTTTCATGATGATAGCACTTTCCTAAGGGGGTCAAACCATGTCACAAAGGTCACCGGATCTGGTGTCAATTTAAAGAAGTACTCCAGTTACACCTTTGTGGGCTTATAACTTGGCTTCTGAATGTCCTAGAGAGGTCAGGTTTGTTTTAGTGTACTCCAATCAACAGCCCCTACAACCACAAAAAGGAATGGAGTCATTAGCACTTATGGTTTGTAAATGTCACCCAGAATTATGTTGCACGATGCACAATTTCACATCATTCTGGGTCCATTTGTGTGAAAACAAGGTCCAATCAGGCTGAAACGCTACAAGAAGGTAGAATCTATTGAGTTGTAAGTGATCTGAACGTTTCAAGATGATTGCACATTCATATAGGGGGTAAAACCATTTCCCAAAGGTCACCGGGCCTGGTGTCACTTTAAAGAAGTAGTCCAGTTACACCTTTGTGGGCTTATAACTTGGCTTCTGAATGTCCAAGAGAGGTTAGGTTTGTTTTAGTGTACTCCAATCAAAGCCCCTACAACCACAAAAAGGAATGGAGTCATTAGCACTTATGGTTTGTAAATGGCACCCAGAATTATGTTGCACGAAGCACAATTTCACATCAATCTGGGTTCATTTGTGTGAAAACAAGGTCCAATCAGGCTGAAACGTTACAGGAAGGTAGAATCTATTGAGTTGTAAGTGATCTGAACGTTTCATGATGATAGCACTTTCCTAAGGGGGTCAAACCATGTCTCAAAGGTCACCGGATCTGGTGTAAATTTAAAGAAGCAGTCCAGTTACACATTTGTGGGCTTATAACTTGGCTTCTGAATGTCCTAGAGAGATCAGAATGTTTTAATGTACTCCAATCAACAGCCCCTACAACCACAAAAAGGAATGGAGATATTAGCACTTATGGTTTGTAAATGGCACCCAGAATTATGTTGCACGAAGCACAATTTCACATCATTCTGGGTTCATTTGTGTGAAAACAAGGTCCAATCAGGCTGAAACGTTACAGGAAGGTAGAATCTACTGAGTTGTAAGTGATCTGAATGTGTCATGATGATAGCACTTTCCTAATGGGGTCAAACCATGTCCCAAAGGTCACCGGAACTGGTGTCAATTTAAAGAAGTAGTCCAGTTACACATTTGTGGGCTTATAACTTGGCTTCTGAATGTCCTAGAGAGATCAGGTTTGTTTAAGCGTACTCCAATTAACAGACCCCATTACCCCAAAAAGGAACGGAGTCATTAGCACTTATGGTTTTTAAATGGCACCCAGAATTATGTTGCACGAAGCACAATTTCACATCATTCTGGGTTCATTTGTGTGAAAACAAGGTCCAATCAGGCTGAAACGTTACAGGAAGGTAGAATCTATTGAGTTGCAAGTGATCTGAACGTTTCATGATGATAGCACTTTCCTAAGGGGGTCAAACCATGTCCCAAAAGTCACCGGATCTGGTGTCAATTTAAAGAAGTAGTCCAGTTACACATTTGTGGGCTTATAACTTGGCTTCTGAATGTCCTAGAGAGATCAGGTTTGTTTTAGTGTACTCCAATCAACAGCCCCTACAACCACAAAAAGGAATGGAGTCATTAGCACTTATGGTTTCTAAATGGCACCCAGAATTATGTTGCACGAAGCACAATTTCACATCATTCTGGGTCCATTTGTGTGAAAACAAGGTCCAATCAGGCTGAAACGCTACAAGAAGGTAGAATCTATTGAGTTGTAAGTGATCTGAACGTTTCAAGATGATCGCACATTCCTATAGGGGGTCAAACCATGTCCCAAAGTTCACGGGGCCAAGTGTCACTTTAAAGAAGTAGTCCAGTTACACCTTTGTGGGCTTATAACTTGGCTTCTGAATGTCCTAGAGAGATCAGGTTTGTTTTAGTATACTCCAATCAACAGCCCCTACAACCACAAAAAGGAGTGGAGTCATTAGCACTTATGGTTTGTAAATGGCACCCAGAATTATGTTGCACGAAGCACAATTTCACATCATTCTGGGTCCATTTGTGTGAAAACAAGGTCCAATCAGGCTGATACGTTACAAGAAGGTAGAATCTATTGAGTTGTAAGTGATCTGAACGTTTCATGATGATAGCACTTTCCTAAGGGGGTGAAACCATGTCCCAAAGGTCACCGGATCTGGTGTCAATTTAAAGAAGTAGTCCAGTTACACATTTGTGGGCTTATAACTTGGCTTCTGAATGTCCTATAGAGATCAGGTTTGTTTTAATGTACTCCAATCAACAGCCCCTACAACCACAAAAAGGAATGGAGTCATTAGCATTTATGGTTTGTAAATGGCACCCAGAATTATGTTGCACGAAGCACAATTTCACATCATTCTGGGTTCATTTGTGTGAAAACAAGGTCCAATCAGGCTGAAACGTTACAGGAAGGTAGAATCTATTGAGTTGTAAGTGATCTGAACGTTTCATGATGATAGCGCTTTCCTAAGGGGATCAAACCATGTCCCAAAGGTCACCGGATCTGGTGTCAATTTAAAGAAGTAGTCCAGTTACACATTTGTGGGCTTATACCTTGGCTTCTGAATGTCCTAGAGAGATCAGGTTTGTTTTAATGTACTCCAATCAACAGCCCGTACAACCACAAAAAGGAATGGAGTCATTAGCACTTATAGTTTGTAAGTTGCACCCAGAATTATGTTGCACGAAGCACAATTTCACATCATTCTGGGTCAATTTGTGTGAAAACAAGGTCCAATCCGGCTGAAACGCTACAAGAAGGTAGAATCTATTGAGTTGTAAGTGATCTGAACGTTTCAAGATGATCGCACATTCCTATAGGGGGTCAAACCATGTCCCAAAGGTCACCGGGCCAAGTGTCACTTTAAAGAAGTAGTCCAGTTACACCTTTGTGGGCTTATAACTTGGCTTCTGAATGTCCTAGAGAGGTTAGGTTTGTTTTAGTGTACTCCAATCAACAGCCCCTACAACCACAAAAAGGAATGGAGTCATTAGCACTTATGGTTTGTAAATGGCACCCAGAATTATGTTGCACGAAGCACAATTTCACATCATTCTGGGTCCATTTGTTTGAAAACAAGGTCCAATCAGGCTGATACGTTACAAGAAGGTAGAATCTATTGAGTTGTAAGTGATCTGAACGTTTCATGATGATAGCACTTTCCTAAGGGGGTCAAACCATGTCCCAAAGGTCACCGGATCTGGTTTCAATTTAAAGAAGTAGTCCAGTTACACATTTGTGGGCTTATAACTTGGCTTCTGAATGTCCTAGAGAGATCAGGTTTGTTTTATTGTACTCCAATCAACAGCCCCTACAACCACAAAAAGGAATGGAGTCATTAGCATTTATGGTTTGTAAATGGCACCCAGAATTATGTTGCACGAAGCACAATTTCACATCATTCTGGGTTCATTTGTGTGAAAACAAGGTCCAATCAGGCTGAAACGTTACAGGAAGGTAGAATCTATTTAGTTGTAAGTGATCTGAATGTTTCATGATGATAGCACTTTCCTAAGGGGGTCAAACCATGTCCCAAAGGTCACCGGATCTGGTGTCAATTTAAAGAAGTACTCCAGTTACACCTTTGTGGGCTTATAACTTGGCTTCTGAATGTCCTAGAGAGGTCAGGTTTGTTTTAGTGTACTCCAATCAACAGCCCCTACAACCACAAAAAGGAATGGAGTCATTAGCACTTATGGTTTGAAAATGGCACCCAGAATTATGTTGCACGAAGCACAATTTCACATCATTCTGGGTCCATTTGTGTGAAAACAAGGTCCAATCAGGCTGAAACGTTACAGGAAGGTAGAATCTATTGAGTTGTAAGTGATCTGAACGTTTCATGATGATAGCACTCTCCTAAGGGGGTCAAACCATGTCCCAAAGGTCACCGGATCTGGTGTCAATTTAAAGAAGTAGTCCAGTTACACATTTGTGGGCTTATAACTTGGCTTCTGAATGTCCTAGAGAGATCAGGTTTGTTTTAATGTACTCCAATCAACAGCCCCTACAACCACAAAAAGGAATGGAGTCATTAGCATTTATGGTTTGTAAATGGCACCCAGAATTATGTTGCACAAAGCACAATTTCCCATCATTCTGGGTTCATTTGTGTGAAAACAAGGTCCAATCAGGCTGAAATGTTACAGGAAGGTAGAATGTATTGAGTTGTAAGTGATCTGAACGTTTCATGATGATAGCACTTTCCTAAGGGGGTCAAACCATGTCCCAAAGGTCACCGGATCTGGTGTCAATTTAAAGAAGTAGTCCAGTTACACATTTGTGGGCTCATAACTTGGCTTCTGAATGTCCTAGAGAGATCAGGTTTGTTTTTATGTACTCCAATCAACAGCCCCTACAAACACAAAAAGGAATGGAGTCATTAGCACTTATGGTTTGTAAATGTCACCCAGAATTATGTTGCACGATGCACAATTTCACATCATTCTGGGTCCATTTGTGTGAAAAACAGTTCCAATCAGGCTGAAACGCTACAAGAAGGTAGAATCTATTGAGTTGTAAGTGATCTGAACGTTTCAAGATGATCGCACATTCCTATAGGGGGTAAAACCATTTCCCAAAGGTCACCGGGCCTGGTGTCACTTTAAAGAAGTAGTCCAGTTACACCTTTGTGGGCTTATAACTTGGCTTCTGAATGTCCTAGAGAGGTTAGGTTTGTTTTAGTGTACTCCAATCAAAGCCCCTACAACCACAAAAAGGAATGGAGTCATTAGCACTTATGGTTTGTAAATGGCACCCAGAATTATGTTGCACGAAGCACAATTTCACATCAATCTGGGTTCATTTGTGTGAAAACAAGGTCCAATCAGACTGAAACGTTACAGGAAGGTAGAATCTATTGAGTTGTAAGTGATCTGAACGTTTCATGATGATAGCACTTTCCTAAGGGGGTCAAACCATGTCCCAAAGGTCACCGGATCTGGTGTCAATTTAAAGAAGTAGTCCAGTTACACATTTGTGGGCTTATAACTTGGCTTCTGAATGTCCTAGAGAGATCAGGTTTGTTTTAATGTACTCCAATCAACAGCCCCTAAAACCACAAAAAGGAATGGAGTCATTAGCATTTATGGTTTGTAAATGGCACCCAGAATTATGTTGCACAAAGCACAATTTCCCATCATTCTGGGTTCATTTGTGTGAAAACAAGGTCCAATCAGGCTGAAATGTTGCAGGAAGGTAGAATGTATTGAGTTGTAAGTGATCTGAACGTTTCATGATGATAGCACTTTCCTAAGGGGGTCAAACCATGTCCCAAAGGTCACCGGATCTGGTGTCAATTTAAAGAAGTAGTCCAGTTACACATTTGTGGGCTCATAACTTGGCTTCTGAATGTCCTAGAGAGATCAGGTTTGTTTTTATGTACTCCAATCAACAGCCCCTACAAACACAAAAAGGAATGGAGTCATTAGCACTTATGGTTTGTAAATGTCACCCAGAATTATGTTGCACGATGCACAATTTCACATCATTCTGGGTCCATTTGTGTGAAAACAAGGTCCAATCAGGCTGAAACGCTACAAGAAGGTAGAATCTATTGAGTTGTAAGTGATCTGAACGTTTCAAGATGATCGCACATTCCTATAGGGGGTAAAACCATTTCCCAAAGGTCACCGGGCCTGGTGTCACTTTAAAGAAGTAGTCCAGTTACACCTTTGTGGGCTTATAACTTGGCTTCTGAATGTCCTAGAGAGGTTAGGTTTGTTTTAGTGTACTCCAATCAAAGCCCCTACAACCACAAAAAGGAATGGAGTCATTAGCACTTATGGTTTGTAAATGGCACCCAGAATTATGTTGCACGAAGCACAATTTCACATCAATCTGGGTTCATTTGTGTGAAAACAAGGTCCAATCAGGCTGAAACGTTACAGGAAGGTAGAATCTATTGAGTTGTAAGTGATCTGAACGTTTCATGATGATAGCACTTTCCTAAGGGGGTCAAACCATGTCCCAAAGGTCACCGGATCTGGTTTCAATTTAAAGAAGTAGTCCAGTTACACATTTGTGGGCTTATAACTTGGCTTCTGAATGTCCTAGAGAGATCAGGTTTGTTTTAATGTACTCCAATCAACAGCCCCTACAACCACAAAAAGGAATGGAGTCATTAGCATTTATGGTTTGTAAATGGCACCCAGAATTATGTTGCACAAAGCACAATTTCCCATCATTCTGGGTTCATTTGTGTGAAAACAAGGTCCAATCAGGCTGAAATGTTACAGGAAGGTAGAATGTATTGAGTTGTAAGTGATCTGAACGTTTCATGATGATAGCACTTTCCTAAGGGGGTCAAACCATGTCCCAAAGGTCACCGGATCTGGTGTCAATTTAAAGAAGTAGTCCAGTTACACATTTGTGGGCTCATAACTTGGCTTCTGAATGTCCTAGAGAGATCAGGTTTGTTTTTATGTACTCCAATCAACAGCCCCTACAAACACAAAAAGGAATGGAGTCATTAGCACTTATGGTTTGTAAATGTCACCCAGAATTATGTTGCACGATGCACAATTTCACATCATTCTGGGTCCATTTGTGTGAAAACAAGGTCCACTCAGGCTGAAACGCTACAAGAAGGTAGAATCTATTGAGTTGTAAGTGATCTGAACGTTTCAAGATGATCGCACATTCCTATAGGGGGTAAAACCATTTCCCAAAGGTCACCGGGCCTGGTGTCACTTTAAAGAAGTAGTCCAGTTACACCTTTGTGGGCTTATAACTTGGCTTCTGAATGTCCTAGAGAGGTTAGGTTTGTTTTAGTGTACTCCAATCAAAGCCCCTACAACCACAAAAAGGAATGGAGTCATTAGCACTTATGGTTTGTTAATGGCACCCAGAATTATGTTGCACGAAGCACAATTTCACATCAATCTGGGTTCATTTGTGTGAAAACAAGGTCCAATCAGGCTGAAACGTTACAGGAAGGTAGAATCTATTGAGTTGTAAGTGATCTGAACGCTTCATGATGATAGCACTTTCCTAAGGGGGTCAAACCATGTCCCAAAGGTCACCGGATCTGGTGTATATTTAAAGAAGCAGTCCAGTTACACATTTGTGGGCTTATAACTTGGCTTCTGAATGTCCTAGAGAGATCAGAATGTTTTAATGTACTCCAATCAACAGCCCCTACAACCACAAAAAGGAATGGAGATATTAGCACTTATGGTTTGTAAATGGCACCCAGAATTATGTTGCACGAAGCACAATTTCACATCATTCTGGGTTCATTTGTGTGAAAACAAGGTCCAATCAGGCTGAAACGTTACAGGAAGGTAGAATCTACTGAGTTGTAAGTGATCTGAACGTGTCATGATGATAGCACTTTCCTAATGGGGTCAAACCATGTCCCAAAGGTCACCGGAACTGGTTTCAATTTAAAGAAGTAGTCCAGTTACACATTTGTGGGCTTATAACTTGGCTTCTGAATGTCCTAGAGAGATCAGGTTTGTTTAAGCGTACTCCAATTAACAGACCCCATTACCCCAAAAAGGAACGGAGTCATTAGCACTTATGGTTTTTAAATGGCACCCAGAATTATGTTGCACGAAGCACAATTTCACATCATTCTGGGTTCATTTGTGTGAAAACAAGGTCCAATCAGGCTGAAACGTTACAGGAAGGTAGAATCTATTGAGTTGCAAGTGATCTGAACGTTTCATGATGATAGCACTTTCCTAAGGGGGTCAAACCATGTCCCAAAAGTCACCGGATCTGGTGTCAATTTAAAGAAGTAGTCCAGTTTCACATTTGTGGGCTTATAACTTGGCTTCTGAATGTCCTAGAGAGGTTAGTTTGTTTTAGTGTACTCCAATCAACAGCCCCTAAAACCACAAAAAGGAATGGAGTCATTAGCACTTATGGTTTGTAAATGGCACCCAGAATTATGTTGCACGAAGCACAATTTCACATCATTCTGGGTTCATTTGTGTGAAAACAAGGTCCAATCAGGCTGAAACGTTACAGGAAGGTAGAATCTATTGAGTTGTAAGTGATCTGAACGTTTCATGATGAAAGCACTTTCCTAAGGGGGTCAAACCATGTCCAAAAGTCACCGGATCTGGTGTCAATTTAAAGAAGTAGTCCAGTTTCACATTTGTGGGCTTATAACTTGGCTTCTGAATGTCCTAGAGAGGTTAGTTTGTTTTAGTGTACTCCAATCAACAGCCCCTAAAACCACAAAAAGGAATGGAGTCATTAGCACTTATGGTTTGTAAATGGCACCCAGAATTATGTTGCACGAAGCACAATTTCACATCATTCTGGGTTCATTTGTGTGAAAACAAGGTCCAATCAGGCTGAAACGTTACAGGAAGGTAGAATCTATTGAGTTGTAAGTGATCTGAACGTTTCATGATGACAGCACTTTCCTAAGGGGGTCAAACCATGTCCCAAAGGTCACCGGATCTGGTGTCAATTTAAAGAAGTAGTCCAGTTACACATTTGTGGGCTTATAACATGGCTTCTGAATGTCCTAGAGAGATCAGGTTTGTTTTAGTGTACTCCAATCAACAGCCCCTACAACCACAAAAAGGAATGGAGTCATTAGCACTTAAGGTTTGTAAATGGCACCCAGAATTATGTTGCACGAAGCACAATTTCACATCATTCTGGGTCCATTTGTGTGAAAACAAGGTCCAATCAGGCTGAAACGCTACAAGAAGGTAGAATCTATTGAGTTGTAAGTGATCTGAACGTTTCAAGATGATCGCTCATTCCTATAGGGGGTAAAACCATGTCCCAAAGTTCACCGGGCCTGGTGTCACTTTAAAGAAGTAGTCCAGTTACACCTTTGTGGGCTTATAACTTGGCTTCTGAATGTCCTAGAGAGGTTAGGTTTGTTTTAGTTTCTCCAATCAACAGCCCCTAAAACCACAAAAAGGAATGGAGTCATTAGCACTTATGGTTTGTAAATGGCACCCAGAATTATGTTGCACGAAGCACAATTTCACATCATTCTGGGTTCATTTGTGTGAAAAAAAGGTCCAATCAGGCTGAAACGTTACAGGAAGGTAGAATCTATTGAGTTGTAAGTGATCTGAACGTTTCAAGATGATCGCTCATTCCTATAGGGGGTAAAACCATGTCCCAAAGGTCACCGGGCCAAGTGTCACTTTAAAGAAGTAGTCCAGTTACATCTTTGTGTGTGGGCTTATAACTTGGCTTCTGAATGTCCTAGAGAGGTTAGGTTTGTTTTAGTGTACTCCAATCAACAGTCCCTACAACCACAAAAAGGAATGGAGTCATTAGCACTTATGGTTTGTAAATGGCACCCAGAATTATTTTGCACGAAGCACAATTTCACATCATTCTGGGTTCATTTGTGTGAAAACATGGTCCAATCATGCTAAAACGTTACTGGAAGCTAGAATCTACCATGTCCCAAAGGTCACCGGATCTGGTGTCACTTTAAAGAAGTAGTCCAGTTACACCTTTGTGGGCTTATAACTTGGCTTCTGAATGTCCTATAGAGGTCAGGTTTGTTTTAGTGTACTCCAATCAACAGCCCCTACAACCACAAAAAGGAATGGAGTCATTAGCACTTATGGTTTGTAAATGGCACCCAGAATTTTGTTGCACGAAGCACAATTTCACATCATTCTGGGTTCATTTGTGTGAAAACAAGGTCCAATCAGGCTGAAACGTTACTGGAAGCTAGAATCTTTTGAGTTGTAAGTGATCTGAACGTTTCATGATGATAGCGCTTTCCTAAGGGGGTCAAATCATGTCCCAAAGGTCACCGGATCTGGTGTCAATTTAAAGAAGTAGTCCAGTTACACATTTGTGGGCTTATAACTTGGCTTCTGAATGTCCTAGAGAGATCAGGTTTATTTTAGTGTACTCCAATCAACAGCCCCTACAACCACAAAAAGGAATGGAGTCATTAGCACTTATGGTTCTTAAATGGCACCCAGAATTATGCTGCACTAAGCACAATTTCACATGATTCTGGGTCAATTTGTGTGAAAACAAGGTCCAATCCGGCTGAAACGCTACAAGAAGGTAGAATCTATTGAGTTGTAAGTGATCTGAACGTTTCAAGATGATCGCACATTCCTATAGGGGGTCAAACCATGTCCCAAAGGTCACCGGGCCAAGTGTCACTTTAAAGAAGTAGTCCAGTTACATCTTTGTGTGTGGGCTTATAACTTGGCTTCTGAATGTCCTAGAGAGGTTAGGTTTGTTTTAGTGTACTCCAATCAACAGTCCCTACAACCACAAAAAGGAATGGAGTCATTAGCACTTATGGTTTGTAAATGGCACCCAGAATTATTTTGCACGAAGCACAATTTCACATCATTCTGGGTTCATTTGTGTGAAAACAAGGTCCAATCAGGCTGAGACGTTACTGGAAGCTAGAATCTACCATGTCCCAAAGGTCACCGGATCTGGTGTCACTTTAAAGAAGTAGTCCAGTTACACCTTTGTGGGCTTATAACTTGGCTTCTGAATGTCCTATAGAGGTCAGGTTTGTTTTAGTGTACTCCAATCAACAGCCCCTACAACCACAAAAAGGAATGGAGTCATTAGCACTTATGGTTTGTAAATGGCACCCAGAATTATGTTGCACGAAGCACAATTTCACATCATTCTGGGTCCATTTGTGTGAAAACAAGGTCCAGTCAGGCTGAAACGTTACAGGAAGGTAGAATCTATTGAGTTGTAAGTGATCTGAACGTTTCATGATGATAGCACTTTCCTAAGGGGGTCAAACCATGTCCCAAAGGTCACCGGATCTGGTGTCAATTTAAAGAAGTAGTCCAGTTACACATTTGTGGGCTTATAACTTGGCTTCTGAATGTCCTAGAGAGATCAGGTTTGTTTTAATGTACTCCAATCAACAGCCCCTACAACCACAAAAAGGAATGGAGTCATTAGCATTTATGGTTTGTAAATGGCACCCAGAATTATGTTGCACGAAGCACAATTTCACATCATTCTGGGTTCATTTGTGTGAAAACAAGGTCCAATCAGGCTGAAACGTTACAGGAAGGTAGAATCTATTTAGTTGTAAGTGATCTGAACGTTTCATGATGAAAGCCCTTTCCTAAGGGGATCAAACCATGTCCCAAAGGTCACCGGGCCTGGTGTCACTTTAAAGTAGTCCAGTTACACATTTGTGGGCTTATAACTTGGCTACTGAATATCCTAGAGAGGTCAGGTTTGTTTTAGTGTACTCCAATCAACAGCCCCTACAACCACAAAAAGGAATGGAGTCATTAGCACTTATGGTTTGTAAATGGCACCCAGAATTATGTTGCACGAAACACAATTTCACATCATTCTGGTTTCATTTGTGTGAAAACAAGGTCCAATCAGGCTGACACCTTACAGGAAGGTAGAATCTATTGAGTTGTAAGTGATCTGAACGTTTCATGATGATAGCACTTTCCTAAGGGGGTCAAACCATGTCCCAAAGGTCACCGGATCTGGTGTCAATTTAAAGAAGTAGTCCAGTTACTCATTTGTGGGCTTATAACTTGGCTTCTGAATGTCCTAGAGAGATCAGGGTTGTTTTAGTATACTCCAATTAACAGACCCCATTACCCCAAAAAGGAATGGAGTCATTAGCACTTATGGTATGTAAATGGCACCCAGAATTATGTTGCACGAAGCACAATTTCACATCATTCTTGGTTCATTTGTGTGAAAACAAGGTCCAATCAGGCTGAAACGTTACAGGAAGGTAGAATCTATTGAGTTGTAAGTGATCTGAACGTTTCATGATGATAGCACTTTCCTAAGGGGGTCAAACCATGTCCCAAAGGTCACCGGATCTGGTGTCAATTTAAAGAAGTAGTCCAGTTACACATTTGTTGGCTTATAACTTGGCTTCTGAATGTCCTAGAGAGATCAGGTTTGTTTTATTGTACTCCAATCAACAGCCCCTACAACCACAAAAAGGAATGGAGTCATTAGCACTTAAGGTTTGTAAATGGCACCCAGAATTATGTTGCACGAAGCACAATTTCACATCATTCTGGGTCAATTTGTGTGAAAACAAGGTCCAATCAGGCTGAAACGCTACAAGAAGGTAGAATCTATTGAGTTGTAAGTGATCTGAACGTTTCAAGATGATTGCACATTCCTATAGGGGGTCAAACCATGTCCCAAAGGTCACCGGGCCAAGTGTCACTTTAAAGAAGTAGTCCAGTTACATCTTTCTGTGTGGGCTTATAACTTGGCTTCTGAATGTCCTAGAGAGGTTAGGTTTGTTTTAGTGTACTGCAATCAACAGTCCCTACAACCACAAAAAGGAATGGAGTCATTAGCACTTATGGTTTGTAAATGGCACCCAGAATTATTTTGCACGAAGCACAATTTCACATCATTCTGGGTTCATTTGTGTGAAAACAAGGTCCAATCAGGCTGAAACGTTACTGGAAGCTAGAATCTACCATGTCCCAAAGGTCACCGGATCTGGTATCACTTTAAAGAAGTAGTCCAGTTACACCTTTGTGGGCTTATAACTTGGCTTCTGAATGTCCTATAGAGGTCAGGTTTGTTTTAGTGTACTCCAATCAACAGCCCCTACAACCACAAAAAGGAATGGAGTCATTAGCACTTATGGTTTGTAAATGGCACCCAGAATTATGTTGCACGAAGCACAATTTCACATCATTCTGGGTCCATTTGTGTGAAAACAAGGTCCAATCAGGCTGAAACGTTACAGGAAGGTAGAATCTATTGAGTTGTAAGTGATCTGAACGTTTCATTATGATAGCACTTTCCTAAGGGGTTCAAACCATGTCCCAAAGGTCACCGGATCTGGTGTCAATTTAAAGAAGTAGTCCAGTTACACATTTGTGGGCTTATACCTTGGCTTCTGAATGTCCTAGAGAGATCAGGTTTGTTTTAATGTACTCCAATCAACAGCCCCTACAACCACAAAAAGGAATGGAGTCATTAGCATTTATGGTTTGTAAATTGCACCCAGAATTATGTTGCACGAAGCACAATTTCACATCATTCTGGGCTCATTTGTGTGAAAACAAGGTCCCATCAGGCTGAAACGTTACAGGAAGGTAGAATCTATTTAGTTGTAAGTGATCTGAACGTTTCATGATGATAGCGCTTTCCTAAGGGGATCAAACCATGTCCCAAAGGTCACCGGGCCTGGTGTCACTTTAAAGAAGTAGTCCAGTTACACCTTTGTGGGCTTATAACTTGGCTACTGAATGTCCTAGAGAGGTCAGGTTTGTTTTAGTGTACTCCAATCAACAGCCCCTACAACCACAAAAAGGAATGGAGTCATTAGCACTTATGGTTTGTAAATGGCACCCAGAATTATGTTGCACGAAGCACAATTTCACATCATTCTGGGTCCATTTGTGTGAAAACAAGGTCCAATCAGGCTGAAACGTTACAGGAAGGTAGAATCTATTGAGTTGTAACTGATCTGAACGTTTCATGATGATAGCACTTTCCTAAGGGGGTCAAACCATGTCCCAAAGGTCACCGGATCTGGTGTCAATTTAAAGAAGTAGTCCAGTTACACCTTTGTGGGCTTATAACTTGGCTTCTGAATGTCCTAGAGAGATCAGGTTTGTTTTAATGTACTCCAATCAACAGCCCCTACAACCACAAAAAGGAATGGAGTCATTAGCATTTATGGTTTGTAAATGGCACCCAGAATTATGTTGCACGAAGCACAATTTCACATCATTCTGGGTCCATTTGTGTGAAAACAAGGTTCAATCAGGCTGAAACGTTACAAGAAGGTAGAATCTATTGAGTTGTAAGTGATCTGAACGTTTCAAGATGATCGCACATTCCTATAGGGGGTCAAACCATGTCCCAAAGGTCACTGGGCCTGGTGTCACTTTAAAGAAGTAGTCCAGTTACACCTTTGTGGGCTTATAACTTGGCTTCTGAATGCCCTAGAGAGGTCAGGTTTGTTTTATTGTACTCCAATCAACAGCCCCTACAACCACAAAAAGGAATGGAGTCATTAGCACTTATGGTTTGTAAATGGCATCCAGAATTATGTTGCACGAAGCACAATTTCACATCATTCTGGGTCCATTTGTGTGAAAACAAGGTTCAATCAGGCTGAAACGTTACAAGAAGGTAGAATCTATTGAGTTGTAAGTGTTCTGAACGTTTCATGATGATAGCACTTTCCTAAGGGGGTCTAACCTTGTCCCAAAGGTCACCGGATCTGGTGTCAATTTAAAGAAGTAGTCCAGTTACTCATTTGTGGGCTTATAACTTGGCTTCTGAATGTCCTAGAGAGATCAGGGTTGTTTTAGTATACTCCAATCAACAGCCCCTACAACCACAAAAAGGAATGGAGTCATTAGCGCTTATGGTTTTTAAATGGCACCCAGAATTATGTTGCACGAAGCACAATTTCACATCATTCTGGGTTAATTTGTGTGAAAACAAGGTCCAAACAGGCTGAAATGTTACAGGAAGGTAGAATCTATTGAGTTGTAAGTGATCTGAACGTTTCAAGATGATCGCTCATTCCTATAGGGGGTAAAACCATGTCCCAAAGGTCACCGGGCCTGGTGTCACTTTAAAGAAGTAGTCCAGTTACACCTTTGTGGGCTTATAACTTGGCTTCTGAATGTCCTAGAGAGGTTAGGTTTGTTTTAGTGTTCTCCAATCAACAGCCCCTACAACCACAAAAAGGAATGGAGTCATTAGCACTTATGGTTTGTAAATGGCACCCAGAATTATGTTGCACGAAGCACAATTTCACATCATTCTGGGTCCATTTGTGTGAAAACAAGGTCCAATCAGGCTGAAACGTTACAGGAAGGTAGAATCTATTGAGTTGTAACTGATCTGAACGTTTCATGATGATAGCACTTTCCTAAGGGGGTCAAACCATGTCCCAAAGGTCACCGGATCTGGTGTCAATTTAAACAAGTAGTCCAGTTACACCTTTGTGGGCTTATAACTTGGCTTCTGAATGTCCTAGAGAGATCAGGTTTGTTTTAATGTACTCCAATCAACAGCCCCTACAACCACAAAAAGGAATGGAGTCATTAGCATTTATGGTTTGTAAATGGCACCCAGAATTATGTTGCACGAAGCACAATTTCACATCATTCTGGGTCCATTTGTGTGAAAACAAGGTTCAATCAGGCTGAAACGTTACAAGAAGGTAGAATCTATTGAGTTGTAAGTGATCTGAACGTTTCAAGATGATCGCACATTCCTATAGGGGGTCAAACCATGTCCCAAGGTCACTGGGCCTGGTGTCACTTTAAAGAAGTAGTCCAGTTACACCTTTGTGGGCTTATAACTTGGCTTCTGAATGCCCTAGAGAGGTCAGGTTTGTTTTAGTGTACTCCAATCAACAGCCCCTACAACCACAAAAAGGAATGGAGTCATTAGCACTTATGGTTTGTAATTGGCACCCAGAATTATGTTGCACGAAGCACAATTTCACATCATTCTGGGTCCATTTGTGTGAAAACAAGGTCCAATCAGGCTGAAACGTTACAGGAAGGTAGAATCTATTGAGTTGTAAGTGATCTGATCGTTTCATGATGATAGCGCTTTCCTAAGGGGATCAAACCATGTCCCAAAGGTCACCGGATCTGGTGTCAATTTAAAGAAGTAGTCCAGTTACACATTTGTGGGCTTATAACTTGGCTTCTGAATGTCCTAGAGAGATCAGGTTTGTTTTAGTGTACTCCAATCAACAGCCCCTACAAACACAAAAGGAATGGAGTCATTAGCACTTATGGTTTGTAAATGGCACCCAGAATTATGTTGCACGAAGCACAATTTCACATCATTCTGGGTCCATTTGTGTGAAAACAAGGTTCAATCAGGCTGAAACGTTACAAGAAGGTAGAATCTATTGAGTTGTAAGTGATCTGAACATTTCAAGATGATCGCACATTCCTATAGGGGGTCAAACCATGTCCCAAAGGACACTGGGCCTGGTGTCACTTTAAAGAAGTAGTCCAGTTACACCTTTGTGGGCTTATAACTTGGCTTCTGAATGCCCTAGAGAGGTCAGGTTTGTTTTAGTGTACTCCAATCAACAGCCCCTACAACCACAAAAAGGAATGGAGTCATTAGCACTTATGGTTTGTAAATGGCACCCAGAATTATGTTGCACGAAGCACAATTTCACATCATTCTGGGTCCATTTGTGTGAAAACAAGGTTCATTCAGGCTGAAACGTTACAAGAAGGTAGAATCTATTGAGTTCTAAGTGATCTGAACGTTTCATGATGATAGCACTTTCCTAAGGGGGTCTAACCATGTCCCAAAGGTCACCGGATCTGGTGTCAATTTAAAGTAGTCCAGTTACTCATTTGTGGGCTTATAACTTGGCTTCTGAATGTCCTAGAGAGATCAGGGTTGTTTTAGTATACTCCAATCAACAGCCCCTACAACCACAAAAAGGAATGGAGTCATTAGCGCTTATGGTTTTTAAATGGCACCCAGAATTATGTTGCACGAAGCACAATTTCACATCATTCTGGGTTAATTTGTGTGAAAACAAGGTCCAAACAGGCTGAAATGTTACAGGAAGGTAGAATCTATTGAGTTGTAAGTGATCTGAACGTTTCAAGATGATCGCTCATTCCTATAGGGGGTAAAACCATGTCCCAAAGGTCACCGGGCCTGGTGTCACTTTAAAGAAGTAGTCCAGTTACACCTTTGTGGGCTTATAACTTGGCTTCTGAATGTCCTAGAGAGGTTAGGTTTGTTTTAGTGTACTCCAATCAACAGCCCCTACAACCACAAAAAGGAATGGAGTCATTAGCACTTATGGTTTGTAAATGGCACCCAGAATTATGTTGCACGAAGCACAATTTCACATCATTCTGGGTCCATTTGTGTGAAAACAAGGTCCAATCAGGCTGAAACGTTACAGGAAGGTAGAATCTATTGAGTTGTAAGTGATCTGAACGTTTCATGATGATAGCACTTTCCTAAGGGGGTCAAACCATGTCCCAAAGGTCACCGGATCTGGTGTCAATTTAAAGAAGTAGTCCAGTTACACATTTGTGGGCTTATAACTTGGCTTCTGAATGTCATAGAGAGATCAGGTTTATTTTAGTGTACTCCAATCAACAGCCCCTACAACCAGAAAAAGGAATGGAGTCATTAGCACTTTTGGTTTTTAAATGGCACCCAGAATTATGTTGCACGAAGCACAATTTCACATCATTCTGGGTCCATTTGTGTGAAAACAAGGTCCAATCAGGCTGAAACGTTACAGGAAGGTAGAATCTATTGAGTTGTAACTGATCTGAACATTTCATGATGATAGCACTTTCCTAAGGGGGTCAAACCATGTCCCAAAGGTCACTGGATCTGGTGTCAATTTAAAGAAGTAGTCCAGTTACACATTTGTGGGCTTATAACTTGGCTTCTGAATGTCCTAGAGAGATCAGGTTTGTTTTAATGTACTCCAATCAACAGCCCCTACAACCACAAAAAGGAATGGAGTCATTAGCACTTATGGTTTGTAAGTGGCACCCAGAATTATGTTGCACAAAGCACAATTTCACATCATTCTGGGTCAATTTGTGTGAAAACAAGGTCCAATCCGGCTGAAACGCTACAAGAAGGTAGAATCTATTGAGTTGTAAGTGATCTGAACGTTTCAAGATGATCGCTCATTCCTATAGGGGGTCAAACCATGTCCAAAAGGTCACCGGATCTGGTGTCAATTTAAAGAAGTAGTCCCGTTACACATTTGTGGGCTTATAACTTGACTTCTGAATGTCCTAGAGAGATCAGGTTTGTTTTAGTGTACTCCAATCAAAAGCCCCTACAACCACAAAAAGGAATGGAGTCATTAGCACTTAAGGTTTGTAAATGGCACCCAGAATTATGTTGCACGAAGCACAATTTCACATCATTCTGGGTCCATTTGTGTGAAAACAAGGTCCAATCAGGCTGAAACGCTACAAGAAGGTAGAATCTATTGAGTTGTAAGTGATCTGAATGTTTCAAGATGATCGCTCATTCCTATAGGGGGTAAAACCATGTCCCAAAGGTCACCGGGCCTGGTGTCACTTTAAAGAAGTAGTCCAGTTACACCTTTGTGGGCTTATAACTTGGCTTCTGAATGTCCTAGAGAGGTTAGGTTTGTTTTAGTGTTCTCCAATCAACAGCCCCTACAACCACAAAAAGGAATGGAGTCATTAGCACTTATGGTTTGCAAATGGCACCCAGAATTATGTTGCACGAAGCACAATTTCACATCATTCTGGGTTCATTTGTGTGAAAACAAGGTCCAATCAGGCTGAAACGTTACAGGAAGGTAGAATCTATTGAGTTGTAAGTGATCTGAATGTTTCATGACGATAGCACTTTCCTAAGGGGGTCAAACCATGTCCCAAAGGTCTCCGGATCTGGTGTCAATTTAAAGTAGTAGTCCAGTTACACATTTGTGGGCTTATAGCTTGACTTCTGAATGTCCTAGAGAGATCAGGTTTGTTTCAATGTACTCCAATCAACAGCCCCTACAACCACAAAAAGGAATGGAGTCATTAGAACTTATGGTTTGTAAATGGCACCCAGAATTATGTTGCACGAAGCACAATTTCACATCATTCTGGGTCCATTTGTGTGAAAACAAGGTCCAATCAGGCTGAAACGCTACAAGAAGGTAGAATCTATTGAGTTGTAAGTGATCTGAACGTTTCAAGATGATCGCACATTCCTATAGGGGGTCAAACCATGTCCCAAAGGTCACCGGGCCTGGTGTCACTTTAAAGAAGTAGTCCAGTTACACCTTTGTGGGCTTATAACTTGGCTTCTGAATGTCCTAGAGAGGTCAGGTTTGTTTTAGTGTACTCCAATCAACAGCCCCTACAACCACAAAAAGGAATGGAGTCATTAGCACTTATGGTTTGTAAATGGCACCCAGAATTATGTTGCACGAAGCACAATTTCACATCATTCTGGGTCCATTTGTGTGAAAACAAGGTCCAATCAGGCTGAAACGTTACAAGAAGGTAGAATCTATTGAGTTGTAAGTGATCTGAACGTTTCATGATGATCTCAAATTCCTATAGGGGGTCAAATTATGTCCCAAAGGTCACCGGGCCTGGTGTCACTTTAAAGAAGTAGTCCAGTTACACCTTTGTGGGCTTATAACTTGGCTTCTGAATGTCCTATAGAGGTCAGGTTTGTTTTAGTGTACTCCAATCAACAGCCCCTACAACCACAAAAAGGAATGGAGTCATTAGCACTTATGGTTTGTAAATGGCACCCAGAATTATGTTGCATGAAGCACAATTTCACATCATTCTGGGTTCATTTGTGTGAAAACAAGGTCCAATCAGGCTGAAACGCTACAAGAAGGTAGAATCTATTGAGTTGTAAGTGATCTGAACGTTTCAAGATGATCGCACATTCCTTTAGGGGGTAAAACCATGTCCCAAAGGTCACCGGGCCTTGTGTCACTTTAAAGAAGTTGTCCAGTTACACTTTTGTGGGCTTATAACTTGGCTTCTGAATGTCCTAGAGAGGTCAGGTTTGTTTTAGTGTACTCCAATCAACAGCCCCTACAACCACAAAAAGGAATGGAGTCATTAGCACTTATGGTTTGTAAATGGCACCCAGAATTATGTTGCACGAAGCACAATTTCACATCATTCTGGGTCCATTTGTTTGAAAACAAGGTCCAATCAGGCTGAAACGTTACAAGAAGGTAGAATCTATTGAGTTGTAAGTGATCTGAACGTTTCATGATGATCTCAAATTACTATAGGGGGTCAAACCATGTCCCAAAGGTCACCGGGCCTGGTGTCACTTTAAAGAAGTAGTCCAGTTACACCTTTGTGGGCTTATAACTTGGTTTCTGAATGTCCTATAGAGGTCAGGTTTGTTTTAGTGTACTCCAATCAACAGCCCCTACAACCACAAAAAGGAATGGAGTCATTAGCACTTATGGTTTGTAAATGGCACCCAGAATTATGTTGCACGAAGCACAATTTCACATCATTCTGGGTCCATTTGTGTGAAAACAAGGTCCAATCAGGCTGAAACGTTACAGGAAGGTAGAATCTATTGAGTTGTAAGTGATCTGAACGTTTCATGATGATAGCACTTTCCTAAGGGGGTCAAACCATGTCCCAAAGGTCACCGGATCTGGTGTCAATTTAAAGAAGTAGTCCAGTTACACATTTGTGGGCTTATAACTTGGCTTCTGAATGTCCTAGAGAGATCAGGTTTGTTTTAATGTACTCCAATCAACAGCCCCTACAACCACAAAAAGGAATGGAGTCATTAGCATTTATGGTTTGTAAATGGCACCCAGAATTATGTTGCACGAAGCACAATTTCACATCATTCTGGGTTCATTTGTGTGAAAACAAGGTCCAATCAGGCTGAAACGTTACAGGAAGGTAGAATCTATTTAGTTGTAAGTGATCTGAACGTTTCATGATGATAGTGCTTTCCTAAGGGGATCCAACCATGTCCCAAAGGTCACCGGGCCTGGTGTCACTTTAAAAAAGTAGTCCAGTTACACATTTGTGGGCTTATAACTTGGCTACTGAATGTCCTAGAGAGGTCAGGTTTGTTTTAGTGTACTCCAATCAACAGCCCCTACAACCACAAAAAGGAATGGAGTCATTAGCACTTATGGTTTGTAAATGGCACCCAGAATTATGTTGCACGAAGCACAATTTCACATCATTCTGGGTCCATTTGTGTGAAAACAAGGTCCAATCAGGCTGAAACGTTACAGGAAGGTAGAATCTATTGAGTTGTAAGTGATCTGAACGTTTCATGATGATAGCGCTTTCCTAAGGGGATCAAACCATGTCCCAAAGGTCACCGGATCTGTTGTCAATTTAAAGAAGTAGTCCAGTTACACATTTGTGGGCTTATAACTTGGCTTCTGAATGTCCTAGAGAGATCAGGTTTGTTTTAGTGTACTCCAATCAACAGCCCCTACAACCACAAAAGGAATGGAGTCATTAGCACTTATGGTTTGTAAATGGCACCCAGAATTATGTTGCACGAAGCACAATTTCACATCATTCTGGGTCCATTTGTGTGAAAACAAGGTTCAATCAGGCTGAAACGTTACAAGAAGGTAGAATCTATTGAGTTGTAAGTGATCTGAACGTTTCATGATGATCGCACATTCCTATAGGGGGTCAAACCATGTCCCAAAGGTCACCGGGCCTGGTGTCACTTTAAAGAAGTAGTCCAGTTACACCTTTGTGGGCTTATAACTTGGCTTCTGAATGTCCTAGAGAGGTCAGGTTTGTTTTAGTGTACTCCAATCAACAGCCCCTACAACCACAAAAAGGAATGGAGTCATTAGCACTTATGGTTTGTAAATGGCACCCAGAATTATGTTGCACGAAGCACAATTTCACATCATTCTGGGTTCATTTGTGTGAAAACAAGGTCCAATCAGGCTGACACCTTACAGGAAGGTAGAATCTATTGAGTTGTAAGTGATCTGAACGTTTCATGATGATAGCACTTTCCTAAGGGGGTCTAACCATGTCCCAAAGGTCACCGGATCTGGTGTCAATTTAAAGAAGTAGTCCAGTTACTCATTTGTGGGCTTATAACTTGGCTTCTGAATGTCCTAGAGAGATCAGGGTTGTTTTAGTATACTCCAATCAACAGCCCCTACAACCACAAAAAGGAATGGAGTCATTAGCGCTTATGGTTTTTAAATGGCACCCAGAATTATGTTGCACGAAGCACAATTTCACATAATTCTGGGTTCATTTGTGTGAAAACAAGGTCCAATCAGGCTGAAACGTTACAGGAAGGTAGAATCTATTGAGTTGTAAGTGATCTGAACGTTTCATGATGATAGCACTTTCCTAAGGGGGTCAAACCATGTCCCAAAGGTCACCGGATCTGGTGTCAATTTAAAGAAGTAGTCCAGTTACACATTTGTGGGCTTATAACTTGGCTTCTGAATGTCCTAGAGAGATCAGGTTTGTTTTAATGTACTCCAATCAACAGCCCCTACAACCACAAAAAGGAATGGAGTCATTAGCACTTATGGTTTGTAAGTGGCACCCAGAATTATGTTGCACGAAGCACAATTTCACATCATTCTGGGTCAATTTGTGTGAAAACAAGGTCCAATCAGGCTGAAACGCTACAAGAAGGTAGAATCTATTGAGTTGTAAGTGATCTGAACATTTCAAGATGATCGCTCATTCCTATAGGGGGTAAAACCATGTCCCAAAGGTCACCGGGCCTGGTGTCACTTTAAAGAAGTAGTCCAGTTACACCTTTGTGGGCTTATAACTTGGCTTCTGAATGTCCTAGAGAGGTTAGGTTTGTTTTAGTGTTCTCCAATCAACAGCCCCTACAACCACAAAAAGGAATGGAGTCATTAGCACTTATGGTTTGTAAATGGCACCCAGAATTATGTTGCATGAAGCACAATTTCACATCATTCTGGGTTCATTTGTGTGAAAACAAGGTCCAATCAGGCTGAAACGCTACAAGAAGGTAGAATCTATTGAGTTGTAAGTGATCTGAACGTTTCAAGATGATCGCACATTCCTTTAGGGGGTAAAACCATGTCCCAAAGGTCACCGGGCCTGGTGTCACTTTAAAGAAGTTGTCCAGTTACACTTTTGTGGGCTTATATCTTGGCTTCTGAATGTCCTAGAGAGGTCAGGTTTGTTTTAGTGTACTCCAATCAACAGCCCCTACAACCACAAAAAGGAATGGAGTCATTAGCACTTATGGTTTGTAAATGGCACCCAGAATTATGTTGCACGAAGCACAATTTCACATCATTCTGGGTCCATTTGTGTGAAAACAAGGTCCAATCAGGCTGAAACGTTACAAGAAGGTAGAATCTATTGAGTTGTAAGTGATCTGAACGTTTCATGATGATCTCAAATTACTATAGGGGGTCAAACCATGTCCCAAAGGTCACCGGGCCTGGTGTCACTTTAAAGAAGTAGTCCAGTTACACCTTTGTGGGCTTATAACTTGGTTTCTGAATGTCCTATAGAGGTCAGGTTTGTTTTAGTGTACTCCAATCAACAGCCCCTACAACCACAAAAAGGAATGGAGTCATTAGCACTTATGGTTTGTAAATGGCACCCAGAATTATGTTGCACGAAGCACAATTTCACATCATTCTGGGTCCATTTGTGTGAAAACAAGGTCCAATCAGGCTGAAACGTTACAGGAAGGTAGAATCTATTGAGTTGTAAGTGATCTGAACGTTTCATGATGATAGCGCTTTCCTAAGGGGATCAAACCATGTCCCAAAGGTCACCGGATCTGTTGTCAATTTAAAGAAGTAGTCCAGTTACACATTTGTGGGCTTATAACTTGGCTTCTGAATGTCCTAGAGAGATCAGGTTTGTTTTAGTGTACTCCAATCAACAGCCCCTACAACCACAAAAGGAATGGAGTCATTAGCACTTATGGTTTGTAAATGGCACCCAGAATTATGTTGCACGAAGCACAATTTCACATCATTCTGGGTCCATTTGTGTGAAAACAAGGTTCAATCAGGCTGAAACGTTACAAGAAGGTAGAATCTATTGAGTTGTAAGTGATCTGAACGTTTCATGATGATCGCACATTCCTATAGGGGGTCAAACCATGTCCCAAAGGTCACCGGGCCTGGTGTCACTTTAAAGAAGTAGTCCAGTTACACCTTTGTGGGCTTATAACTTGGCTTCTGAATGTCCTAGAGAGGTCAGGTTTGTTTTAGTGTACTCCAATCAACAGCCCCTACAACCACAAAAAGGAATGGAGTCATTAGCACTTATGGTTTGTAAATGGCACCCAGAATTATGTTGCACGAAGCACAATTTCACATCATTCTGGGTTCATTTGTGTGAAAACAAGGTCCAATCAGGCTGACACCTTACAGGAAGGTAGAATCTATTGAGTTGTAAGTGATCTGAACGTTTCATGATGATAGCACTTTCCTAAGGGGGTCTAACCATGTCCCAAAGGTCACCGGATCTGGTGTCAATTTAAAGAAGTAGTCCAGTTACTCATTTGTGGGCTTATAACTTGGCTTCTGAATGTCCTAGAGAGATCAGGGTTGTTTTAGTATACTCCAATCAACAGCCCCTACAACCACAAAAAGGAATGGAGTCATTAGCGCTTATGGTTTTTAAATGGCACCCAGAATTATGTTGCACGAAGCACAATTTCACATAATTCTGGGTTCATTTGTGTGAAAACAAGGTCCAATCAGGCTGAAACGTTACAGGAAGGTAGAATCTATTGAGTTGTAAGTGATCTGAACGTTTCATGATGATAGCACTTTCCTAAGGGGGTCAAACCATGTCCCAAAGGTCACCGGATCTGGTGTCAATTTAAAGAAGTAGTCCAGTTACACATTTGTGGGCTTATAACTTGGCTTCTGAATGTCCTAGAGAGATCAGGTTTGTTTTAATGTACTCCAATCAACAGCCCCTACAACCACAAAAAGGAATGGAGTCATTAGCACTTATGGTTTGTAAGTGGCACCCAGAATTATGTTGCACGAAGCACAATTTCACATCATTCTGGGTCAATTTGTGTGAAAACAAGGTCCAATCAGGCTGAAACGCTACAAGAAGGTAGAATCTATTGAGTTGTAAGTGATCTGAACATTTCAAGATGATCGCTCATTCCTATAGGGGGTAAAACCATGTCCCAAAGGTCACCGGGCCTGGTGTCACTTTAAAGAAGTAGTCCAGTTACACCTTTGTGGGCTTATAACTTGGCTTCTGAATGTCCTAGAGAGGTTAGGTTTGTTTTAGTGTTCTCCAATCAACAGCCCCTACAACCACAAAAAGGAATGGAGTCATTAGCACTTATGGTTTGTAAATGGCACCCAGAATTATGTTGCATGAAGCACAATTTCACATCATTCTGGGTTCATTTGTGTGAAAACAAGGTCCAATCAGGCTGAAACGCTACAAGAAGGTAGAATCTATTGAGTTGTAAGTGATCTGAACGTTTCAAGATGATCACACATTCCTTTAGGGGGTAAAACCATGTCCCAAAGGTCACCGGGCCTGGTGTCACTTTAAAGAAGTTGTCCAGTTACACTTTTGTGGGCTTATATCTTGGCTTCTGAATGTCCTAGAGAGGTCAGGTTTGTTTTAGTGTACTCCAATCAACAGCCCCTACAACCACAAAAAGGAATGGAGTCATTAGCACTTATGGTTTGTAAATGGCACCCAGAATTATGTTGCACGAAGCACAATTTCACATCATTCTGGGTCCATTTGTGTGAAAACAAGGTCCAATCAGGCTGAAACGTTACAAGAAGGTAGAATCTATTGAGTTGTAAGTGATCTGAACGTTTCATGATGATCTCAAATTACTATAGGGGGTCAAACCATGTCCCAAAGGTCACCGGGCCTGGTGTCACTTTAAAGAAGTAGTCCAGTTACACCTTTGTGGGCTTATAACTTGGTTTCTGAATGTCCTATAGAGGTCAGGTTTGTTTTAGTGTACTCCAATCAACAGCCCCTACAACCACAAAAAGGAATGGAGTCATTAGCACTTATGGTTTGTAAATGGCACCCAGAATTATGTTGCACGAAGCACAATTTCACATCATTCTGGGTCCATTTGTGTGAAAACAAGGTCCAATCAGGCTGAAACGTTACAGGAAGGTAGAATCTATTGAGTTGTAAGTGATCTGAACGTTTCATGATGATAGCACTTTCCTAAGGGGGTCAAACCATGTCCCAAAGGTCACCGGATCTGGTGTCAATTTAAAGAAGTAGTCCAGTTACACATTTGTGGGCTTATAACTTGGCTTCTGAATGTCCTAGAGAGATCAGGTTTGTTTTAATGTACTCCAATCAACAGCCCCTACAACCACAAAAAGGAATGGAGTCATTAGCATTTATGGTTTGTAAATGGCACCCAGAATTATGTTGCACGAAGCACAATTTCACATCATTCTGGGTTCATTTGTGTGAAAACAAGGTCCAATCAGGCTGAAACGTTACAGGAAGGTAGAATCTATTTAGTTGTAAGTGATCTGAACGTTTCATGATGATAGCGCTTTCCTAAGGGGATCCAACCATGTCCCAAAGGTCACCGGGCCTGGTGTCACTTTAAAAAAGTAGTCCAGTTACACATTTGTGGGCTTATAACTTGGCTACTGAATGTCCTAGAGAGGTCAGGTTTGTTTTAGTGTACTCCAATCAACAGCCCCTACAACCACAAAAAGGAATGGAGTCATTAGCACTTATGGTTTGTAAATGGCACCCAGAATTATGTTGCACGAAGCACAATTTCACATCATTCTGGGTCCATTTGTGTGAAAACAAGGTCCAATCAGGCTGAAACGTTACAGGAAGGTAGAATCTATTGAGTTGTAAGTGATCTGAACGTTTCATGATGATAGCGCTTTCCTAAGGGGATCAAACCATGTCCCAAAGGTCACCGGATCTGTTGTCAATTTAAAGAAGTAGTCCAGTTACACATTTGTGGGCTTATAACTTGGCTTCTGAATGTCCTAGAGAGATCAGGTTTGTTTTAGTGTACTCCAATCAACAGCCCCTCAAACCACAAAAAGGAATGGAGTCATTAGCACTTATGGTTTGTAAATGGCACCCAGAATTATGTTGCACGAAGCACAATTTCACATCATTCTGGGTCCATTTGTGTGAAAACAAGGTTCAATCAGGTTGAAACGTTACAAGAAGGTAGAATCTATTGAGTTGTAAGTGATCTGAACGTTTCATGATGATCGCACATTCCTATAGGGGGTCAAACCATGCCCCAAAGGTCACCGGGCCTGGTGTCACTTTAAAGAAGTAGTCCAGTTACACCTTTGTGGGCTTATAACTTGGCTTCTGAATGTCCTAGAGAGGTCAGGTTTGTTTTAGTGTACTCCAATCAACAGCCCCTACAACCACAAAAAGGAATGGAGTCATTAGCACTTATGGTTTGTAAATGGCACCCAGAATTATGTTGCACGAAGCACAATTTCACATCATTCTGGGTTCATTTGTGTGAAAACAAGGTCCAATCAGGCTGACACCTTACAGGAAGGTAGAATCTATTGAGTTGTAAGTGATCTGAACGTTTCATGATGATAGCACTTTCCTACGGGGGTCTAACCATGTCCCAAAGGTCACCGGATCTGGTGTCAATTTAAAGAAGTAGTCCAGTTACTCATTTGTGGGCTTATAACTTGGCTTCTGAATGTCCTAGAGAGATCAGGGTTGTTTTAGTATACTCCAATCAACAGCCCCTACAACCACAAAAAGGAATGGAGTCATTAGCGCTTATGGTTTTTAAATGGCACCCAGAATTATGTTGCACGAAGCACAATTTCACATCATTCTGGGTTCATTTGTGTGAAAACAAGGTCCAATCAGGCTGAAACGTTACAGGAAGGTAGAATCTATTGAGTTGTAAGTGATCTGAACGTTTCAAGATGATCGCTCATTCCTATAGGGGGTCAAACCATGTCCCAAAGGTCACCGGGCCTGGTGTCACTTTAAAGAAGTAGTCCAGTTACACCTTTGTGGGCTTATAACTTGGCTTCTGAATGTCCTAGAGAGGTTAGGTTTGTTTTAGTGTTCTCCAATCAACAGCCCCTACAACCACAAAAAGGAATGGAGTCATTAGCACTTATGGTTTGTAAATGGCACCCAGAATTATGTTGCACGAAGCACAATTTCACATCATTCTGGGTTCATTTGTGTGAAAACAAGGTCCAATCAGGCTGAAACGTTACAGGAAGGTAGAATCTATTGAGTTGTAAGTGATCTGAACGTTTCATGATGATAGCACTTTCCTAAGGGGGTCAAACCATGTCCCAAAGGTCACCGGATCTGGTGTCAATTTAAAGAAGTAGTCCAGTTACACATTTGTGGGCTTATAACTTGGCTTCTGAATGTCCTAGAGAGATCAGGTTTGTTTTAATGTACTCCAATCAACAGCCCCTACAACCACAAAAAGGAATGGAGTCATTAGCACTTATGGTTTGTAAGTGGCACCCAGAATTATGTTGCACGAAGCACAATTTCACATCATTCTGGGTCAATTTGTGTGAAAACAAGGTCCAATCAGGCTGAAACGCTACAAGAAGGTAGAATCTATTGAGTTGTAAGTGATCTGAACATTTCAAGATGATCGCTCATTCCTATAGGGGGTAAAACCATGTCCCAAAGGTCACCGGGCCTGGTGTCACTTTAAAGAAGTAGTCCAGTTACACCTTTGTGGGCTTATAACTTGGCTTCTGAATGTCCTAGAGAGGTTAGGTTTGTTTTAGTGTTCTCCAATCAACAGCCCCTACAACCACAAAAAGGAATGGAGTCATTAGCACTTATGGTTTGTAAATGGCACCCAGAATTATGTTGCGCGAAGCACAATTTCACATCATTCTGGGTTCATTTGTGTGAAAACAAGGTCCAATCAGGCTGAAACGTTACAGGAAGGTAGAATCTATTGAGTTGTAAGTGATCTGAATGTTTCATGATGATAGCACTTTCCTAAGGGGGTCAAACCATGTCCCAAAGGTCACCGGATCTGGTGTCAATTTAAAGTAGTAGTCCAGTTACACATTTGTGGGCTTATAACTTGGCTTCTGAATGTCCTAGAGAGGTCAGGTTTGTTTTAGTGTACTCCAGTCAACAGCCCCTACAACCACAAAAAGGAATGGAGTCATTAGCACTTATGGTTTGTAAATGGCACCCAGAATTATGTTGCACGAAGCACAATTTCACATCATTCTGGGTCCATTTGTGTGAAAACAAGGTCCAATCAGGCTGAAACGTTACAAGAAGGTAGAATCTATTGAGTTGTAAGTGATCTGAACGTTTCATGATGATCTCAAATTCCTATAGGGGGTCAAACCATGTCCCAAAGGTCACCGGGCCTGGTGTCACTTTAAAGAAGTAGTCCAGTTACACCTTTGTGGGCTTATAACTTGGCTTCTGAATGTCCTATAGAGGTCAGGTTTGTTTTAGTGTACTCCAATCAACAGCCCCTACAACCACAAAAAGGAATGGAGTCATTAGCACTTATGGTTTGTAAATGGCACCCAGAATTATGTTGCACGAAGCACAATTTCACATCATTCTGGGTCCATTTGTGTGAAAACAAGGTCCAATCAGGCTGAAACGCTACAAGAAGGTAGAATCTATTGAGTTGTAAGTGATCTGAACGTTTCAAGATGATCGCACATTCCTATAGGGGGTAAAACCATGTCCCAAAGGTCACCGGGCCTGGTGTCACTTTAAAGAAGTTGTCCACTTACACCTTTGTGGGCTTATAACTTGGCTTCTGAATGTCCCAGAGAGGTCAGTTTTGTTTTAGTGTACTCCAATCAACAGCCCCTACAACCACAAAAAGGAATGGAGTCATTAGCACTTATGGTTTGTAAATGGCACCCAGAATTATGTTGCACGAAGCACAATTTCACATCATTCTGGGTCCATTTGTGTGAAAACAAGGTCCAATCAGGCTGAAACGTTACAAGAAGGTAGAATCTATTGAGTTGTAAGTGATCTGAACGTTTCATGATGATCTCAAATTCCTATAGGGGGTCAAACCATGTCCCAAAGGTCACCGGGCCTGGTGTCACTTTAAAGAAGTAGTCCAGTTACACCTTTGTGGGCTTATAACTTGGCTTCTGAATGTCCTATAGAGGTCAGGTTTGTTTTAGTGTACTCCAATCAACAGCCCCTACAACCACAAAAAGGAATGGAGTCATTAGCATTTATGGTTTGTAAATGGCACCCAGAATTATGTTGCACGAAGCACAATTTCACATCATTCTGGGTTCATTTGTGTGAAAACAAGGTCCAATCAGGCTGAAACGTTACAGGAAGGTAGAATCTATTTAGTTGTAAGTGATCTGAACGTTTCATGATGATAGCGCTTTCCTAAGGGGATCCAACCATGTCCCAAAGGTCACCGGGCCTGGTGTCACTTTAAAGAAGTAGTCCAGTTACACATTTGTGGGCTTATAACTTGGCTACTGAATGTCCTAGAGAGGTCAGGTTTGTTTTAGTGTACTCCAATCAACAGCCCCTACAACCACAAAAAGGAATGGAGTCATTAGCACTTATGGTTTGTAAATGGCACCCAGAATTATGTTGCACGAAACACAATTTCACATCATTCTGGGTCCATTTGTGTGAAAACAAGGTCCAATCAGGCTGAAACGTTACAGGAAGGTAGAATCTATTGAGTTGTAAGTGATCTGAACGTTTCATGATGATAGCGCTTTCCTAAGGGGATCAAACCATGTCCCAAAGGTCACCGGATCTGGTGTCAATTTAAAGAAGTAGTCCAGTTACACATTTGTGGGCTTATAACTTGGCTTCTGAATGTCCTAGAGAGATCAGGTTTGTTTTAGTGTACTCCAATCAACAGCCCCTACAACCACAAAAGGAATGGAGTCATTAGCACTTATGGTTTGTAAATGGCACCCAGAATTATGTTGCACGAAGCACAATTTCACATCATTCTGGGTCCATTTGTGTGAAAACAAGGTTCAATCAGGCTGAAACGTTACAAGAAGTTAGAATCTATTGAGTTGTAAGTGATCTGAACGTTTCATGATGATCGCACATTCCTATAGGGGGTCAAACCATGTCCCAAAGGTCACCGGGCCTGGTGTCACTTTAAAGAAGTAGTCCAGTTACACCTTTGTGGGCTTATAACTTGGCTTCTGAATATCCTAGAGAGGTCAGGTTTGTTTTAGTGTACTCCAATCAACAGCCCCTACAACCACAAAAAGGAATGGAGTCATTAGCACTTATGGTTTGTAAATGGCACCCAGAATTATGTTGCACGAAGCACAATTTCACATCATTCTGGGTCCATTTGTGTGAAAACAAGGTCCAATCAGGCTGAAACGTTACAGGAAGGTAGAATCTATTGAGTTGTAAGTGATCTGAACGTTTCATGATGATAGCGCTTTCCTAAGGGGATCAAACCATGTCCCAAAGGTCACCGGATCTGGTGTCAATTTAAAGAAGTAGTCCAGTTACACATTTGTGGGCTTATAACTTGGCTTCTGAATGTCCTAGAGAGATCAGGTTTGTTTTAGTGTACTCCAATCAACAGCCCCTACAACCACAAAAGGAATGGAGTCATTAGCACTTATGGTTTGTAAATGGCACCCAGAATTATGTTGCACGAAGCACAATTTCACATCATTCTGGGTCCATTTGTGTGAAAACAAGGTTCAATCAGGCTGAAACGTTACAAGAAGGTAGAATCTATTGAGTTGTAAGTGATCTGAACGTTTCATGATGATCGCACATTCCTATAGGGGGTCAAACCATGTCCCAAAGGTCACCGGGCCTGGTGTCACTTTAAAGAAGTAGTCCAGTTACACCTTTGTGGGCTTATAACTTGGCTTCTGAATGTCCTAGAGAGGTCAGGTTTGTTTTAGTGTACTCCAATCAACAGCCCCTACAACCACAAAAAGGAATGGAGTCATTAGCACTTATGGTTTGTAAATGGCACCCAGAATGATGTTGCACGAAGCACAATTTCACATCATTCTGGGTCCATTTGTGTGAAAACAAGGTCCAATCAGGCTGAAACGTTACAAGAAGGTAGAATCTATTGAGTTGTAAGTGATCTGAACGTTTCATGATGATCTCAAATTCCTATAGGGGGTCAAACCATGTCCCAAAGGTCACCGGGCCTGGTGTCACTTTAAAGAAGTAGTCCAGTTACACCTTTGTGGGCTTATAACTTGGCTTCTGAATGTCCTATAGAGGTCAGGTTTGTTTTAGTGTACTCCAATCAACAGCCCCTACAACCACAAAAAGGAATGGAGTCATTAGCACTTATGGTTTGTAAATGGCACCCAGAATTATGTTGCACGAAGCACAATTTCACATCATTCTGGGTCCATTTGTGTGAAAACAAGGTCCAATCAGGCTGAAACGCTACAAGAAGGTAGAATCTATTGAGTTGTAAGTGATCTGAACGTTTCAAGATGATCGCACATTCCTATAGGGGGTAAAACCATGTCCCAAAGGTCACCGGGCCTGGTGTCACTTTAAAGAAGTTGTCCACTTACACCTTTGTGGGCTTATAACTTGGCTTCTGAATGTCCCAGAGAGGTCAGTTTTGTTTTAGTGTACTCCAATCAACAGCCCCTACAACCACAAAAAGGAATGGAGTCATTAGCACTTATGGTTTGTAAATGGCACCCAGAATTATGTTGCACGAAGCACAATTTCACATCATTCTGGGTCCATTTGTGTGAAAACAAGGTCCAATCAGGCTGAAACGTTACAAGAAGGTAGAATCTATTGAGTTGTAAGTGATCTGAACGTTTCATGATGATCTCAAATTCCTATAGGGGGTCAAACCATGTCCCAAAGGTCACCGGGCCTGGTGTCACTTTAAAGAAGTAGTCCAGTTACACCTTTGTGGGCTTATAACTTGGCTTCTGAATGTCCTATAGAGGTCAGGTTTGTTTTAGTGTACTCCAATCAACAGCCCCTACAACCACAAAAAGGAATGGAGTCATTAGCACTTATGGTTTGTAAATGGCACCCAGAATTATGTTGCACGAAGCACAATTTCACATCATTCTGGGTCCATTTGTGTGAAAACAAGGTCCAATCAGGCTGAAACGTTACAGGAAGGTAGAATCTATTGAGTTGTAAGTGATCTGAACGTTTCATGATGATAGCACTTTCCTAAGGGGGTCAAACCATGTCCCAAAGGTCACCGGATCTGGTGTCAATTTAAAGAAGTAGTCCAGTTACACATTTGTGGGCTTATAACTTGGCTTCTGAATGTCCTAGAGAGATCAGGTTTGTTTTAATGTACTCCAATCAACAGCCCCTACAACCACAAAAAGGAATGGAGTCATTAGCATTTATGGTTTGTAAATGGCACCCAGATTTATGTTGCACGAAGCACAATTTCACATCATTCTGGGTTCATTTGTGTGAAAACAAGGTCCAATCAGGCTGAAACGTTACAGGAAGGTAGAATCTATTTAGTTGTAAGTGATCTGAACGTTTCATGATGATAGCGCTTTCCTAAGGGGATCCAACCATGTCCCAAAGGTCACCGGGCCTGGTGTCACTTTAAAGAAGTAGTCCAGTTACACATTTGTGGGCTTATAACTTGGCTACTGAATGTCCTAGAGAGGTCAGGTTTGTTTTAGTGTACTCCAATCAACAGCTCCTACAACCACAAAAAGGAATGGAGTCATTAGCACTTATGGTTTGTAAATGGCACCCAGAATTATGTTGCACGAAGCACAATTTCACATCATTCTGGGTCCATTTGTGTGAAAACAAGGTCCAATCAGGCTGAAACGTTACAGGAAGGTAGAATCTATTGAGTTGTAAGTGATCTGAACGTTTCATGATGATAGCGCTTTCCTAAGGGGATCAAACCATGTCCCAAAGGTCACCGGATCTGGTGTCAATTTAAAGAAGTAGTCCAGTTACACATTTGTGGGCTTATAACTTGGCTTCTGAATGTCCTAGAGAGATCAGGTTTGTTTTAGTGTACTCCAATCAACAGCCCCTACAACCACAAAAGGAATGGAGTCATTAGCACTTATGGTTTGTAAATGGCACCCAGAATTATGTTGCACGAAGCACAATTTCACATCATTCTGGGTCCATTTGTGTGAAAACAAGGTTCAATCAGGCTGAAACGTTACAAGAAGGTAGAATCTATTGAGTTGTAAGTGATCTGAACGTTTCATGATGATCGCACATTCCTATAGGGGGTCAAACCATGTCCCAAAGGTCACCGGGCCTGGTGTCACTTTAAAGAAGTAGTCCAGTTACACCTTTGTGGGCTTATAACTTGGCTTCTGAATATCCTAGAGAGGTCAGGTTTGTTTTAGTGTACTCCAATCAACAGCCCCTACAACCACAAAAAGGAATGGAGTCATTAGCACTTATGGTTTGTAAATGGCACCCAGAATTATGTTGCACGAAGCTCAATTTCACATCATTCTGGGTCCATTTGTGTGAAAACAAGGTCCAATCAGGCTGAAACGTTACAGGAAGGTAGAATCTATTGAGTTGTAAGTGATCTGAACGTTTCATGATCATAGCGCTTTCCTAAGGGGATCAAACCATGTCCCAAAGGTCACCGGATCTGGTGTCAATTTAAAGAAGTAGTCCAGTTACACATTTGTGGGCTTATAACTTGGCTTCTGAATGTCCTAGAGAGATCAGGTTTGTTTTAGTGTACTCCAATCAACAGCCCCTACAACCACAAAAGGAATGGAGTCATTAGCACTTATGGTTTGTAAATGGCACCCAGAATTATGTTGCACGAAGCACAATTTCACATCATTCTGGGTCCATTTGTGTGAAAACAAGGTTCAATCAGGCTGAAACGTTACAAGAAGGTAGAATCTATTGAGTTGTAAGTGATCTGAACGTTTCATGATGATCGCACATTCCTATAGGGGGTCAAACCATGTCCCAAAGGTCACCGGGCCTGGTGTCACTTTAAAGAAGTAGTCCAGTTACACCTTTGTGGGCTTATAACTTGGCTTCTGAATGTCCTAGAGAGGTCAGGTTTGTTTTAGTGTACTCCAATCAACAGCCCCTACAACCACAAAAAGGAATGGAGTCATTAGCACTTATGGTTTGTAAATGGCACCCAGAATTATGTTGCACGAAGCACAATTTCACATCATTCTGGGTTCATTTGTGTGAAAACAAGGTCCAATCAGGCTGACACCTTACAGGAAGGTAGAATCTATTGAGTTGTAAGTGATCTGAACGTTTCATGATGATAGCACTTTCCTAAGGGGGTCAAACCATGTCCCAAAGGTCAGCGGATCTGGTGTCAATTTAAAGTAGTAGTCCAGTTACACATTTGTGGGCTTATAACTTGACTTCTGAATGTCCTAGAGAGATCAGGTTTGTTTTAATGTACTCCAATCAACAGCCCCTACAACCACAAAAAGGAATGGAGTCATTAGCACTTATGGTTTGTAAATGGCACCCAGAATTATGTTGCACGAAGCACAATTTCACATCATTCTGGGTCCATTTGTGTGAAAACAAGGTCCAATCAGGCTGAAACGCTACAAGAAGGTAGAATCTATTGAGTTGTAAGTGATCTGAACGTTTCAAGATGATCGCACATTCCTATAGGGGGTAAAACCATGTCCCAAAGGTCACCGGGCCTGGTGTCACTTTAAAGAAGTTGTCCAGTTACACCTTTGTGGGCTTATAACTTGGCTTCTGAATGTCCTAGAGAGGTCAGGTTGGTTTTAGTGTACTCCAATCAACAGCCCCTACAACCACAAAAAGGAATGGAGTCATTAGCGCTTATGGTTTGTAAATGGCACCCAGAATTATGTTGCACGAAGCACAATTTCACATCATTCTGGGTCCATTTGTGTGAAAACAAGGTCCAATCAGGCTGAAACGTTACAAGAAGGTAGAATCTATTGAGTTGTAAGTGATCTGAACGTTTCATGATGATCTCAAATTCCTATAGGGGGTCAAACCATGTCCCAAAGGTCACCGGGCCTGGTGTCACTTTAAAGAAGTAGTCCAGTTACACCTTTGTGGGCTTATAACTTGGCTTCTGAATGTCCTATAGAGGTCAGGTTTGTTTTAGTGTACTCCAATCAAGAGCCCCTACAACCACAAAAGGAATGGAGTCATTAGCACTTATGGTTTGTAAATGGCACCCAGAATTATGTTGCACGAAGCACAATTTCACATCATTCTGGGTCCATTTGTGTGAAAACAAGGTTCAATCAGGCTGAAACGTTACAAGAAGGTAGAATCTATTGAGTTGTAAGTGATCTGAACGTTTCATGATGATCGCACATTCCTATAGGGGGTCAAACCATGTCCCAAAGGTCACCGGGCCTGGTGTCACTTTAAAGAAGTAGTCCAGTTACACCTTTGTGGGCTTATAACTTGGCTTCTGAATGTCCTAGAGAGGTCAGGTTTGTTTTAGTGTACTCCAATCAACAGCCCCTACAACCACAAAAAGGAATGGAGTCATTAGCACTTATGGTTTGTAAATGGCACCCAGAATTATGTTGCACGAAGCACAATTTCACATCATTCTGGGTTCATTTGTGTGAAAACAAGGTCCAATCAGGCTGACACCTTACAGAAAGGTAGAATCTATTGAGTTGTAAGTGATCTGAACGTTTCATGATGATAGCACTTTCCTAAGGGGGTCTAACCATGTCCCAAAGGTCACCGGATCTGGTGTCAATTTAAAGAAGTAGTCCAGTTACTCATTTGTGGGCTTATAACTTGGCTTCTGAATGTCCTAGAGAGATCAGGGTTGTTTTAGTATTCTCCAATCAACAGCCCCTACAACCACAAAAAGGAATGGAGTCATTAGCGCTTATGGTTTTTAAATGGCACCCAGAATTATGTTGCACGAAGCACAATTTCACATCATTCTGGGTTCATTTGTGTGAAAACAAGGTCCAATCAGGCTGAAACGTTACAGGAAGGTAGAATCTACTGAGTTGTAAGTGATCTGAACGTTTCAAGATGATCGCTCATTCCTATAGGGGGTAAAACCATGTCCCAAAGGTCAACGGGCCTGGTGTCACTTTAAAGAAGTAGTCCAGTTACACCTTTGTGGGCTTATAACTTGGCTTCTGAATGTCCTAGAGAGGTTAGGTTTGTTTTAGTGTTCTCCAATCAACAGCCCCTACAACCACAAAAAGGAATGGAGTCATTAGCACTTATGGTTTGTAAATGGCACCCAGAATTATGTTGCACGAAGCACAATTTCACATCATTCTGGGTTCCTTTGTGTGAAAACAAGGTCCAATCAGGCTGAAACGTTACAGGAAGGTAGAATCTATTGAGTTGTAAGTGATGTTGAGGGTCTGACCTCATGAGGAAATTACTATGCAGTGATTTTCTCCAAAATGACTGTGCTTAAATTGCTCTGAAAAGCAAATAATCACATAAGCGCCAAGAAACTTCATTTCCCATGATGCTTTGCACACGGAAGCATTGTGATGACGTCACCGCCTGATACCAGAAACACGATCTGCGGGAGGCGGGAGCTTGGAGCTTTCCCGCGACTTCAAAGACTATAAATCATGAATGAGACAAAGAAACCTCGTTCTTTTGCCCAGGATACCTGGCGGTAAGGACACGCTTGTCGAACGCTCCGACAACTTGAGCACGCGGAAGCTCTAAGTGCCCAAGTTGAGCCACGCAACCGCTGGAAACCACTCCACCATCATCGGGACCTGACTGGGAACGAGCGGAGCTCCATTCAGCTCTCAGAGACGCTGTAAGTTGTCAAACTCAGCACAAAAGAAACTTCGTTCTCTTTGTGTCCATCCCGTGGAGAAACACTCGTGGAGCCAAACAATGGAGAAAGCATCAAACCGACGGATGACGCTGAAAACTGCGGAGAAAAACAGAGAACCATCAAATCATAACAGCGGGGGACGCCTCGCTCTTCTGGTGATCAGAAAACTCATTTTTCTCTCTCCTCTTCTCCTCCCGTTTCCTCTATAGTCCAGAATAAGCAATAAAACCGCGCTATTGCTTAAAAAGTAGCTTCGTGTTTTCCTCTTTCGCTCCCAATTCGTCCTTCGG